>NC_068971.1:32582317-32900130 GCF_016808095.1 Vigna angularis | reverse complement strand
GTCTGTGTGTGTGTTTCTGTGTGTCTATACGAGAACGTGTGCGTTTGTGCGCGAGTGTTTGTGTGTGTGTTTGTGCCCGAGTGCGAGTGCGTGTGTGTGTGTGTTGGGGGGGTGTCTGTGTGTGTGCATCTCGACAAAACACGTATTAAAACCACAACAAAAACCACCACCCAACATCGTAATAAAAAACTATAACATATGACCATAAAAAAACTCAACAAAAACCAAAAATTTACTAACCTTCGTTCAATTTCACCTCCAATGACCACATGATGGATACCTCGCGACTCTCTCAATATCAACGGCGAACGAATCCTAATTTTCACAAAATAAAACCTAGTTAATACGTGAAAAAAATAAAGAGACCAAGGTTCCAACCCCAAATTGAATCATGCGAATGATTAAACTCACTTTTATTTATAATGTCAAAAAAAAAAGTAATACTTTATTATTTTATTTATTTTAAGCACTTTTTGTATACATTAGAGCTCTCACCTTTATAAATTACGGCATATTCATCGACAAATAATCAAATACCTCAAATATGTAATAATGGTGTAAGAATTATTGTTCAACTTTTGATCACATATGACGTAATGTATATGATTTAGACCATTAGCAAATTAAGAATATCTCCTTTTATTAATAGGTTTTTGTGCTTAATATTATGAACCAAATATTGGTTCAACATACCTTCCCAATTAGGTGATCTTAATAATCCAGTATAACATATATCAATTAAATGGGAATAATGTAATTCATCCCAATACTCTTGTTCAATTCATATACATAAATGCTCCTAATTATTTCAAATCATACCCATTAATCTCAATTGAGATTTGATGATGAATTCTTATCTTTGGAGAATTATGTACAAAATTACAAAAACAACATATCCCATAATATCACACAAACAACATAATGACTATGAATTTAATATTTTCAAAAACAATTACCAATTAGAACATTCAACAAGCAATATATATAATATCATAATATTTCATTTCAACAATTTGAAAAAGGATGAACATCCGTTGGTTAAACCACTAATAAGTACGATGCAACTTTTTATACATAAGAACGTAGCAGTTTTATACTTCATGATGACTTTAGCCTTTAAGTTTAATTCTTACATTATGAAAAAGAAATCATCTAAAAGAGTATCTTACCAAAGGAAATTATAAGATAAGTTTCATTTACCTCTCTTCCCTTTATCAGGTAGAACTATTATATCTCAAGTCTTTGACAATGCTGATGTTTGTTCCTGGATATTGTTTGACCTATAAATTTATCTAGAATAGTGAGCAATCTAGCTTCAAAATATATGTTGTCTTTTATCTTGAGTTATATCAAGCTACAAAACATACTCTAGGTCAAGTTCATTCCGTAGTAATTTGAGTCACTCACCCTTCCGTAATTTTTTTCTATAAGATATTTTTGAAATGATGGAGACAACATAAACCATCCAGACTTAATTTTTTGTACCTTTACAAAAGAGAAGGACTGAGAGGACAAAGTGGGGATGCATGCAAAGTACATGGTTTAAATGAAGCACAGGGAAGTTCAAATAGAAATTTAGAGGAGACTAAATGGTAGAAGCACCCCGTGGACTGCTGAAATAACCAATTTGTCCTTATCATGAAATTGTGGTTGAAATTGTGGAGGTGCAGAAAGAAATGTCCCTAATGTAAAACCCAATGTTGTATCTATAGGCCGAAAGAGAGGAAAAGGGGTCTGCAAGAATAATTTGCAGGAAATTATAGTTGTACTTTTTGGTGGCAGAGATGTGATGAAGTACTATAATCTAGTAGGACAGCCGCATTTTCCACAAGAAAAGGTTTTTGAGTTGAGGTCCCAGTTAGGATTGCTCCTCTGATTCTCCAGCTACATGGAATTTCAATTCATGTGACACAGGTTTTGGCATCCAGCTATGTTCAATGACTTCTATGTTTCAACAACCAAGCCAACACAAAAAAACATAAAGAAATACATTTACGCAAATAAAATAGAAGAAAGAAAGGGTTATAGCAATCAATCATCCAGCGTAATGAAAGGGAATAATGTTGCTTGCTTGGAGTAGTGAGGTCTCATCTAAGATTCTGATGACTCATAAATTGGTACATAAAGTAATGCTCACAGTTTCAAATTCATATAAATACACCAATAAATGTCATTGGTTAATAGTGAATAAACCAATAATAAAATGGGCTGCACCAACTTCTCATCAATGTTTCACTCACACAGCTCCATAATATATATGTCTGTAATGGCTGAAACAGTACCAAAAATGTGAAAGAAAAGGAGGAACGGAAAACAGTGACAGGTTAGTAAAAAGGGTACCCAGTTGGGTACAGGGGATTGGGTAATCTGGTATTCTACGTCACCGATCTAAAGATGTGATCTTTGTGGGGTTGCATCGATTATACTGTCTGAAAAGTTTGGAAGAAATAATGTGAATTGAGTTTATTTGCTGTTAGGTGAGAGGTGAGACACAGAATGGCAAAAGGGCAGTGAATCAGTATAAGGCAAAACCAGTTAAATTAATATACTGACACCATAGGCCAGTCATGCCAGTTTTAAAGAGACCAAACCAAACCTAAACTAATTAGTTTTGTGTTGCAAAATGGACTTTGATCAGTTCATGAGCAGAAAGGGTAGTACTAAATCATTGTGCCTCAATAATTTTGTACGTTGACATTGTGTAATTAATTAAATGGTGCTTTACTAATAACTATTTTTCTTATCCTTCTATCTGTTATTCATCATATCATTGCCTCCCTACTGTCTTTCTTTCATCAAGTTTAAGAATCTTTCAAATCAAAATTAATCATGTCATTTCTTTCTTTCACATTGGTTCAAATACTCTTCCTCAGGATTATCTTTCTTTTGCTCACCAAACAAAGTAAAGTTAACATTTCAATGATCTGTCATTCTGAATGACAATTGTCAGATCAGTCTAATTCTAGAAGTTGAGATAAGAAAATTAGTCTCTTGAATTTAAATGTGAGTCATTTCAGCTCATGATGTCAAGATCAATTTCATTAATGGGAATCAAATTGAGCATAACGTGACTTTTGAAGAACAATATTTGAATGACAGTTGAAAGAACCATATCTACCTTTTAGTAATATATCAGACTTAATTTGAGAGTGGGTAATACCAGTTTTAAGAACTGTTATTGACTGGTACTACATTTCTTAGAGGTTCTTGACTTGTTGTAATCATCACGGTAATCATCATCACTCCGTGGTATTATAATATTTGTTTCAAATGCAATGACAGAGAACAAATGGCACATTAAAGAATAATTGATAGAATCCGAAGTGTTGCTGTTAGAAACGGGAATAAACAAAAGCTAAAAAGGAACAGAACCGTAGAGTTTGCCGTTACATATTCCTTGCTTTTTGTCCTAAATTTCATTCACTTACGGACTAACATGATCCTTACATTATTATCATCATCATCATTATTATTATTACACACAAATATTTAAAATTCTCAGTAGGAGCAACGTCAACATAGCTGGCTGGTGGGGCACAACAACCCCACAAAGAACAAGCCACAACTTTGAATCTCCCTCTCTCACCCTTTTGGTATGTTATTTTTGTACAAATTCACAAGTGTCTTTTTACCACATATACAATGTGTAAAATCATTACAAACCATAAAATCATGTGGTAAAAATGTGTTTGATAATACTTAGTAGAGACTGTTAGCTAGATCACATGTGTTTCTTTACCTAATACTGTGATGTTGAAGCCAGATAAAACTAGCATTACTTAATGGAGAATGGTGGTTAAATTGAAACAATTTGATGTGAAAAATGACAGATTTTGTGGCTGTGCATGTCATGTGTGAAAATAAAAAGGAGATACATGATCTCAGTGATTTTACTCTTGCAATGTACTGTGTCTCCTGGCTCTCCCTTTCTATCTGTTTGTGCTGTTGCAGCAGTGTGAATCTGTTACAGCTTAGATGCCCTGTGCACGACACAGAAAAATAAATCCCATTCAACTTGCGGTACCAGACAACAATTATGCCACTTTACAGCCCACAAAAAAAAAATTAAAAAAAAAAGATTATTTTTTTGCCCTTCTCTCTCTGTCTTTATCTGTCATACCCTCTCTCTCTATCTCTGTTTCTCTCTCTAACTGCATTCTCCTCCTAAGACTTGTGCTTCAATATTAGTCAGCTTGAATTGAATTTCCCTTCAGCTGGGGTGGAACCATCAATCAAAAGAATATAAAGTGTCCCTTGTTTTTGTGGGTTTGTTTACATGTACATACATATATATACTATGTGTATTTTATGGTGATGATTTTGAATTGGGGTGTTTGGTGGAGGTGGTAATAAACCTGATAGTGTGTTGTGTCTGTCGGCGCAAGGTCACTTTCTGTCGGCATTGTCTGTATCCACTATCCAACGATGATACACTTCTGAGAGAGAGAAAGAAAGAGTATTTTTTATTTTATCATAATAAAATTAATAAAAGTACACCGAGATAGAGAGGTTTTACTTCTGGGTTTTCATTGCTTACAGAGTGGCACTACCTTTCAGGAAGCATATTCATACCAGTCCTTGACCTTGTCTTTGGAGCCAACTGAGACTTCAAGTGTTGCTCCTGATCTGAAGGGGTTTTCTGATTTTGATGCAACCAAAACCCCACTTTCCAAATTTGCATCTTGTGTGGAAGCCTTGAAAATCTTGGTTTTATTGTCAGATTTGTGTTCAGGGTGGACAATTGGTTCATATAAGGGAAGGTGAAGGGGGTTTGTGGGTCAATCTTGATTTCCGTGAGTGGCATTGGAAGCTCCTTCAAAGTGTCATTGGTAAATGAAGCTCAGGCTTTCTGAGATCCTGCTTCATTATTTATCTCGTGATATAGGCCTGGAGATTTCACAAAAAGTAACCACTTTATTCTCTATGTTCTTCCTTCCATTCTACTCTGCTTTTATTTACTTGTTCATTTGTCTTTTTAGGCAAGATCCAATTTTATCAGCCTGCATGACATTTATTAGAACATACATGCATTTTACTGGGTTTCATCAAATTCTTCCAATTTTTGCCGGTGATGTTAGCTTACCATCATTTATCAATTTTAGGTCTTGCATTATCATCATATTCAATTTTATTCAGTTCTTCTGCTTGCATTCTTCACTGCATGCCTTTTTCATTGAGTTAGAACTCTTGGTCACTTACGGTTCTTTAGTTTTTGGATTCTCAACTGCATCTATCTCCTATATTTTGAAGTACATTATTCTGATCTTTTTCTATTCTCAGGACTCCAGGTTTAATGTATAATAATAGTTCATATAAATTTGAACAGCATAAGTGAAGGGATTCCCACACCAGATGTCAAGTACTCTTGCAGCAATATTTGGAGGAGCTGCAGGAGCCGTGGCATTGGTAGGGATTGCTATACTTATATGGTTTTGTTTGTCTCGCCAGAGGAATGTTTCTAGGACTTCAGAGACAGGTTCCTCTGATCCTTCACAAGGTAAAATCTTACATGCATTTGTTAGATATACATATACACATATATACTCTGATGAATAATTTTCCTAAACTGATGCAAATGAATTCCATTTCATGCAGTTGGAAGACATGGTGCAATCGAGTTGCCTATACGAGACACTAGACGTTTTGAGATGGAAGAACTATCTCTGGCAACAAAAAGTTTCAGTGACAAAAATTTGATTGGAGAAGGGAAATTTGGGGAGGTTTACAAGGGTTTACTTCAAGATGGGATGCTTGTAGCCATCAAAAAACGTCGTGGACTCGCCAGTCAGGAATTTGTGGATGAGGTAATACTCATCAGTTTCAAGCTCTAAAATTCGATTGCATGAGATTCCATGAGTTTGGAATTTGATTAGTCAACAAAATTGCTTTCCTTGATCTGCTTCTTATAATTTGGAAAGGATGCCGTCTTTCTCTTCATGTCTTACTAGTCCTACTTCTCACCCTTTTCTGTTTCTGCTTCAGAATTTGGAGTACAGTTATATAGTAAACTCCACTTAGCTTCACATATCATTTGATTCAGAAATATGAATCTTTCTTTTCCCATTAGTTCACACTCTAATGTGTGACAACCGTGTCTGATAAAAATATTTACATGTGAGAATAATCTGTATTTCTCTCTCAATTCCTTTAGTGTGACAGACTTTACGTTGAAAATTTACTAGTCAGACTTTTGTGAGCATAAACTGTACCACAGTCTTTGACATTTTCACTTCATAATTCTGAGGCAATGTTCAATTGCATACACTATATAGTCTTGACTAAATGTTTCCCTTACGGTTCATTCTCTTGGTTTGATCTAACATGACTTTGCTTTTCTGTAGGTACGTTATCTCTCATCCATTCACCACCGGAATCTCGTCACTCTTTTAGGCTACTGTCAGGAGAACAGTCTTCAGTTTCTTATATATGAATATGTGCCTAATGGAAGCGTCTCCAGTCACTTGTATGGTAAATTTCTGTATATCTGCAAAGCTTAATTAATAATTTTATCTCTAAATAGATTCATAGTTGTACTGAAATACACTGATGGTTCTGTTATCATGTGTTTTATGCTTTTCTGCATGCTTGCAAAACTTAACTTGATTTCTCTACCATTCATGAAATCTCTTACATCTTGTTTTGGCTAAATGAATCCTTTCTTGAAGCTCATGATGGTAACTTTGATTTTCCTCTGCAGGCCGTGGTCAACAATCGCAACAGAAGCTAGAATTCAAGCTTAGGCTTTCAATAGCTCAAGGTGCAGCTAAAGGTGATCCTTTGCAAAATCAGTGAGCATTTGTGGCTTTCCTGGTATCAGTTTTCTTCTCTTTTAGATAAAATACCCAAGTATCTTAATGGATCCCACAATTTGTTTTTGTAAGCCATCCTAAAACTGAGTTATTTGGCAGCACCTTCTGTATGCAGAAAGCCATGAGCAGGAACTTGTTCCTGATTTTCAAAAGCTCATTCATACTATTTTGTGCAGGTTTGGCTCATCTTCACTCTCTGAGTCCCCGTTTGGTGCATAAGAATTTCAAAACCGCTAATGTTCTTGTGGATGAAAACTTCATTGCTAAGGTGGCAGATGCTGGACTCCGCAACTTTCTGGGGAGAGTTGACACTGCAGGCTCCTCTTCTCAAGTGGCAACAGATGAAATATTCCTTGCATCAGAGTAATATATATCTCTATATCTCATGAATCACTTTTGCTCTTCTGGTTTTCATGCACATCATCATGCCTTGCAGGGTGAGAGAGTTCAGACGATTTTCTGAAAAGAGCGATGTATACAGCTTTGGAGTATTTTTGCTGGAATTGTTAAGTGGGAAAGAAGCAACAGCATCACCATTTCCAGACTCTAATCAGAATCTGGTTGAATGGGTAAAGTTTAACTTATATGTACTATCACTATAGAGGCTTTTCACACAAACAAACTAATCAAAAACCAATGTTTGCAACATCTGACTTTTAAGTCAGTTATGGTAAGAATCAACACTATAATCACACCTCACAATGTAAAAATCCTTTCACCACATGAATACATATACCACTTAGAATTGTGATCCATAAGTTAGAATTTGCATGTGTGATATTCTTCTATTTTCTAACATTATACATGCAAGGTGACATGACACAACTTGGTGTTGAAAGTGTGTCATAGCTAGTTTTCATGATGTGGTTTGGTGTATTCTTACGAATTTGGATTCTCTGTTGTGTTTTTGGTGTTATTTCTATGTTAAGCCTTCAAAGTATACTGATATAGGTATATTAAAAAAAATTAAATATATTTTAAAACATCAATATCAATGTATGAGTGTATTTTGAAGGTTTAACAGAGAGACAACAGCAAAGAATCCAGCAGAGAGAACCTGGACTCGTAATCTTACAGGTGAAGTCAATGAGCTGCTTATGTAATTGATTTTTGGTGTTCTTTTGTTCTGCATAATAAAGGTGGTAAGCAATGAAGAGCGTGACATGATGTCTTATGATCGGAGATTGGAGAGTAGTTTTACAGCTGAAGGAATGGAAGATTACATCATGCTCATGATCAGATGCTTAGACCCTTCAAGTGAGAGAAGACCTGCAATGAGCTATGTGAAAACGGAACTTGATAGGATCATAGAGAAGGAAATGAAATTGACAACAATCATGGGAGAAGGAACCCCATATGTGGCTCTTGGAAGCCAGTTATTCAAATCAACAACATGAAAGAAAAGGTCTTAAAAATTGTTTCTTACTATATATATATATATATATATATATATATATATATATTATTTGTTATATTTGTGCATTACTTCTTTGCTCTCTTACTTTGCTTTCCCTCAGTGCATACCAGAAAATAGGGTCAGTTGCTTCCTAAGTGTATAAAGAGCACCTGTATCTCCCTTTATCCTTCTCTTTTTCTTTTCTTTTTCATGGGCCAGTCAGTGAAAAGCTGTATTCTTTACTCTCTTTTTCTTCTTCCCCATTTTTTCCTTCATAAATGTATGAATTCTCTCTTGTAAACCATTATTTGTTGTTAATATGACACTCAAGATTGGGTTGGTGTGGTAAACTATTCATCATCTTTATTTTCACTTTCTTCTTTTTCCAGTCTCCACATTTTCTCATGGTTTCTTTGCATTAGCATCTCCAAAAACATTCTTGAAAAAAAATTATTTTGTATGAGTTAAAGATAACTCATTCATAACATAAACACAAATTTAGAAAAAGTATAAATATTTTTTTGTGACAGCAAAGATTTAAATAACCCTTTACAATAAGAGAAATTACATCTATAAAAATGGTAACAGATCAAAAGATAGTGATGAGATTTGTTTCACAGAAATTCTGCCTTAGATTTTTCTGTCACAGAACACATGAAAGATACGATTTTTTTTGTTCCATAGAATCAAACGTATTCATCCAATAAAATAGTATTTGTATTTTCTTATTAGCCTTATTATTTTTATATGGAATGAGAAAGTATTGTTATTTTTTACTTGGTAATTATAATTATATTCGTTTTCATTTATCACCGAGAAAGGGACATGAAATCATTAGAAAAAAAGTAATGGTTAAAAATTGCAGTGGTAGTTATATTTATGATTGCGATTTTTAACGAGGAAGGAAGATAGCAGGCAAATAATGGTGATAGGGTACTAATAAGGAGACAAAGTCTTTTTTGTAAAACTTGTTGAAAATTTGGTTTCACATCACTACTGTCATTCCTTACGTCACATTATAATATGGAAATGGAAGTGTTACAAACAGGAGGACGGTAATTAAACACCAACCACAACATTGTTTCACTTTTTTAAATTGCACTCACGTTATAAGACTTAAATGACGCTAATCTTTTAAATAAATAATACTTAATTTTTCTAATTTTAAATAGATATTCACTTGTTGTTGTATTTTCAACAGGTCATATTGCTTAAAAATAAGAGTGATTTAAATGTAGTGTTTTTTTTTTAATTTTTATACAATCCTTTAAAGATAAAATTGTGATAACGTTGTTCATTTTAAAGCAAATAATAATTTAAACGTGATGATTAAGAGGCAACAGTAAGTTAAGATTGTTCCAATATTTGATGTTTGGTGTTGATATGAATGAAGGTAAAGAATTGTTTTTGAATAAGTTTATAAACAAAATTGACAAGTAGTATATGTTATGAAAACAACCTTTTTATATGAAAAAAAATAAAATCTTAAAGTTATTTTTTTCCTCTATTAATTTTATTTGAGTTTTTCTCCACTTATGGTGTGTGAAATTATCAAAGAGAATTCTAAAGATAGATTTTTTATAGTAAATAACGAGTATCTTCTTTTTTTAATGTTGGATCTCGTTTCTGTAAGTTGTTTGAATATTTTTTTAGATAAAGTGGGATGTTAGTTTCTTTTATCTTGCGATCGAGTCTTTTCTACACCTATAAATACGTGTTGAGTGATTCTCTCTACACCTCACTTATTTTACCCTGCACCTCCTTTCATATTTCCAATTGTCTCCTTGTAATCTTTTGACTGCTTTTTTTATTTGACTCATTCAACAATTAAAAAAAGCACCAAACCTTCCTTCCTTTGCCTCTCTTTCCCAAACCCTACACCTCCTTTCTTCTTCCTTCCTCCTCTCTCACTCTTTGCCGCATTTCATATTCCCAAACCTTACACCCCCTTCCTTTCTCCTCTCTTCTCGCAGAGTGCTTCTCCTCCCCTCCTCCTCATTTTACTTATTGTAGTCTCACACTTCATTTTCACAAACCTATTTGGTGGCGAAGACCTGCCCTTATTTGGAAGTGCAGTTGAGAGGTTGCCGGAGTTGGAGATGCGGTTCATGGTAGCCGCACTTGGAAGTGCAGTTGACGCTCGTCGCACTTGGAACTACGGTTGATGTTCACCATAGTTGGAATTGCAGTTTAGGGTTTTTTTTTCTTGCTCCTGGCATGGCCGTTGTGGCCTTTACTTACATCCACATTTGCGGCAGCTCCGACTGCCAAAAGGTCCTGTAGGTGTCGCTTCTAGTTGACGACATATTTGTGGTGTTGGTCTTTGCCTTTGGAATCGTGGGGTTGCTACCACGTCAACATGGCGCTCTACGCGTACCTCTTCATCACGTTCGCGCTCATCGTGGGCCTCGCCATCAACGGTGGTCGCAACAGTGACTTCCTCATTTTGTTTTTTCAGTTTGGTTGTTGTAAGCCACTAGCATATTGTGGGTTCATAATGAAAGAATGGTACATTCTGGGAAGTGCCAAAAAAGGGTTCCAGCAATGAATAATTCTGAGTGCACCACTTGGAACGAAAGAGAAGATTGGTCGGAATATCATTAAACTTTTTCAAAATTTAATAAATGAAAGGCAAAAATGTTTATTGGGAGGTGCAGGTTGGGATGAGTGAGGTGTAGGGAGGAACTCTCTTTTTCAAAAAACACATTTTCAAGCTTTTATTCTTCTTCTCCTTCTTTCATTCTTTTTTGTCTTCTATCTTTCTTTTGTTAAACCATGGGTTATTTATTTAGTTTTTTTAGAGTTTATTGTTAATGTTGAGATTTTCTTTTTGTATTATAGTCGAACATGTCATTAGGATCCAATAATTCTACTTATGAGATTTTTTTTTTCTAATGTTATGAAGTATGACTTTACTAATAATTATTTTCACGATGTATTAAAGAACTCTATCCTATAGGGGATAGGGTTAGTGGACAAAGATGGACAATAAGGATTACATAATATCCATTTTTCGGCCTTGTTAAGGTTCTTCTTGATTCTTTCCAAATTTGTGGATCAACTTTGACTTATCCAACATGTTGTTGACTTGGTGATGAATTCTTTGATCATGTCTTTTACGATATCAATTAACTCACTCATTTCTTCTTTAATATCTTCTATTTTGTTGATCAACTCATTTCCTTTCGAATCTCTTTCAAACTCATTTATTCTTTTTATAGAAATAAGTTTATTATTAAATTAAAAAAAATAGTATAACAAATAAAAGAGTTTATAGGTAAGTTGAAATTGAAAAGATAAAAATAATAGTCATACTATTTTATTAATGACAAAATCAAATGACAATATACTTACTCAAAAATAAATAAATAAAAAACATTTGGAGCACTTAATAAAATGGAAACATTTAAGAGCTTAATTAAAAATATCTAAATTTATGAAATACTTAAAATTTAATAAATATTTTTTAAATATTATTATTAAAATTATTTTTCCATATAGGATAAGGACGTATCTCAATAAAATAATAACTTTTGTTCGATGAGTGTACTATGGTTGAAAAATAACGTAAAAAGTATTCAATAAAACATATATTTTTTGAAAAACTTAATTAAAAAATCTAAATTTATGAAATACTTGAAGTTTAATTAAATCCTTTTTAAATGTTATTATTAAATTTTTTTTCCAGATATCTTAAATAAAAGGTAACTTTGGTCCACGAATGGACTACTTTGTTGAAAAATAACATAAACCACAGTTTATAACACAACATCACCAACCGATAATTTTTACATTATTAAATATATTTAATATTAAAAAAATTATAACTTATAATAATTAAAATACTCTGGTCAAATAAAAAATTAAAATATAATAAATTTGAATTATTTTATTAATAAAAAAATTAGAAGAAAAAGAATTAAAATTGACAATTTTCAAATCCAAGACACTTTAAAGGGCTACAATTTCTCTTCTTCCATTTTATCAACTTTATTTAAAAAAAAACTATAAAATAAAATGAAGGGTAGAGTTGACTTTGAGCACAACAATCCACGTCTGCAATCTATTCGAAAGAAGTCTGTCTGAAACATCATTGAACAGTCCAAACTAAAAACTGTCACTACCCTCTCTCTCTCTTCGCGGATTAACATACTGCAATCACACACAGGCATAGTTTCGTGCATTGTATGAAAGTTGCTCCCAGAATAATACAAACTTTTAACAAACTATTTAATTGGAAATGCTGGAATGTGTTTCAGTCAGACCCTCCACTCCCAACACCAACGCTTCTATTCCCACACCTTCCAATTCTCAAGGTAAAACCAAAACCAGAACTTCTTTATTCTAACCCCAACCTGTTTGTCAAAATGTCTCACCGAATCTTCGCCTTGTTTCGTAGGGAACTCCACGGAGGTAGAAGAATCAGAAGAAGGAGAAGAAGAAGATGAAGAAGATGAAGACGCTTCCACCGCAAGCCTAAACGTTTCGACCGAATTCCTCCGCGCCGTGCAGGCCCCCTCCTACAACGAGATCCGCTCCATCATCCAAGCCCCTCCGCCGGTCCACCACCCCCACGACGAAGACTCACACCACCGCTACCTCCTATCTCAGCTCCTCCAACCTGACTCCAACAGCGTTCGTGAAGCCCTCGCCAAGTCCAAACCTACCAGCAAACTCACGCGTCTCGTCTCCACCTACTTCGACCACAGCGAAACCACCTCTGACTTCTGTCTCCGCCTCCTCCTCACCATCCTCCGCGCGCGCGACCTATACGCGCCACTCTCCCGCCTCCTCTCCGTCCTCCCCGCCGATGGGCCGCCGCTCTCCCAGGCCCAGTGCGACCGCGCCTACGACCTCTTCCTCCAATTCGACAGCCAGGAGAACCCCTTCGTGCTCTCCCACCTCCACCAGCTCCGCGACAGCTTCTCCCACCTGAAGGGCGACATCCAGCGCGATCTCCGCAGGTGCCACTCTCGAATCCGTATGTTTCGCCACGCCACCGCCGGGTGCGCCGTTATTTCCGTCGCCGTAATTGCCGCCGTCGCCGTCGTCGCCGTCCATGCGGCAATAGGTTTCACTGCCGTAGCCGCGACGCCGTTTTGTGTTCCCCGGCAGAAGAGGAGGGAGCTTGCGAGGTTGAAGCAGCTTGAGGCTGCGGAGAATGGAACTCTTGTGGTGAATGACATCAACACCATTGATAGCCTAGTTGATCGGCTTCAAACCGCGGTGGAAGCTGATAAGGCTTTCGTTCGGATTGCGTTGGAGAGGGGAAGGGAGAGGCATCCCATTCAGCAGGTGCTTAAAGAGCTTACAAAGAACCAACCGGTTTTGGAGCATTTGCTTGGGGATCTTGAGCAACATATATACTTTTGCTTTTACAGTGTTAACAAGGCCAGATATGCCCTTCTCAAAGAGATATGCAATCATCAAAATCTATAGTTAGTTCCTTTTGAGTTTTTATATCACAGTCTTAGTCACAGTTTTGTTGCTGTCATGGTATTGTGCGAAATTGCAGTCGAATTTTGTTGGCATGACTGTAATGGCGTCATCGAGACACCACAAATCTTGATGTTTCAATCGAAATCGTTGATTCGGACTAATTTTGTTTTTCTGTTTATTATGTAATGATAGTTGCTGATTCTTGATTCATGCAAAAATGTATTACTGACCCTGCAATTAAAGGTGTAGGCTCTGTTTATAATTTGTCAAACTGACTCTATATATGATATTTGTAATTATATACATCAAATTAAATTCCTTCGTTTGAATGTATTTACCATTCGGTTCAATCATTTGAGATAGTGGTGCCAGCCAGTGCTGGCCATCCTTTTACTTGCCATCACATTTTAAGATCCTAGAAGGATTATTGTATAGGGATGACATTTCAGGAACAGATTAGGGTCATCTAGTATACGCCATCATATATGGCACGTAATCAATTGAATGCATCATGATGCACTTTGAAGTGCTAATGATGTTGATTTGCGTTGTTATCTCTTTATGGGTCTGTTCATAATGCTAGTTATAGAGTTGCTTGGGGATTATACCATGTGTTGTTTTAACTGTGTAGTTTGTTTGACGAATCCTTTCAAGCTATAAACTCTACCCACACCTTTTGTTTTAATAAGTTCTTGTTGACTTTCATCCAAGTATTTTTGTGATTTAGTTTTGCAAAAAAGGCGAGGAAAATGGTATTGCCTATTCTTCAGTTCAGATTTTAGCCTAAATGTTGCATTTCATCACGAACAGGTCACCTTAAGTACTATTTGAGTTTTTTAATTGAAATTCTGAGTTTTTTATAACACCACCTTATGTTGTTATAAATCAGTAGCAGATCTATAATTTATTAACACTTCTGTTTTATGTCATGCTGGTTCAGGATCATCTGTTCTTTTATTCTTACAGTATAAGTGACTTGAACACCTTTAGTGCACAATGAAGTTATTAAAGTACATATCCGTCCTCAAATTTAAAGCGAGGATGATCTTCACTATAAAAATAAAAGGATAAGTACAGTCTAATACATGTTATTATTGACAATTAAAAGTCATTCTCGTGATAGTGGGTTAAAAATACAAGCCATTTAAAAAGCATTATAGTAAAAAGCGGTGTAATTTTGTGACTGTTGATATTACAGAACTTTGTGGCTATTGATATATATATATATATATATATATATATATATATATATATATATATATATATATATATATATATATATATATATATATATATATATATATATATATATATATATATATATATATATATATATATATATATATATATATATATATATATATATATATATATATATATATATATATATCAGGACTCAACAATTAATTACAGAATTTCCCCAATGAGTGAGTGTAGGGGATGATCTGTCAATTAATCAGAATCATAGTACATAGGATATTTATGAAGAATTAAAATATTGATTCTGCTATAAATGTGGGAGAAAACCGAAAAACAAATCCTCTAAAATTCAGTAGAGAATAAAAGAAATAATCACCCCTGATTCTAATTGTCATTCTATGAAGTGTGCAACGCTAGGTTCATGCTTCAAAGCAAACACTGATGGGAAAGTTTGGGAAAGGATATTGATGTCACAGTGAAAAAAGGATGAGAAGTTGTGGAATTAATCGTAACAAGTTATTTTAATAAGATCAAATTAGGATTCTTATAATTCAGAGTTCCACAAAATTCTCATATAGAATTTTCTCTATCAAAATCATATGCATTTCCATCATGTTAGAAGTGCGTGATTTATAGGATGAATTAAGCAAAATGTTGTAAATTTTAGATTAATCCTCAATAAGAAATATTTAATATCTTCTAGTAATTAACTCTTGTTAATGCTTTCTTTAATTTGCATTATTTAAATCATTATCTCCCTTATTTAATTAAAAATATGAAGTTACAAAAAGGGCTTAAAATTACATTCACCTCCTCCAGTTCATATCAAGTATATAACAGGTCCAACTGTAAGGCTGAACACTACATTACAAGCTGCATTTTCAAAGTATAACAGATCTCCCAAGCTCGTGATGAACTTATGCTTGTATATATCCTGCTTTCTCAGGCAAATACTATGCAGGTAAGATATTGTACTTTCCAATCCTGCTCAAACTTGCATATTATATTATTTATATTTATAACTAGGATTACAAATTATGCCAAATAATTTTATTTAGTGAATTAGATAGACTTCCTTTTGAATATTTTCTTCATTTAAAGTGCATAACTTAGTTTTAATTGGAACTCTTTTCATTTGTTCTTTCCATGATTAATATTAGTATTATAATAGCATGTGTGTTTTATTATAATTTGTGAATGAAATGCAGAAGAGCTGACATTATTCAGATTAAATAAAAATGTAGGGTAAGTAGTTGATCTAAATATATTGTAGTATCCAAACCTACTCCCAAAATTCCTATTCCATGTCTATAGCCTAGCTTCTATTATCCTACTCCTCTTCTTTTCTAATTTGCAACTATCAGACTATTCATATGCTTTTGGACCTACTAAGTCTGCCCTAGGTAGCCAATTACTTTATGCACCACTAAAATGCCCACGTTTTCATTGTGAACTCAGTAACACTTTTCTATTATATAATATTTCAGATTATGTAATTTTTTTAATTATGTATTATATAATACAATACATCTCTAGAATATGTGTAACCAGTAATACCTTTTCATTACAGATTACAAAATCTAAAATTAATTTAAAAATATATAATCCGAAACGTGTTGAATCAATAAACAAGAGAATATGAAAAAGTATGAGGAGAGAAATGAAGGGTGGTTGTGTAGTTGGTCGAAAAGATTGATGTAGTTAGTGAAGGCATCACTACGTAAACAACTTTGATTGCATGAAAGTATCATTTGTCTCACTTTTCTGTGCCCTCTTCTACGCACATTTTCTTCAATAGTGCTTCCTCTCATACTTCCTTCTCACTTTACCACTCAACATTCCTATCATTTTCGATCCAAATCATCTTCAATTAGAGGAGTTTCTTCCAACCATAACAATTATTTCAACAATTCATTACGTCTATGATCATCAATCAATTATTTTATACATATTCAATAAATTTCTACATAAAAAAAATTAAATTAAATAACTTTTTTTATCCTCTAACATAAAAAAGAAAAATCAATCAACAATACTTTAAACATTGAGAGCCTTTATAGTTGAAATATTTCGCGTAAGGTTAACTTTTAAGGGTCAATGAAAAATCTTGGTCCATGAATTTGGTAACATAGAAAAAAATACATCTAAACATCATTAAAGTAAATGATAAGAGAATAGGTTGTGATGACTAAATTGCTCTTTCTTGAATTCAAAGCCTTATGATTTTACATATTACAAATAGCAATTATGTGTATTTTGACCATTTACATTTCAACTAACTCATTTTCCTGAATTTTCTTGTTCAACAGCGGAATGATGAGACGCCTTTTTTATTTGCTCCAAAACCTAACAAACATATAATCATTTCAACAAAAGATGTCATTCGTCAATTACTAAACTACAAATATGCTTTGTTTCTTTTGAGCAGTTAAACTTTGTCCAATTTAAACGAACAAATTTGAATTTAAAAGTGTTTAACGACAAAATGCGATGTATGAGCGGTTAGGTTTGACCTAAATTAGGATTTGGAACATTCATAAACCTAATTGGAAAATTGAACCAATTAATCCTCTACCAATTATTTACTGGTTAAATATATTTATTTTCTGCAGATTGTTAGGATGATGTGAAATTGATTTCATTTTTTTTTTCTGAAACGAGTTCAATATTTTCCTTCGTAATTCCGAAATGACAATATTGACACGTTGTATTTTCTGGTAATATCATGTAAGCTTTTGTCAATAAGTTAGTTTATGCAGTATTCTTTTTTTAAGGGTTACATTAACTATGAAATATTTTAACATAATCAAACAGACATTTTTTTAATTAAAATCAGTTTTTTCTCTTTATAAGAAATAAAAATACATATAAAAAAGCGAAAATAAATAAAAATAAAAATATTTAATTATTTTCTATTTCTTAGTTTATCTTATAGCATTATTGCACATAAATCATTCCTCAAACATAAAAAAATTTAGAGTTTTGAATATATATATATATATTATTGTGTGTATTCTCATATTATATATTATAGATATTGTTAGATATTTTTAGACAAAGAGAGATTAATCTCGTCCATATTATATTATGAAGAAGAAGAGAAAGTAGGAAGAGCAGCATCTGCAATGTTTTTTAGCAGTAGGAAGAAAAGAGCAGAAGAAGCATGATATGCAATAAATGTAAAGAGTGGGTAATGTATGTATGAAGTAAAACGTTCCTTTCACCATCAAAAAGCTTGAATCCACTGCTTCTACCTAACATTTCCAACTGCATAATTAATACAATGCAATACAACTAAGGAACGATTCTCTTTCTTTGCCAATGCCTGCAAACCCTAAACAACACGTAATAACAAATTCCAATTATTCACATTCCAACAATTACTGTAACAATCCATACTATTTTAATTTCTAATAACTCCATACTATTTTCCTTTCTTGTGACAATGCAGAACGAATGATTTTACAAACCATGACATTTACATAAAAAGTAAGCAGATTATATTTTATAATAAAGAGATTAAAAATAAAAAATGATATATAAAATAGTTAAAGAATGGAAAGCTGAAAGAACAGACATTCAGCATGATTCCAGGATCATGGTCTGAGTTGATGAGGCCGAGGACAAGCTCAGAACCCTATATCACTATGAGACAACCCTAAGTCCTTTTCATCTATTTTTATTTCCATATCCATCTACCCAATTTTTATTTTACCACATATTTCCACAAATACATATATATACTTTTTTTTTCTTCTTCTTACCTTTTAAGAATGAGCATATTCCATGCATGTACAACCAAGAGTCCTTGCAGCAGTATTCAATGTGTTTCTGCAATTCAGCATCACTTTACCATTCTTGCAGCATCTACCATGCCATCAATGCTATTTTTCTTCCATCCACATAAAAACACCTTTATGTATCAAATAATATATTCTTCGGATTTTTTTTTCATTGTTTTCCATTCTTATAACAAGAATTTGGCTTCCTAGCTAACCTTCTTCCCCAATGAGATATTTGTGCTCCTTTTTTTTATAAAACCAAAACTACTAATAATATGAAAGTTCTATTACCTATAATGGCCAAAATAAACAAGTATATTCCCTTTTGGTTGTGTGAAATATTATCTTTTATGCTTAACGTAAATAATATCAAATTTATAAGTTTATACTTTTAGAGTAAAATTACAATAGAGTACTTGTTTTGGAATTGCAGTGGATTGCACCAAAAACTAAATTTTTATCGGTGTATTATTATAAATAGCAAACTTATAAATTTTAAATACTAAGTACATAAAAATTATATTAATTATTTTCCCATCTAAGTTAAACATTTGTTTAACTTTTTTTCTTTACAGATAAACTACTTTTTTTTTTACAAATTGAAATTATATTTATAGTATTTAAGATTATAATTTAAAATAATTACCCATATTTTATTTTAGATTAAAATATTTTTTGTTTCTAACATTTATTTAAAATTTCAGTATAGAGAATTTTTTTAGTTTGATCGTTGTATCTCGTTTGTTCTTAGCCTTTCATATCAAGTTACTCAGTTTAGTAAGGGATATACAGAAATAATTCCTTATGGTTGTTTTACAGTTATGACAAAATATCTTTTATTGTATGCGAGGGTAATTGAAACTAAAACAAATCCGAAATAAATATAAAGAATAAAATGTATATCTTTAATTTTTTTTTTTTTATGTTAGATAAGTAGCCTTATCTCCTTATTTGATTCAAAATAAAATACATAATTTGAAAATTGTTATTTTCTTTTTCATATAAATGTTTGGATAAAAAGTTGAATGTTCTAAATCATACAAAAAATAAATATAGATAATGAATAATTCACTCAAAGTTAATCACAAAATCTATACCTTTAAGTTTCGATATATTTTTTTAAACTATTTTAATTACAAACCATATAATAAAGGTAATAATAAAATATAAATATTTTGCATGTAAGGTTTAAGGTCAATGATATAAAAATAATGTCTAACTCCAAGTTGTTCACTTGTGATTCCATAAAGTTGTTTGATAAATAAGAGGTTATCTCTAGAAGTATTCTGATGCTAAACTGATTAACTATTCCATTATTTAAGTATTAATGTTATATTAAATGTCATCATTTACCTCCTACTTATATTTATAGATTTTGAAATGGACCTTTGATTAATCACGACCTAATTATGACCCAATTGGTAGTAATTTTGTTTTCTCTTAAACTGATCAAAGTTAACGTTAATCTCTCCTTTTTGTTTGACAGTTAGGTCTCATCTCTCAATCACCTGATCATGAAGGGAACTCGTGTGGGGAAATGAGTCGTTTGATCATAGTATGGACCATACGGTCATACAGTACACAAGCCTCAAAACCCGAGGCTATCTCGACAAGCAGATGAGTTTCAATTGGGTTTTCTTGTCATTCGGTCTACACCTCCTTTCGAGTGTGTATTTACTTGGACAATTGTTGACCCATTAAAAAATATGACTATTGGGCGAGGATTGTTACCAATAAGGAGTATTGGTAAATCTTGAAGAAATTTGTTTTGATGATGCTACAAGAAGTTTTAGTTGAAGAAGATATTAGAATTAGTTAAAAGCAATTTGTAGAAATTAAATGTAGTAGGAAATTCTTGTAAACCTTGTAAACTTACATTTTTAACTGCAATAATCGATTATGATTAAGCAATAATCGATTATCACAAGTCTTACTTGAATAATCGATTATCACTTCATATAATCGATTATCACATTTTTGAAAACCTGTAACGGACTTGAATAATCGATTATCACTTACAATAATAGATTATTCATGGCAGTTGGGAGCTGATCTTTGGCACTCAGTGTACTTGGCTATATATTTTGTTTTGGAGAAATTAGAAAACAACGTTGTTGAACAGAAGCTCTAGCAGAATATTGTTTGTCAGAGGAAGTTCTCAGAAGCTATAATTCAAGTTCCCTTGCTTGGTCTCGTGAACAGGAGAGGCTCGCGTTTCGTGTGTCGATTGTCGGAGCAAGCTCTCTTCGAGTTAGCAAGGTGCTCTGCCTGGTCTCGTGAATAGGAGAAGCTCGCGTTTCGTTTGTCGATAGTCGGAGCGGTTCTCTTCGAGTTGGCAGAGTGTTCTTCTTCCGGTTCGTTCGTCGAAGGAAGGTTTATTTATCTGCTTTATTAACTATTTGTTGTAATCTGTGAAACATCTTTTTAGTGGAATTGTTAATCACTTTTTATAGTGATTAACGACTGGACGTAGATTCTGTTGAATCGAACTAGTATAAAAATTACTCGTGTGATTTTATATTCCCTACACTCTTTATTTTTTACGCATATCAACTGTTCGATAAATTTTCTGAAAGAAAATTATTTTTACAAATTTATCTTAAAAAGGTGACCGAACACGCTTTCCACTCTCTTTCAAGTTTTTAATTCCGCTGCGTGACTCTATAACGGTACCGATTGTTCCAACAATTGGTATCAGAGCTTGCTTTGATAGTTTTTCAAAATTTGCGAAAATGGCCGGTCACAATCAAAACCATGTATATGCTGAGGGTGGTTCCATTAACAGACCTCCATTGTTTACTGGTGATAACTATGCTTTTTGGAAAGTGAGAATGGAGATTTTTATGGGGTCTGTTGATAGAGGTATCTGGGAAGCTGTACAAAATGGCCCTTATATTCCTATGAATACTGTTGATGGTGTAGAGACTGAAAAACCTTATTTTAATTGGACTACTAAAGAAAATAGACGAGCTCAGTTTGATATTAAAGCTCGCAATATAATTTCATCTGCTGTTGTACTTGATGAATTTTATAGAATTTCAGTGTGTAAGACAACACAGGAGATGTGGGAAGTCCTCAGAGTCACTCATGAAGGAACAGAGGACGTGAAGCGCGCTAGGAAGAACACTCTCATTCAGGAATATGAGATGTTCAGAATGCAACCTGGAGAAACGATCTCTGACGTTCAAAAACGATTCACTCATATTGTGAATCATTTAACAGGGTTGGGTAAGACTTTTGATACTGATGAACTTAATGTGAAAATTCTGAAATCTCTGGACAGGTCTTGGCAACCAAAGGTGACTGCCATCTCGGAGTCTCAAAATCTTACTCAAATGTCAATGGCAATCTTGTTTGGAAAGCTCCGTGAGCATGAACTTGAGCTGAGGAGATTGACTGCTGAAGAGGATCAAGGCAAAAGGAAAACTCTAGCTTTCAAGTCTGAAATCTCAAAAGGAAAAAGTTCTAAGAGAATTGAGGACGATGATTCCGATGACGATGAGGAGAACATGAGCCTCATGATAAAGAAATTTGCCAAGTTTATGAAGGCAAAAGGAAAGGACAAATTTCGTAAAGAAAGGAGAGAAAATCAAGAATCTCCTTCAAGTGTTAAATGCTATGGATGTGGAGAAAGAGGGCACATGAAAACTGAATGTCCAAAGAACAAGAAAAGTGAAGAAAAGAAAGAAAGGAAATTCCCAAAGAAGAAGAAAGCTTACATAGCTTGGGAAGACAATGCATCTAGCTCAACAAGCTCAAGTGATTCAGATGAAGAAGTCAATATTTGTCTAATGGCTGACTTAGAAGATACTGGAAGCCAAGTAAGTGATTCTAGCTTAGAGTCAAATGATGAATTTGATTTACAAAAGGCATTTCTTGATTTGTTAAATGAATCTGAAAAACTTGATGTATCTCATAAAAAGTTAAAGAAAGAGCATAATGAATTGAAATTGAATTATGAAAAGTTGCTTGATGATGAAGTTGTCTTAAGAAATAAAGTTAGTACTTTAGAAACAAAATTATCTGATGCAAATGCTACTGTTGAACCTGTTGAATGCTTATCTTGTAAGAGTCATATGTTTGATATTGACATACTTGAAAACTTACTTGCAAAGGCAACCAAGACAAATTCACCTGCTAAGACAAACCTTAATAGAAGCAATATTGAAAATAGAAATATGCATCAAATAAATAAGTCCAAAGTAAGAAGAACTCGTAGAGTTTGGGTTGAAAAAGGGACTTTTGTTCAAAACAAAGTAAGTAATGCTTGTTGTTTTTACTGTATGAAGCATGGACACACATCAAACAAATGCAACATTAAACATTTTGGTATTCCAAATGGTAAATATGCATGGGTTAAAGTTGTGAAATGATTTATATTCTCATGCACTAACCCCAAGGACCCATAATTAGATTGGGGACCTAAAACTCTTGCTAACTTGTTTTGTAGGATCAATATAAGTCCAAGAAGTCACTGTGGTATCTTGACAGTGGTTGCTCAAGACACATGACTGGTGATAAGAAAAGATTCATCTCTTTTGAGAAAAAGAAGCAAGGATTTGTAACGTATGGGGATAACAACAAAGGCAGAATAATGGGCACTGGAAACATTGGAGGAGGAAACACTTTGACAATAAAAGACGTCTTTTACGTTGAAGGCCTCAAACATAATCTTCTAAGCATAAGCCAACTATGCGACAAAGGTTTCAAGGTAACTTTTGAGAGTGACAAATGTACTGTTTATTATAAAAATTATGCTGAAATTGCTTTGCAAGGTGTTAGGCATAATAACATATATTTGATTGATATTGAGAGTGCATCTAGTCATAGTTTAACATGCTTAGTTGCTAAAGAAGACAATCCATGGCTATGGCACAAAAGAGCTGCACATATTCACATGCAACACTTAAATAAATTAATCTCTAAGGATCTTGTGATTGGTTTGCCTAAACTAAAATTTGAGAAAGATAAACTTTGTTCTGCATGTCAAAAGGGTAAACAAACCAAATCTTCATTTTCATCTAAAAGCATGATTTCAACATCAAAACCTTTAGAACTTTTTCATATGGACTTGTTTGGTCCATCTAGAATTAAAAGTTTTGGTGGAAACTACTATGCTCTTGTAATTGTTGATGATTACTCTAGATTTACTTGGACTTTCTTTTTAACTCTGAAAAGTGAAGCTTTCAAAGCATTTAAAACTTTTGCTAAACGTATTCAAAATGAAAAAGATTTGAAAATCAAAACTTTGAGAAGTGATCATGGTGGTGAATTTGAAAATGAATCGTTTGGAAAATTTTGTGAAGAATTTGGCATTGCACATAATTTTTCTGCACCTAGAACTCCCCAACAGAATGATGTTGTTGAAAGGAAAAATAGATCATTGGAAGAATTAGCTAGAACGCTTATGAATGAATCTAATGTGCCAAAATACTTTTGGGCTGATGCAGTAAGTACTGCTTGTTATGTGTTAAATAGGATGCTTATTAGGCCAATTCTAAAATTAACTCCATATGAACTGTTGAATGGTAGAAAACCAAATATATCTCATTTGAAAATTTTTGGATGCAAATGCTTTGTCTTAAATAATGGAAAAGATAATCTTGGAAAATTTGATGCAAAATCTGATGAAGCAATTTTTCTAGGATATTCTTTGACTAGCAAAGCTTATAGAGTGTTCAATAGAAGAACACTGATAATTGAAGAATCAATGCATGTTGTTTTTGATGAGATTGTAGACCTTGAGGTAAATCCTCTTGAGTCAAATAGACCCATTGCAGGTGATGAGGATTACTTAAGAGAAGCCCTTGAGGAGATGTATCTAAATGAAAATTATCCTCTGGAGCTTCAAGAAACACCCCAAGTTATTGATTCCAAAAGCTATCAACAACCAAGAGGACTATCTTTGGACAACATCATAGGAGATATATCAAAAGGGGTAACTACTAGACATAATTTAAATAATTTTTGTCTAACTGTTGCTTTTGTGTCTCAGGTAGAACCTAAAAATATAAAGGAAGCTCTTCAAGATGACAAGTGGTGCATTGCTATGCAAGAAGAGCTAAATCAATTTGAAAGGAATGAAGTTTGGGAACTTATTCCAAAACAAGAAGAATTCCAAGTCATAGGAACAAAATGGGTATTCAGGAACAAGCTTGATGAGGATGGAAACATCACAAAGAATAAAGCAAGGCTAGTTGCTAAGGGATACTGTCAAGAGGAAGGTATAGATTATGATGAAACGTATGCACCGGTAGCCAGGTTAGAAGCAATTAGATTATTACTTGCATATGCATCTTTGATGAAATTTAAACTATATCAAATGGATGTAAAAAGTGCTTTCTTAAATGGTTTTATAAAAGAAGAAGTGTATGTTAGTCAACCTCCTGGCTTTGAAGATTTTAAATTTCCTGATCATGTTTACAAGTTGAAAAAGGCCCTTTATGGTCTTAAACAAGCACCTAGGTCTTGGTATGAAAGACTTAGTACCTTTTTAATTGAAAATGAATTTTCTAGAGGAAAGGTTGATTCAACCTTATTCATTAAGAAAGTAGGAAAACACATTTTAATCGTGCAAGTTTATGTAGACGATATCATTTTTGGGTCAACTGATGATTCTTTGTGTGAAGAGTTTGCAAAAATAATGCAAGGTGAATTCGAGATGTCCATGATGGGTGAGTTAAACTTTTTCTTAGGACTACAGATAAAACAAATGAATGGTGGAACATTCATCTCCCAAACTAAATACTGTAGAGAAATTCTTAGAAAATTTGGTATGGATAGCTGCAAGGAAGCTAGTACACCCATGGGTACTTCATGTTATTTAGATAAAGATGAAATTGGAAAAGGAGTGAATGAAACCATGTTTAGAGGCATGATAGGATCCTTGCTATACTTAACTGCTAGTAGACCAGATATTATGCAGAGTGTTTGTGTATGTGCTAGATACCAAGCCAATCCTAAAGAATCTCATTTGACTGCAGTTAAGAGAATTCTAAAATATCTTAAGGGAACTACTTCATTTGGACTTTGGTATCCCTCTGATGCCTCACCTAGTTTAATAGGATACTCTGATGCAGATTATGGTGGTTGTAAAATTGATAGAAAAAGTACTAGTGGAACCTGTCATTTCTTGGGATGTTCTTTAGTGTCATGGCACTCAAAGAAACAAGCATGTGTAGCTTTGTCTACCACCGAAGCTGAATATATTGCAGCTGGAAACTGTTGTGCCCAAATTTTGTTGATGAAACAACAATTGGAAGACTTTGATATCTTCCTTGACAAAATTCCTCTAAAATGTGACAATACTAGTGCAATAAATTTGACCAAAAACCCCATAATGCATTCAAGAACTAAGCATATAGAAATTAGGCACCATTTCTTAAGAGATCATATACAAAAGGGGGATTGTCAAATTGAATATGTTGATACCTTACATCAATTAGCTGATATCTTTACCAAGGCTCTACCTAAAGATAGATTTTTTGAACTTAGAAGAGAGTTAGGAGTGTTAGACATATCTTATAATCAAAATCTATGCAAATTTTTGCATTTTTCGTAAACTTAACGCTTCATAATCGATTATCACTAAGTTATAATCGATTATGCATGTTTAAAATTCAATTCTGGAAAATCTTGAGCAGATAATCGATTATCATTATGCATAATCGATTATCATGCAATTCTGGGCAGTAATTATTGAACGGATAATCGATTATCACGAGCCATAATCGATTATCGCGCTGACAGTTTCAAAAATAGAGCCGTTGGAGCATCCCATAACGGCTATAAACGGCCATAAACGGCTAATTTTTCCATTTTTCTTATAAATAGCCCCCCATAATCGATTATTAGACATTCCTTTGCACCTAAATACTGCTGAAATCAAATCTAGAGCTCAAATCTTCTTCATTTCTCTTTACCTTCTCAAAATCTCATTTTCCCATTCTTCCTCCATGGCTGACTCAAGAAGGCACCGTCGCAGAACAGCTGGAGCCTCCTCTTCTTCTGAACCACGTCTTGCAAACATAGATGGATGGATTTCAGATCAAGGGAAACACGCAGACTTTGTTAATTCTTGGCAAAAAAGGAAGATCATGGCGGTAAAGTTTATTCGTCTTGACTTTTTCCGCTTCTATGGCTTTCAATTTCCAAACACTTTTGCTGAGCAGGGGTTAACGCATCTGTTAGAACAAAAAGGCTGCATTTATCCTGATCTGATAAGAGTCTTCTACTTCAACTTGCGCTATCGAGATGGGATAATATCTACTAAGGTCAAGGGAGTACGCATCATTTTAGATGATGACATATGGACCAATGTTGCTCAACTTCCCATCTGTGATGATGCTGTCAAAGTCCACTTAGGACTTGAAGATTTCAACAGGATGATGACTTTTCAATCCTTCCTACGTCATCCTGAACGACAAACAAATCGAAGGCAATTACTGGTTGGAGGTTTTAAAGTTGAAGAAAGGATGATCCACTACTTGATTGTCTGGATTTTATGTCCTAGAGCAACCAACCATGCTCAATGCTCTGAGCAGGATTTACTTCTATTGTATGGGATTCTAAATCACATACACATCGACTAGCCTGCTCTCATTGCTGACACAATGGTAAAAGCCAAGAAATCCCATTCATATCAACTTCCCTATGCTCTTCTTATCTCTAGGATTTTAGAATTCAAAGGTGTACCTGTTGAAGGAGAACTAGTTCAAAATATTGAAACTGTGGGATCAGAAATTGGAGATACAACCTTTCGTCAAATGGGATTCATTACTAGAGGAAGAATCCTTATTCACAAAGATGATGATCATCCTGATGTAGATGAAGATAATGACATGGACACTCATATGGCTGACCCAGTAAGTGTTGCTGCTCCGTCTGATGCTGAACCATCCAACATACCCTCCTCTTCCTCAACTTCTATGGAAGAACATTTTGCAAGGTTATCTAAACAATTGGAGGATATGAGTCTTGCACAAAAGACTCACTTTGAGGAGATTTATGAGTGGCAACGATCTGTTGATGAGTACATGGTTGATCAATTTCTTGATCTTGATGTTCGCCTATCTAACATCGAGAATCATCTCAACATTCAACCTCCCGAGAGATCTCCTAGTCCTGAGTTTTAGATATAGGTTCTATGTTAGACTGTTTTGTTGTTTACTTGCCATTTCATCTATGTTATAATTCTGTCTGTTATGTGTCTTCTTATAATGTAATATTTATTTTCATAAATAAAATGATCTCTTGATTATATGCATCCTTTGATTAATTGAGGGGGAGATCATTTTTAGGGGGAGCCTTTCACATCCGATCTTTTTGCTTCTGATTAAAAAGGGGGAGAAGAATAATACAAGGGGAGAAGTATAAATTATTACAGGTATTGCTAACCTTGTTGTTTTTTGTTAGCTTGTATGTTTTGCAGGTAAGCCAAACTTGCTTTTAAAATTGAATTTTTGATCATCATCAAAAAGGGGGAGATTGTTACCAATAAGGAGTATTGGTAAATCTTGAAGAAATTTGTTTTGATGATGCTACAAGAAGTTTTAGTTGAAGAAGATATTAGAATTAGTTAAAAGCAATTTGTAGAAATTAAATGTAGTAGGAAATTCTTGTAAACCTTGTAAACTTGCATTTTTAACTACAATAATCGATTATGATTAAGCAATAATCGATTATCACAAGTCTTACTTGAATAATCGATTATCACTTCATATAATCGATTATCACATTTTTGAAAACCTGTAACGGACTTGAATAATCGATTATCACTTACAATAATCGATTATTCATGGCAGTTGGGAGCTGATCTTTGGCACTCAGTGTACTTGGCTATATATTTTGTTTTGGAGAAATTAGAAAACAACGTTGTTGAACAGAAGCTCTAGCAGAATACTGTTTGTCAGAGGAAGTTCTCAGAAGCTATAGTTCAAGTTCCCTTGCTTGGTCTCGTGAACAGGAGAGGCTCGCGTTTCGTGTGTCGATTGTCGGAGCAAGCTCTCTTCGAGTTAGCAAGGTGCTCTGCCTGGTCTCGTGAATAGGAGAAGCTCGCGTTTCGTTTGTCGATAGTCGGAGCGGTTCTCTTCGAGTTGGCAGAGTGTTCTTCTTCCGGTTCGTTCGTCGAAGGAAGGTTTATTTATCTGCTTTATTAACTATTTGTTGTAATCTATGAAACATCTTTTTAGTGGAATTGTTAATCACTTTTTATAGTGATTAACGACTGGACGTAGATTCTGTTGAATCGAACCAGTATAAAAATTACTCGTGTGATTTTCTATTCCCTACACTCTTTATTTTTTACGCATATCAACTGTTCGATAAATTTTCTGAAAGAAAATTATTTTTACAAATTTATCTTAAAAAGGTGACCGAACACGCTTTCCACTCTCTTTCAAGTTTTTAATTCCGCTGCGTGACTCTATAACGATACTGATTGTTCCAACAAGGATATGATCATTGACAGGAAGACATGTGGCGCCTAGGACTTTGTGCTACCCGGAAGGCGAAAGTTAATATAAATAGTGGTAGGCCTCTCTGTCATTTTCACGACTTCTTTTTCATCTTCTTTTTATAACCAAACATCCTTATATTTCTTTTCTTTCAGGTCATAATATATACTATTTTCCTATTATTGTTTGAGGAGTCTGGGGGAAGGGATGGTCGAGGGTATACAAACGATGGTTCTTTTTCATCGTAGGGTCATTATCAGCCTCATCCTCTATCTTGGGATCAACCGAGCAGGATACAGATTCAGAAGACAAGGTGGCTCTTGTAAATAGGAATAAGGTTATGTCATTCGATGATGAAGATTCTTTAAAGCGATAAAGATTGACACAGAACTGTTCAGTTCAAAATGTAAGTCAAACTCTGATAGTTCCACAAAACAGCTTACCATACGATCATGCTTTCTTAAACTCTTTACAATTGGGTGGTCGATTCGGACAACCACTTAACAAATTTGAAAATACGGCCTGAGCCGACGGGCGGCCGTGAGTAACACCAACGCTACCTTTTCGATTTGCTAGTAACGTTTCTCGGTATCCTACAAAAACTCTATTAACAAAATAAATTAGCTTGTGCTCCAAAGCCTCTTGAATCAAGATTCTACTTATTGCTTCGTCTAAAACCGCTAGATAGAGTGGTAACTCCTCCCCCTTGGTCAGTCAAGCCATAACAGGTGACTAGTCTAAGAGGGTCTTCACCTTTGCGAACGCGACTTCCAACTACTCATCCCACTTGATGATTTTGTTCTTCTTCATGTTCTTCATAATTGGCTTTATCCTCTCGACCAACCTAAGAAAATTATCCTTGAGTCGCATTGACTCATTTTCTCCAAGGAGAGATGTTGTAGAGGGAACTTCTCCTCCCACCTCGATTATGAACACAATGTTAATAACCAAGCCAGTAGTCAAGATGACTATGGCCAGTTCTTCTAGAGTGATTAAATGAAAGGTTTCTTCTTAAAAGGTACTACAAAATCACTTAACCAAATATGGTCAAGAAAAAAATGGGGGACAAATTTCCTCCAACGCTTGACCCTGGTTATTTATCAACTCATGGGAAGGTTGTTGTTTACCCCTATGATTTTAATTCTAGAGAGTTCATAGAAGACTTAATCTCCTCTTTCAATATGTGTTCCAATAATATGGTAGAGTTTCTTATGGTCAAGGTTTGTGATGTTAATAATATATTTTATAAGAAACTAAGCACCCTTAGGGAGGATTTCATTTTTGTGTACGAATTCTTCTTTAAAGAGTTACGCATTCTCTTTGCCCTTTCTTCTTTTAAGTGTAGGATGAATTAACTTCACACTAATAATTACACCTTCTTAAATGCTTTTCAAATTGTATGCCATCACCTTCAAATTTTCCTTACCATAAATAAATTTATGTACTTTTACCAATTTAAGCATGGCTTAGAAGTCGGTTAAGTATCCGTGAATGGTGTTCAATATGGTCATGTTTTCTCCATTTATACCTTCTTTTTTAACAACTTCAATTTCTTTTTAAAAAAAATACATGAGGTGCTCTCCTCAAGATTCCATAAAAGGGTTATTCTTTTATACTAACCATGCTCCTCAAATTTCTCTTTATTGGAAAAGGCTTGATAAGTTTAAGTAGATGATTGAATAAAATAGGTTAAATACCTTTTTAGTGCTGATGATAGGATAAATGTTGAATTTCTAAAGAACCTTCATATCCCCTATTTTATTTATATAGTACTTTAGTTTATTTTACTTATAATTTTTCATGTAGATATCACGAAAAATATTTTCTTTACAAAAAGGCTTTGTGCCAAGGCTAAAATTTCCCCATGAGAAGACTTGTTTTCTAATTTCCACCTGCCAAGAAGAAGAAAGGTGAAAATGCTAAGAGCATAGAGGACTCATCAACTTTTGCCTTGAAGATCATAATCCACAAGTTGAAACGCCACCAATTCAAATTGTAAGAGTAAACATTGTGCCAAATATTCATTGGTCATCTCCTCAACTAACACATATTTATGTCCCTCCCTTCACGAGTTATTAATACAACCAAGGAAGAACTTTTGACCAAAGTAGATCATATGTCTACCAGAACACCTAACTTAAACTTATGGAATATTAACATAAAGATAAACCAAGTTAGGATGGGTAGTCCAAGTGGTTTCCTTGTTCCTTACAACTTTTATTTCTTATAGATGGTAGGTATTGTAGGATGCTTAAACTCTATTGAAATAATGTTGACAAGGTGTATGACGATCATACATTACTAGAAGGGAACACTATCAAAATTTTAAATGATTTCTAGAATTGAATGTGGAATACAAGAACTAAGTGTTGAAAAATGTAATTCCTCTAAATCGACAATTGATTGTCGAGTTCAATAAATAAGACAAAGAAAAATAAAAAATTTAATGTTTAACTTAATAAAAAAACTTATAATAAGTATGAAAATTAAATAAATAGTCTTTATTAAATCAATTTGTATTTATAAATATTTTAAATATAGAATGTATTACAAATAAAATATTGACAACAACCAAAAAATAAATATTCATAATCCAATCAATATATATATATATATATATATATATATATATATATATATATATATATATATATATATATATAGAGAGAGAGAGAGAGATGTGAGAACCTAGAAAATAGAGTATTAGTGTTGGTAAGTGTATTAAAATAATGGGACCGAGTATTTTATTATAAAATAACTTTATAATATAAATAGAATTTTCTAAGCTCGTCTCATTATTTTAAGAACACTATCTCTCTAAAACCTTTTATCTTCGCTCTCTCTCACTTCTCTCTAAGAGTTCTTGATTTCAAGTCATCTGTTCGATGATTAGGAAGTGTCTAGGCGTCTTGGCGTCGAGGGCTACAATTCCTACCGATCAATTTTTGGTTCTGAGTCGGTAAGTTGTTTCTCCTTTTCCCGTACGTCTTTAACCGTGGTCATGCAACGATTCTCTGTTTGCACGTGTTTGGTTACTTTCCTCTTCAATTTCTAGCTCAAACTAGGTTCTAAGGTTGTTTTCCCATCACCAATCGGTGAATTGTAGGTTTCCATAGAGTTTCCTTGCAGCTCAAGCTTCGTTTGGGGTTTCTGTGAGTTGTGCAGTGTTTAACTGAGGTAAGGGAAGCTAGACCATTTTGAATTGTTAAACTTAGTGTGTAATTAGTGATTGTGTAATTATTAAACTGTTTGCATTGAATTAATGTTTGGAATTGATAAAGAATATGTATGTTGATGAATTGATGTTTTAAAATTGGTAAGATCATGTATGTTGATTTCTCTTGGGTGAAAATGATGAGTAGAAGGATTTGAAATTATTTGAGACTGATGTTAGTCTGTTATTGAATATATTAGAGGTTATAAATCTGTGATGGCGTTATTTTCTTGAGAGTTAAGGCATATTCTAGTAGTTCTAGGGTTGTTTTGGAGGAAGTGGGGTAGTGATTTTGAGCAATTGAGGTTTAGAGTGCAATTGGGCTGTTGGGGCAGTTTTAGTAAGTTTATTGTCACTTGTTTGAGCCATTAAGTCAGTCAAAGTTGTGCTAAAAGTGGTAGAATTAGATTTGGGTCCCTAGGTTGATGAATTTGAAGTTATATAGTAGGAAATCGTTCAAAAACACTTTAGATTAATAATAGGAAGATTTAGAATCATTTAGCCAAGTCTAATTAAGTATATAACACAAATTAGGATGGTTAGAAGTTGGAAAAAATAGTTAGAATTGGTAATTGGTGTTTGAGCTGCATAATTCTGCAGAATTTTTGGTGCTGTAGATTATGCGGACTCGCTGAGCGAATGGATTCGCTCAGCGAGTCACCCTGGCAAGATGCTCTCTGCCAAGGCATTTGCACAGCGAATAGATGTGCTATGCGAATGGTTTGAGAGGTTTCTCTCTGTTAGTTGATCCGCACAACGAATAGGTGTGCTTTGCGAGTGTTTGGGGAGTTCGAGCCATTGTTTGGGGCTCTCGCATCGCGATTTGGGGCGTTATGCGAGGGGTTAGGGTTTGATACTGTGTAGCAGAATTTTCAGTTTAGCTGAGCGCACATACTTGGTGCGCTGAGTGAATGGGCTTTAGCTGAGCGCACAGACTTGGTGCACTGAGCGAGAGGTGAGTGAGCAGAACCCACTGTTTCTGTTTTCGCACAACGAGTTTGGTGCGCTGAGCGACTGATAACGATTTAAAATATTGTTATCTGTTATGTAACTTTGATACTAAATACACCCTTTTTGACTTAGAAACTTGCTTGGACTCATGCTTTTTCATTAAGTTGTGTGAATAAGAGAGTTGAGGTTGAATTTGATGATTTTATGACTAATTCCCTTTGTTTTGATAGAAAATGAGTTAATACAGGAAGAAGAGAAGAAGTGTTAAGGATATAGAGCTCAGAAAGGCCTAGAAAAGCACCAGAAGAGGGAACCGCATGAAGCTTGGGCGACCTTCAAGAGGCTTGGGCGTGGAAAAATCGACGCCCGGGCGGGCTAGGCCGCCCGAGCATCGGACCCCCGAAGCCCGGGCGAAATTGAAGGCTCAAGCCTTACGAAAATCGACGTCCACCGCCCGGGCGGCCAAATGGGGCGCCCGAGCGGCGTGCGTTGCTGATCCGACCCAGTTTTTGCTCTGTTTCGAGTCTTTTGGATCGGGCCCTGTTTCTACTCTTTTCCAACTTTATTTAAAGGACCCAGGCGCTCTAGGTTTTGTATCTCTGACTGGAGCAACACAACAACACACTCTTCTACTCTCTAAAGGCGAATCTGGAGGCGGGAGCTTCCTCTTCTACTCTTAGGGTTTTACTATCTCATGCTCTTCCATTGTACATCTAGTTTCTCCATGTCTATGGGAAACTAAACTCTATTTGTTGTTGGGGAATGATATAACCTTGTGAACTCTCATGTATTTGAATTGATTCTTAATCATATATGCTTTATTCATTAATTGTTAGAGAATTCATCTGTTTTAATGCTTGCTCTATTTAACTCATTTAGTTGCATGATTTATGAATTACATGAGTGCCGAGAGGTTCCTTAAAATTCAGGTTCTTGTTGAATTCTCCCAAGGGTAATATTTCTCAGGGATGAGGGTATAAGTACTTGGTCGTCTTAAGCTCTTGATCTTCAGACTTAATTTTCTAGGAACACTAGGAATTGCACGAACTAGGAATTAAGGCAGACTTATTGCGCCAAGGGATTGGGTTCTAAGTACTTTAGTGAGTGACGTTAACATTAATGCATAAAGAGGAATTCTTTTATATATGAGAGGGAACTTGGTGAAATCTAACCCCGACAACATATTCATCTCATATTAAACAACATTCGTTCATCTTTGTGTTACTCTACTATTGATCAATTTGCATTCATATTTTATTTTTTGTTTTTGCATCTCAAACCAATGATCTCGTTTATTTTAAGTCTTAATTAATTAATTTATCACACGACTTTTTAGTGCCGAGAGTCCTCTGGGATACGATACTTGGTCTTACCATTTTATATTACTTGTGCGATTTGGTACACTTGCCGATCCATCAACAAGTTTTTGGTTTCGTTTCTGGAGATAAAAAATATTGTTAACAGCGACTAGTCCAGAACTTGTTTTTATCCTTTTTATCCCTGTTTTCTAATAACCTTGAGCTATGTTTTGATTATTAGAATGGTGTATAAGTATTCATGAGATTATATGATCATTGATAGTATGCAATGTGGTATGGAAATAAATATATGAATATGAATATGATTATGGATGAGATGTGGTGATGATGTTTGAAATAATGTGTGAGGTGTGAATTTCAAGTATCATGTGAAAAAGGAATTCTAAGGAGGAATATCCTAAGTTTGTTGTGTTGTTCTGTGTATTGAGGTAGGGGCTCCTGGATTGGGGAATGATCCTGACACTTTCAATAACTCCATCTCGTGTAGAGATGGGTGATTATGTCATGGAAAGTAGTAGGAGGTCCTAGTCTATGGTCACTGGTTAGTGTCATAGATGTTTGATGAATTAACCTTGGTGTATGATATTGTTGGTGGTGGTTGAGGATGTGGATTATGGTTATTATTATTTCTAAGCAAGGTTGCTCCACCATACACGGGTGCAGGTTCCCCATGAGTCCGATGTCAATACATCTGTCCGGACACTAATGAAGGTTTTAAGTGGTTTTGAACTAATCGCAGTGTTGTATGATTTATAACATGCTTGTGTAATATTCTTATTTTAATTGTTATGTAAAATCTTTTGATACTTTAGCTTACACTTGCTTCTGTGTTTGTTTGTCTGTGTATTGTTTTCTCTTTTGCAATGATCACCTTAATGGTGTGAGTTTAGGAATACAATATTTTCAGTTGACTCAGCGAGAGGTTAAAAGTGAAGCTTGCAATATAGGTTGTCTTTTGTTCTTTAGGTGAAGAATTTTTATTCTTCAAAAAGTTGTAGCTATTATTATATCATTATCAATGTAATGCTAATTTTTAGTAGTTATATATTACTAAAAATTGGGATGTTAGAATTATATTATTGCAATTTACTCTCACAACTATATCTTATCGTTACCTTTCATTACATTTTATTTTAATTTTAAAAGTCATTTAATTGAAAGTTTTTTTATATGTGTTGTATTCATAAAATTCTATATTGATCTCATATATATTACTCAATCATACAAATTGATATCAAGGTAATAAAATATTTCATATAAAATTAATGAAGATGTCATTGCGTGCGCATAATCAAACCCATCCCTAAATCTGTATTTACAAGGTAGGAACATCCCAAATGTCATATCAATTTGCTTTTTCATTTGGGAATCTAATTTGATTTTAATGGTTAGGATGCTTAGCCCGAATAAAAGTAGATTGTAAACTAATAGTGTTGGGTCCAATCTTATAAACAATCCCGTGAGTAGAATATTTCTATTTTTTTTATTTGACTCATTAATTCATAAAATTTGGAATTTTTTTAAATAAAATTTGTAAACATTTAAAACTTTTAAAATATTTAAAAAATAAATTATATAATAATCATATGCTCAGTTGAATAAAAATTATAGTTATAAATTAAATTAATTAAAAATAATGAATTATTATTTTTAGTTATATTAGATTGGATATCTCGAATTTAACCTACATAGTTCATCACTTAATTTATATAAAAAAAAAGTCAATTTGAAGTGAATTAAATTCAAAACACAATTTAACCTAATTGAATTCTCCCACTGTTAACTAAAATAAATAGGTGGGTCTCATACTCTCTTTTATAATGTTTAACTTTTATTTATAGGAAGCAATGGTCAAATAACTAGTTAGTGTTTTTGCAATTTATTCTCATCTTTTTTTTCTTGTTATTCCATTATGTTATCTTAGTTCTAAAATTTTTTGTAAATATAATTCCACTGCCAATTTCATAACCCCACTGCTTCCTTCTGTCGCCGATTAATTGACTTTTGTTATAAATTTGAGTGTTTGTTTGGTTTGCAGTTAGTAACAAGGATGAAGAAGGATTTCAGGTATTATTTCGATTTCGAGCATTTGGAAGAGATAACTTTGATTCCTGAGGAATGAGTTTTTAAGGAATTAGAAAAACTAGAACCAAGATTCAAAACCATGAACATTGGCAATTAGAAATACCTCATGAAGCAACTAACATGATTTCTTTCTATAAGAGGAGTTTGCAAAATCAGTTTTCATCTCACGAAAAAATCTAGATGAAATTAAGAAATCCATTTCCCTTTTCATTGCCAATTTTGGTTTTAAAAATACAACAAAGACAATTAATCTCAACTCACACAATGCATGGGAGATTACATAAGCAAAAAGCGCACAACTTATTCAAATATTATCATCGTGTACACTCTTCTATTAACAATTTAAATGTCATTATGAAAAGTGATTCGAACATAATTTATCAAAATAGGAACCACATTAAACATTTGCAATAATTTGTCACATATTGAACAAAGTTGACAAAAATAGAAATAAAAAAAATATTAAAGCCAAAAAATAATTATTGTTAAACTTGAAAATGATGGATTGTAATTATAATACAATAAACTACACTTTCTCATCTCTATAAGGGACAATATATCTGATTTTCCTATCCAAAACAATTTGTGACGTGTGTTTGAATATCACTAATCATATTGTCACTATAAATGAGTTAAAGGTCTACGAACCCATATACATTAGTTAATCCTACATTAATGACAACAATACAAAACATTTAATATAAGTAACTCGATAATAATTAAATATAAAGAATGGTTCAAACACTTACATAATCTATAATTGAATAATTGTAATATTTAGTTTTTAGATCATGTTGCAAATATTCATGAATTTTAATATATATATATATATATATATATATATATATATATATATATATATATATATATATATATATATATATATATATATATGATAATGAGAGTACTCCAAACATAATGGTGACAATGGAAAACCTAAAATGCAATAACAAAATGAAGAAGAATAGTGTTAGAGTTCTACAATGATAAACAGACCTCAACAAAAGAGAATAAAAATAAGAGGGAAGAGAAAAATAAACCTTAAGAAGGGAAACGTCAGTTTAGTAACAACAAAAGAGAATAACAACTAGTTTAGTAGTAGTATTATGCAAGACGTTAGTTTTACATACAACCGAAGCTTATACTCAACCACTCAGGTAAAATTACATTTTTTAATCTATTAACACAATTATAAGATTTGGTTTTAAATTAACCGAAGCTTATGTTTGACTATATAAATATAAACTTCGATATTTTGAACAGTGCTTACAAAGACACTTCATGTTTGTATAAATACAATAAAAAATACAAGAATAATTGAATAAATAGTCATATCTAGTGAATAATATGTCATGAGGTTTTATTTGAATAAGTCTATGTTGACTATGTTTAAACTATCTTATGCTTAGATATTTTGATTTCTCCTTAATTCTTGATTATTCAGCCTGATTCTACTTAATTAATCGTAATTAAACTAAGATGATGTCATCTTCTATGACCTAGAGTTTATCAATCCCATCCGAGACAGAAAGCAAAAAAGTTATTTTGTGTTTTCTTATATGTATGTATCATATATATCATACCATTTTATATACTACACAAATGATTATTAGAAAACTAAATACCCTTATATTGACACTTACACACAACTTTTCCGGTAAAAGTCATAACACAAATTATATTAGTTACTCCTAATTAAATTAATTTTACATATTGGCAATATTTAAACTAGTCCGTTTTGCCACTCACAAATTGTTCCTTGAAAATGTATCTATATTTTTTTATCGTGGCAATGTCTGTTTTTCGTTAGTGATAATTTTTACAAACACTAATGAGCAATTACAAATATTTGCCCAAACATAATAATAAAATAAATTCAAATGATACTATATTGTTTTCTTTTACACTGCACATATTAAAAAACCTTATATTTATAGCATATATGTGTATTTTAGTGTGAGCAACAGCCATAGGCTAATATTTTAATCCAAAAACAAATGTTTATAGCGGCAGGCACGGGTTTGCCATTGATGGGTTATTGTTTCACCAAATTAAATACAGAATGACACCAAAAAACAATGAAACATTCACATGTGGTTGGAACTGGAACAAGCAACAAAGATGAAGTTCGACAAATATTATATTCTAGATCCTCAGGTTCAACAAACTACTATAATTTTCGTTATAAACTATTTTAAACGTTGTTTAAATAATTTTTTCTACCGTTTTATTACGAAATTTTATATTAAACTTTAAACCAAGGAAAAGGTGAATGAAAATTAAGTCAGAAAAACGCAAAAGCATTTCCCGTTTGTGCGTAAAACAAACCTATAAACTTAAAATATATATTATATTTAATTAGAAAAATCGAAGACAGAGAGAGAGAAACGTTACCGTTTTCGCTCCAAATGGGACACAACTTTTCAACGTAATTTGCTGCTTTGCCACTCTCACTCACATCTCTTTCCTTCACTCTCTCACTCTCACTTGCCGCCGGAGCTCCATTTTCCGGCCCCATCCTTGCCGGCGACGTATTTCCGCCACCAGATTCACCCACCATGGCTTAACAAACAAATTTCGAATCTTTGGAAAAAGCCAACTCGTTTTCATTCTCATTTTGATTATTCACACACTCTCTGAGAAACATGGATCTTCTCTTTCTTCTTCAGTGCCTTCTCTTCTTCACTTCGCAGCACGCAAATGCCCTCAATGCTTCAATTTCTCGCGACGCATTGTCACTTCTCTCTTTTAAAAGCTTCGTCTCTTCCGACCCTTCCAACATCCTCGCCGGTTGGACCAACCACTCCTCCTCCAATATCTGCCGATGGCACTCCGTCGCGTGTGGCGGCCCAGGGAGCCTCTCTGACCGAGTCACTTCCCTCAATGTCACCGGTCTCCGTGGCGGCCTTTTGTCGCCCTCCGTCGGCGACTTGTCTGAGCTCCGCGTGCTGTCCCTCGTCGGGAACATGTTCTCCGGCGAGATTCCTGATACCGTTGGGAACCTTCGGTTTCTCGAGGTCCTCGAACTGCAAGGGAACAACTTTTCAGGGAGAGTCCCGACCCAGATGAGTTTTGCTTTTCTTCAGTCTCTTAAACTTGTTAACCTCTCTGGTAATGCCTTCTCTGGTTCGATTCCGAGTGATATTATTGGCTCTGGGAGTGTGAAAATCGTTGATTTGTCGAATAATCAGTTTTCTGGTGTGATTCCTCTGAATGGTACTTGTGATTCGTTGAAGCATTTGAAGTTGTCTCGTAACTTTTTGACTGGGGAGATTCCATCTCAAATTGGCAAATGTAGAAACTTGAGGACCCTTTTGGTTGATGGGAACATCTTCGAAGGTAGAATCCCTTCTGAGATTGGCCAAATTGTTGAACTGAGAGTTCTGGATGTTTCTAGAAACTCACTCACTGGAAGGGTCCCTAAGGAGTTGGCTAATTGTGTGAAACTGTCTGTGCTTGTGCTTACTGATTTGTTTGAGGATCGTGATGATGGAGGATTGGATGATGGCTTTAGAGGAGAGTTTAATGCCTTTGTTGGGAACATACCTCATCAGGTGTTGCTGCTTCCAAGTCTAACGGTGTTGTGGGCCCCAAGGGCAAATCTTGGTGGACGGTTGCCTAGTGGCTGGTCGGAGTTGTGCTCTCTGAGGGTGCTCAATTTGGTGCAGAATTATGTTACTGGTGTCTTGCCTGAGAGTTTGGGGATGTGTAGGAATTTGAGTTTCTTGGATTTGAGTTCTAATAATTTGGTGGGGTATTTGCCTTCATTGCAGCTTCGTGTTCCTTGTATGGTGTACTTTAATGTCAGCAGAAACAATATATCTGGCACTCTTAAAGGATTTAGGAAAGAAAGTTGCGGTGTGAGTGCAGTAGACCCTTCATTTCTAGAATTGGATGGTTTTAGTGATGATGAATACTTTAATTTACCTGTTTGGAGGTTTCAAAAGAATGCTTTCGTTGGGTCTGGTTTTGAGGAGAATAACACTATTGTTGTTAGCCATGATTTCAGCTGGAATAGTTTTGTGGGATCCTTGCCTTCGTTCTCTCTTGGAGATAGTCTTTTTAGTGCTAATCGTAAAGTCTCCTATGCGCTGTCTCTCAATAATAATAGATTCAGTGGAACTCTACCGGACCAGTTAGTTTCAAACTGTAACGAGCTCAAGACATTGTCAGTTAACTTGAGTGTGAACCAACTATCGGGTGGGAATTTCCAAACGTCGGTTTTGGAGTGCCTAAAGTTGACAGATTTTGAAGCAGCGTACAACCAGATTGATGGGTCAATTGGACCAGCTATAGGTGGCTTGGTGATGCTTCAGCATCTTGATTTAAGTGGGAACAAGCTATCTGGATCACTGCCGAATCAGTTTGGAAACCTTCAAAACATGAAACGGATGCATCTGGGAGGAAACAATCTAACAGGGGAAATTCCTACCCAACTTGGCCAACTGACTTCCCTTACTGTTTTGAATTTGTCTCACAATGCTCTAGTTGGAATAATACCTGCGAGTTTGTCAAATGCCAAAAGTTTTGAAATTCTGTTGGTGGACCACAACAAACTTTCTGGGGAAATACCTTTAACTTTTTCTACTCTTTCCAATCTTGTGCAGCTAGATGTTTCTTTTAACAATCTTTCGGGTCATATTCCTCGTCTTCAACACCCAAGTGACTGTGATTCCTACAAAGGAAATGCACACTTGCATCCTTGCCCTGATCCATATTCTGACTCACCTGCTTCTCTTCCCGTCCCCCTTGAAATCCAGCATCATACTCATAGAGGGAGAAAATTAAGGACATTGGTTATTGTTGTGGTAACTTCTGCTTCTGTGGTACTGTGCACTCTTCTGGGAATAGTATTGGTTATCTTTTCTGGAAGGAGTAAATTTGGTCGGCTTAGCAGTATAAGAAGGCGACAGGTAGTGACCTTTCAAGATGTTCCAACTGAATTGAACTATGACAGTGTGGCCACAGCTACTGGAAACTTCAGCATCAGGCATCTAATTGGCACAGGCGGCTTTGGGTCAACATACAAGGCAGAACTGGCCCCAGGTTTTGTTGTTGCCATAAAGAGGTTGTCGATAGGTAGGTTTCAAGGCATTCAACAGTTTGAAACGGAAATAAGGACACTGGGAAGAATTCGACACAAGAATCTTGTGACTCTTATTGGATATTATGTAGGGAAGGCTGAAATGTTCTTAATTTACAACTACCTTTCTGGAGGGAACCTTGAAGCTTTCATACATGACAGGTCAGGGAAGAATGTTCAGTGGCCAGTTATTTACAAAATAGCAAAAGACATAGCAGAGGCCCTTGCTTTTCTTCACTACTCATGTGTTCCTCGCATTGTTCACCGAGATATCAAACCTAGCAACATTTTACTTGATGAAGATCATAATGCCTACCTGTCAGATTTTGGCTTGGCACGACTGCTTGAGGTAACTGAGACCCATGCCACCACTGATGTTGCAGGCACATTTGGTTACGTTGCACCAGAATATGCCACCACCTGCAGGGTTTCTGACAAAGCCGATGTCTACAGCTTTGGTGTGGTGTTATTAGAATTGATGTCTGGAAGAAAGTCACTTGATCCATCCTTTTCTGAATATGGAAATGGATTCAACATTGTACCATGGGCAGAGCTACTAATGACCGAAGGCCGTTGTTCTGAGCTATTTTCATCTACTTTATGGGAAGCAGGGCCTAAGGAAAAATTGTTGGGCCTTTTAAAGCTTGCATTAACATGCACAGAAGAGACTCTTTCTATTCGACCATCAATGAAACAGGTTCTTGAGAAATTGAAATATTTGAAAAGTTGAAAGCTTTCTGCATGTCATACTGAACAGCAATGGAATGTTGCTTTTATCTGCTTGAAAATACTTGACTGAGGTGAGTGATCTAGTTCCAATATAGAACCTACTTCTGCAAATTCTAATGTTTGCTTGCGTTTGCATGGGATATAGCTAAAATATCATTCTCCATTATCCAGATGAAACTTCTTGGGAAAAATTATCCATTCATTTTCTTTAACCAATCTCATATATAATGAATCAGTAAAAATCCTACTTGACAAACAGTGACATCAAATGCTCTCTAAGATACGTGTTCTTTTTTATCTGTTTTTATAATATTAATCACATGCTAATAGTTGTTGTCTTCAACAAGTTTGATCTAAAGTTCTCAGGCTTGTCCTTTTTTTTTACTTTTGTGCCCCTTCTCTAATGATTCTACACTGTGAACATCTCTGGCAGCTTTTCTTGGTTATGACAATGCTAAATTCCTGAATCTGATTTCAAAAGTTGAAAACAGATTTTAACAGTTCATTGCAGTTATAGGAGAAAAATAAATAAATTGTTTACATATTGTGACTATATTAATGTTACAGGTTCAGCACTGCAAAATGTTACAGGTTCAGCACTGCAAGTCTCTTATAATGATCAGTTGTTTATTGCCACGTGAATCTCATCATAGTGACTCACACATGAACTGTTCCTGTTACTGCTAAGGCCATGATCATCCTTTCACATTGGTGCCAGCAGTTTTCACACGTTCCGAAGATGTGTGCAGTAATAGCTAAATGGATGTTTGTGAATACCATCATCTCATCATTTTCATGTTATGAGGCCATATGTGAATGCCATTATGATTTTTTTGGCATTTTGGATGGTATCCTTTGGTGACCGCATGGTCCCTTTCGAAGATCCAAAGTTATTTAATGGCACAGAGACGAAGCAATTGTCATCATTGTTCAGAGGACTTCTCTGTCAAAATCTACCGAAAGTTGTAAATATATATTGACATAAAACCTATGGGGATGCTTCTGATTTTTTGTTCCAACTTGTAAATAGAAAGTGTAGGCAGAAATCCAACTCTATTGTTTTTTTCCTTCTCAGATGCCTGAAATGAAAAAGGATGTTCCTTTTGGGGTAAATTATCCAGTATAACTTCAAATATGTTATTTGTTATTAATTTAGTCCAACAAAAAATATTTTACTATCTCAATGTGTAAGAAAAATGTACCAATGTCTTGTTAAGTTTTATGAGATTATTTATCAGGAAGTTGTAATTTTAAGGACCAGTAGGTATTAAATCAAAGATTATTGTTATTAATTTACAATATTGATTGCAATTTATACATATTCAAGAGCTAAAATCACGGCAGTCAAAAGCATTTTATCAAATCAATAACTACTACGTTTGGGGAATGGAATTGCGGGGTTACTCCTTACACCACCACCACATATTGCTTGTTGCCTGCAACATTACACTTTTTTTAAATTCTAAAACTATTCTTTATATTTTAAAATATCCTACACCTTCTTCTTTTCTCTTGAACGGATGTTGACATTAGTTGAAGAAAATTTTTTTCAACAAATGTCCCACATTCGTTTAGTTTTTTTTTTTTTAAGCTTTTAGTTTTTTTAAGTTTTTAAATTAATATATAAATATTATTTAATTTTTTTTAAAATTATTACTTAATTATTTATAAATTAATTTTATTTTATTTAATAAAATAATTATTATTAATTTAATTTATGTATTATTATTTTAAATAATAATAAAAATACTTTTTAAAAATTTATTAAAACGGATGTGGTAATGTGAAATTTTTTTCTTTTTAAAGTTTTTAGTTTTTTATTTTATTATATTTTAAATTAATACATAAATATTATTTAATTTTTTTAAAATTATTATTTAATTAATTATAAATTTATTTTATTTAATAAAATAATAATTATTAATTTAATTTATGTATTATTATTTAAATAATAAAATAGTTTTTAAAAATTTATTAAAACGGATGTGGCAATATCATGAAGTTTTTTCTTTTTAAATTTTAAATTTTAAATTTATTATATTTTAAATTAATATATAAATATTATTTAATTAATTTAAAATTATTACTTAATTATTTATGAATTAATTTTATTTAATTTAATAAAATAATAATTATTAATTTAATTTATATATTATTATTTAAATAATAATCAAAATAGTTTTAAAAATTTTATTAAAACGAATGTGCGACATTTGTTGAAGATTTTTTTTTCTTTTTAAATAAAAATAATAAATTAAAATATAAAATATGTGAACAGACGGATGTCAACATCCATTAAAAGTGAAACGGATGTTGACATCCGTTTTAGAGAAGGGTAAAATTGATATAAGATGGTGTAAAAATCATTCGGTGATGGTGGAGGGAGCAAGTGTCTGAAATTGTTTATTGTTCACTCATCATTGCAATTTGCAGGCCACTTTGAATACAGACAATAGGAACTACTACTAGGAAAATGCAAGTGGCAAATGTGGCCTAAAATTTGGAGAATATGTCACAAGTAGTGGACAAATATTAATGACTCTGGGATGAATGAATAATCCATATTATGTTACCTATTCAACAATGATGTTAATATTCTATTAAGTTGACTCCTGAACATGTAGGACTACTTGTTATTTAAATGGAATCAGTGTAAATCAAATATGTAAATTTATAACTTAACTTTCACAAATAGAATATTAAGAGTAATAAATAGGCTTAAAATGCAGTATTTAAAAAAAAAACATCAAGATCATAATCATTATATTAACGATTAAAGAAAAATCTACTACTCTCACAATATTATGTAAAGAGTAATAAGTGGTAGTAAGTTCTCCAAAACTCTCAGAACGTGCTTTTACAAAATCATGAAACAGAACGTGCTTTTGCAGAAGGATTGAAGATCCTGATGTGATATGTCAAAAAGCTTCACAATAGTGGTTAAAGTACAAAAAGGACAACAATGAAGTTACCTTCATTTTAGGAGAAAATCCACCAAAAGGTGATGACAAAAAAGAATTGTTTCATGGTGATATTGGAGTTACCATAATATGTACGTTATTTACTCATGTTACCTTAACTAGTATCCACACCTTTGAAGGTTAGCTTAGAAAAAGAAAACTAAATACTACTGAGTAATTTGAAAAACTATTTCAAAGATTTTTATATAAATTATTATTTTATTTACAATTAGGAGGATATTTTTAACAATCTATAGTTTAATTTTTTTTATCGATTACCCTTGTTATTTTTTCTTAAGGATAAAATATTTTATTAAAAAGTATAGTAAATAGTGTAATATTAAGCGAAAAGTTTTGATAAAATAAAACTTTATAATATTAAAGGGCATGGAAAATGAGAAATTGTGTTACGAAAAAAAATATAAAAAATAAGTTATTGGTTCAAAATATTTCAAGCTTAACTCTAAGCTCATTTTTAAATAAACTTGAATTTTTACAAGAGAAAAAATGAATTTTGTTTAATCATAAGTTAAATGTGTAGAAATTTTCTAATAGAACTTATTTTATTTTTTACGTTTTAATTTTACATAAACTAATTTTAATTTTTTAAAGGATTATTTATTTATTTATTCAATAAGTGAAGTTAATAATGGTAATAATTTGATAAACACTATGAAGTTATTTACTCATACTAAAAATGTGAGATTCCTGTTGTTATTTATTTTTGTTTAACTCACTTATATTGTATCCTTCCTCATCCCAATGAAATATATTCGCACAAACTATTTAATAACTTATAAGAGTGGACTTGGTTTCTTGCAACTTTACATTTTTCTAAAAGAATTTAAATAATTATAACGAGGTTGCTACTGTTTAAGGATCTTAAAAGGTAAAAAAAAAATAGTAGGTTTAATACCTCTTTTGGTCCCTCGAAAGGGGCCAAATGTTCAATGTGGTCCTACGTTTTTTTAGAAGTTCAATATGGTCCCAACTTTTGTAAAAAGTGTACAATTAAATCCTTTTTGATAACGGCGTTAATTTTTTAACGGGCCAGCTGATAGGGTGGACTAAAGTTTGCTACGTGGCTGTGTGAGGGTAATACGTGGTTGTGTGAGGGTAATACGTGGTTGTGAGAGGGTAAACGTGTGTATATTACTGTGGTTAAGAAATCAGAGGTTAGGGTTTGAGTTTCAGAGAAATTGGTAATTTGGGATTTATCATTGTGAAGGAAGTGTGTTGAAATCTGAAGCGCGAATTGGAAACCGCAAATCTGAAGCGCAAATTGGAAACCGCAACCTGATTTGCGCCTCGAGAAGTCCAAGCAGGCCTTGCGCCTTGCGGGCCTCATCGACACGGACGATGTCTACATCGGCCGCTCCGCGACTGTCGTGTAGGTCGGGGACGTCTTGGACCGCGGTGGCGATGAGCTGAAGATATTCTACTTCCTCGAGAAGCTAAAGCGTGAAGCGGCACGGAGCGGAGGCAGAATCATCACCATGCACGACAATCACGAAATCATGAACGTTGAGGGCGATTTCCGCTTCGCAACAGAATTCGACATCGAGGAATTTAGGGTTTGGTGGGAGTGGTTCCAAGTTGGGAACAAAATCAATAGCCTTTGCCACGGTTTGGAAAAACCGAACGACCCAATGAGAGGCGTTCCCTCGTCGTTCCGCGGAGTGAGGAAAGAGTTCCATGATGGGTTTCGGGCCCGGGTCGCGGCTTTGCGGCCCAATGGCCCAATTGCAAATAGGTTTCTGTTTGAGAACGTCACCGTTTTGGTCGTTGGGGATTCTATTTTCGTGCACGGTGGGTTGTTGACCGAACACACTTCTTGCGTTTGGAGAAAATTAACGAGGAGGTTCGCGATTGGGTTAAAGGGTTGACTGGTCACTTTGCGCCCCGGTATTGTCGGGCCGTAGATAGTGTTCTATGGTTGAGGAAATTCTCGCGTAGCAAGGTGGAGCAATGCGATTGTACCACCCTTGAACATGTTTTGGCCACGGTTCCTGGTGTTAAGAGGATGGTAATGGGGCACAGTATTACCTCACACAGCCACGTATTACCCTCACACAGCCATGTAGCAAACTTTAGTCAACCCTGTCAGCTGGCCCGTTAAAAAATTAACGCCGTTACCAAAAAGGATTTAATTGCATACTTTTTACAAAAGTTGGGACCACATTGAACTTCTAAAAAAACGTAGGACCACATTGAACATTTGGCCCCTTTCGAGGGACCAAAAGAAGTATTAAACCAACTATTTAATAACTTATAAGAGTGGACTTGGTTTCTTGCAACTTTACATTTTTCTAAAAGAATTTAAATAATTATAACGAGGTTGCTACTGTTTAAGGATCTTAAAAGGTAAAAAAAAATAGTAGATATAGTTTTTAAAATATGATGTTTAATTATTTTATTATTAAAAAGTTGAATCATATAAATCATTTTTTAATATAATTCATTATATAAAAACATTTTATTTCACTAAAACTTTCTTTAAAATCTTTTTTAACTTTTCTTTAGATTTTAAATTCAATTTTCATCTAATTGACGATCAAAAATCATAAGTGAAATCACTACATATAATTCTTTATAATTGTCGGATCATAATTGAAAACAAGATAAGTTCACTTTTATTCCATTTTTAGAAACATTTTAAAGTTTTGAGGTGCAGCTAGGTGTGATGATCATGCATGTGTCTCAAATATGCTCAAAGTGAATTTCTGTTGAATTGTGATCTTAATGATATGCTTAATTTTTTGATCTGATGTTTGGGTATGTAGGTAGTTAGAGTATTTTGTGTGATATAGAATTCTAGGAACATTCCTAAGTGTTTTACAATAGGTAAAGGAAGCTAGCTTTAAATTTAATTATAGATGATTAATGAAGTTGAATTTTGTGGTAATGACTTGTGATAAAATGGTTGTGTGAAATATGTTTTAAAATGTTGATTCTAAATGTATGAAGTGAAGGATTGAATTAATGCTTGATATGTGATTGAATTGTCTATGTTGATGGTACCTTTGAATTGGTTGCGTGACCTAATTGGACTTATATAAGGGTGTAGTATGAGTAAAATTTTGTGTGTTTTCAACTAAGTGAAAGTCCTAAACAAGTTGGATAAGAGCACAATCATATCAGAATTGACATGCATAATTATGCAGAATCATTGGGCGAACATATGACTTAACGAGCAAGAATGAAAAATTACAACTTCGAGAACTCCAACACTTTGACCCGCTAGGCTAGTTATTTGTTGTTGAGTGAGCTTGCCAAAAGTGGTGTCAAGAGTTATATTCGTTGAGCGAGCTAAAGCCTGATTGGGCAAGTATGAAAATGCTAAAAACCCTAAGAGCAAGGTGTGAGCTTAATTGTTGAGCAAGAAAGTCTTGTTAGGAGAATTTTAAGAAAATTTAGTCCTAATGCTCTTTTGCTAAGCAAGCCCTATATGTTGTTGAGTGAGAAGATTTTAAGCAAATTCAAAGAGCATCAAGGTAGCATCGTTGGGCAAGTATTGTGGTCACTAGGCAAGTCTCTTCCTAGGGAATACTTGTTGAGCGAGGATGTACGATTATGGAATGGTAAAATTAGTTTAAATTTTGAAAAATCTTTTATGCTTTGATGTGAATTATGTGGAATGAAAATGTGGTTATTCCTAGGGGAAGAATACTATTGTGTGTGGTGATATGTGAAGTGTATTGATAACATATGTCGATATGAGATTATCCTAACTCTACTAAGTATTAGACTTATCTAAAGAGAGATACCTAGTTGTGAAAGTTGAAGGATTTTTTTCTCTGTGCAATTGGTAAGAGATCGAACTTACTAGATAAAATTTACCTTGTCATACTCTTAGGAGAGATGTTGTCCGATTATATAGTAATAGTCTCAAAGTGTACTCAATAAACTAATATTTCGAAGGTTCTGAGATGTTTATCTATTTGTGAATTGGTCTTGTTAAAAGATGTATGTATGTTATAAAGCTATTGTTTAAATTTACAATATGACCTAAATTTATTCTAACTTGTCCTGTGTTCTTTGAAGTGGTGTTGATATCCACCTATTATGTCCGTTTAATTCATGAGAGCATAAATAATACAAGGTCTAAAAGGTGAAAAGGAACAACTTTGAAACTATCATAAGAAAATAGTTGATAATATAAATATAGAGAATAAGTGTGATGCAATAGTTTACTCTTTATTATTTTTGAAATAATGTTGAATATATTTTTCATCTACATTATATTATAAACTTTATAACTAAAATGTGTATTTGATATAATTATATAATAACCTTTTGATAGAGTTTTGGTGCTATAATTGAGTCTTTATATCCAAATTCAAATATGATACTTCATTTTAAATTAGAACAATTTCTATTACTTTTTAAACTTAAATTGAAATACATTGTTATAATCTATATGAGTACCATTATCTTTAAATTTAAATCAAATCCTATTTTTCTGTAAGCTTTAAGAAGTCTCATTTGGAATATTATTGTCATAATTATACAATTATTTTCAAACTAACACAAAATTAAACGACATTTGAATGATTTTTATATTAATTCATATTATCTAATTGAACAAAAAAAAAATTCTACCCTTGTGGATTTGTGGGAGTTAAAAAGCTATGTGTTAGAAATAATAATGAAATAATTTGATTGGGAGGAATTGTTGGAAACAAAAATAGGCAGTTATGAAAAATTAAGGGTATTAAAATTGTCATATAGGGCTATTAAAGCATTAAAATTCCTTTGAAACGATAATGAACGTTTCGCAACGACAAAAGATGGAAGGGAATTTAACTCAAGCATGTAATTAATAGAGGCAAGTACACGAATTAACGGAAGAATAAAATTAATTCACAATGTTTAAGAAGTGAAATTATATTCATAAACCTAAGCTTTATCTTAGTACAAAAGAGCAATATATGAAAATATTTTCTTTATTTTATTAATAATTAAAATTACATTTTATTTTATATTCTATTTTAAGGTTTAATAACCCTTTTTGTTATAATTTTTGTCAAAATTATTTTCTCATTTTTTTTGGTCTAGTAGTTATGATTTTGGTCAAAAAGAGTGAATGTGCTTTATTTTGTAAAATTGATATTAATATGTTTAGAGGATGACAACAAAATAATATAAATAAAAAATAACATTATATATATGCAACCATCTAGATGTCTTGATGCTCTGTTATTGTTTATACGGTCACATTGTCATTTTCCAACATTTGTCAACATATACTCTTCTTAATAAGATAAAAATTAAATTAAAAACTCTATTGAATAATTTAGAGAAAATTAATAAAAAAAGTCTATTAAACCCACTAAATTCTATTTTAAAGAGTCAAATCATGTATACTTTATAAAAATAGGAGAGAAAAATTGAAGACATTAGATACGAGTCATTAAAAACGTAATTAGAAAACATTACTCATCCTCATCGATTTGATAAAATCAAAGAAAACACAAATTATCATTATTACACATCAATATATTCTATAAAGTCTGAGATAACCCATTACGTTATCTTACTAAGTCATAAACAACTCTACCGTCATTTTTAGAATACCATCATTTTTAGAAGATAATCCCAATTTAGGCTTAATAGTATATCCTACTAAGGTATAGTCATACTTATTCAATTTATCTATTTAAGACTTTGTGATTTATAATATAAGCTTAAATCTATTTAGATCCATATAAAAGTCTATAAAATACAATTCATCCATAAATATTTAATTTTATACAATCCAAATGTATAATCACATATTTTAAACAAAAATTATTCTACAATCATACTTAAACTTCATACTAAATATATATTTTCAAACACAAGTTTTATATTGCAAAACTAGATTATTTTTATATTTTCTTCTAAACATTTTAAAATTCAATTTAAAATTAAAATGGGAGTATAGATTAAAAAAATGACACGATAAGATATCAACTATACCGATTAAAAGAAGTGGTCATAGATGGATAAATATTAGATTCGCTACATAAAATTAAATTTGAAATTAAAGCTATATTTACTTACTAGAAAATAATAAAATTGTGTTGATACTTTTATGCAATGAGAAGGAATAACTCCTAAACTCATCCTTGGTGTAAATAATTTATTCCTTGACCATAAATTCATAAATTTTTCAAAGAATTTCACACTATCATTGTAATATAAATTCATAAATTTTTCAATAGCTAGCACAAAATGATAACTTATTAGTTGATACGTATTTTTGCCATGATAGTAGATGTAATTTAAATTCATTCATTGTTTTATTTTTAACATTCATATCCTTAAAATTGCAACATAAAACCATTTATCCAATGTTTTCAGTAACAAATAATTAGCCCACACATAAACTAACATTTCTCAATTTTCAAAGAACTTCTCATGTTTCCAAAATCCACCATCAATGAAGGTTTAACTATAATTGTCACAGAAAGTTGAGACAATCCAGTGTTAGAGTAGCAAAAGTGATAATTATACTAAATTACACGTAAAAGATTGAAAATAATGTGAATCCAAACACTGTGATTTTATTAACACATACAAATGGGAAAATAATAAAATATAGAGTACACAATGACATAAACTTACATGAAAAATACAGAAGATTGTGTACAGAATGCAGAAACTAACTTCCATCCTGAGGTGGGGACATCAATCTAAGGGTGTGTAACGGGAAATTCTAACTAAAGGTAATTTCTGGATTTTATCATTATGAACCAACAACATGTACATGAGACAGATAAGAACCTTCTGACATTACCATCAAGGAGCCATGTTTCCCTGTCTTGCCTTGAGGACAAGCTCTTCAGTAGTGGTGCCAATGATTTCGTTAGCCCGTTTTAGCCCAACGCATTGATACCGACCAACAGAATCCTGAATAACAACAAGAGTTTCCAGTCAACAAAGGAATCAAAAGGTTCTGACAAATTTTTAGAGGGTCACAATGTTTGAAAATTATCTTCTAGTAATCATAATGGTGTATAACACCACCAAGTAGCTTTTACTGAAGAAAGAACACAGCAAAATCAAGAAAACAAAAAGTTCCAATTTTACTTGGTGCTCTCAATTAGGTTGAAAATCTGTTAAACTCTATAAAATGATAATGTGTTCAAGAATGAACCCTAACTGGCAAACAAAGCACAAAGTTCAACCATTCTTAAACGGCTTCCAGGAAACATATTTGATAAAATTTTAGACAAGTTTGTTTATGCCGCAATAAAGGAAAAACCTCGTGATCTTTAAAGTTTACCTTCCATTTTAAAGAAATAGATGAAATTTCCTACTTCTGTTAAAAGAGTGAGATATAAATATAAGAGAAGAAATGGGAATAATAAAACCAAGTTACAGGGGACAAAAAAGGTCAGTTTTCCTTTAAAGAGATATAGTCTTATATACTTATAAGCACTACGAAATAAAAAGAAATATTTTTGAGGAATCTCACCCGATTAACAATTCCCAATTTCTCTAATTTCTCAACGGCATCATCCACATCAAAATTACAATCCTCACCAAACTCTTCTTTGATTAGTTCCTCACACCATTGATCAAGATCCTGAGTCATATACCAAACAACTAATGTAAGTACTTAGACAGCACTAATAAAATCTTGCTCTTCTTAGTATATAGTAGAATTTCTAAATATAGAGAAGGTGGCATAGAGAACAAAAGAACAAGATTGCTAATATCTCATGATCATGTGTGTACCTGTCGTGTAGCTTTGCCCTGTTCCATCAGAATAAAGAATGAAACTATTACCTCTTTGACCTACACATTAAAGAATTACAGATTGGTGGCCGTTAGTTACTCGTTTGACGGTGCATAGTTACATGCTTAAATTTCAGTTGAGAGCCCAAACTCTAAATACACGGAGCAACAAGAATCTATAAAAAGATCTTCGAACAATCTAACAACTTGATTACCAAATATCTAGTAGTAGCAAAATCTTAAGACCCAAATTAAAGATGATGTAACCATATTAAGTTCCCAAATACATGCACACTTTCAAAATCTTCAAACTTTCATTTCTTATATTATTAGACTTTTAAAAAATGAATTGCAAATTGGAGAGCATTTGAGAAGTAAAAGCTGACATTCCAAACAGTATCCCTATACTTTTCACTCTGTTCGGGAATATTTGACAGAAGGATATTGTTTAAAGGAGTTGCGTTTGGGAAGTTAGGTTCACCAAGCTTTCAACTTTAATTTCTGTCCATACACGATAACAGTGAAGTAAATGATGTGCTACACTACTTTCAAGTATCAAATAATATGGTTTTTGTTCCTGACAAAGATATTGAGGGACCTTCAGCTGCAAGCATTCAATGTGTGCTATTTATAGTGATGGTGTAGTGGTATATTTATAGACCTAAAAACAGTGAATATCCACCTTATTATTTGGAAGTGGGGGTAGTGAGCTTGTCAAGCAAGATGAAATGAAGTAGGGTTTTCTATCCTAAATGGGCCTTTTATCTAGTACTGAGACCCGAATATGTCCAACTCCTACGTTCACCCTATAACTGAGACTTGCTATCTCGAATGGACCAATTTTTAATTTACATAGTTTAAACTTTATATGTATACTGGAGAGCAATTACAGCTACTATATGATCATGGTTGCTAACAAATAGGATAGGTTTTCCGCCCTTGTAAGAAGACATAGGCATATAAACTTGTTAAAAAAATGGTCAAACAAGAACTTCAAATAAGCCTAAGATATACACACATGCATGAGTGTGCACACTATCAGATGAATTTCCAACAAAATCCGCCAATCGAAATGAAAGGTTGGTTTGAAACTCATCCTATATTGTTTAACATTCCATTCTCGTATATCAATTTAGTGTAGCAGTACGGATCAAACAAACAACAAACAAGGTGATGTGGTTCTCTCTCTCTCACCTACATGCATGTTTCGATGAATGAAACCGACATAAATTTAGCACGAGGACATATCACCAAGATGATAAATTTTAATAACCAATATATAAAATCCCTACTCTATCAATGTTCCTTTAATATTAACAGACACATACCATTATATTTTAAAATTGTATGGTTTAACAATGTAGTAATCAAAATAGTTTTCATTTGTGCTTCTCAGCATTCAGAAAAAGCAACTTGCATGACTCCAGTTAGGTTTAGGGATATCTGCAATGCTGATTGTGTGTCACTTTTGAATAAACCTATTATCTAAACCAATCATAATTATACATATTAGGTTAGGTTTGTGTGATTTAATAGTCAAACACAACCCGGTCATAAACATATAGTCAAAGAGAATAAAACATATTGCTCACAGTAATCATATAACACATCATATACAGGCAGTAATTGCCATAAATTTTTATAAGAGAACATGCTTTTTATAACATGGCATTAAATATTATCAGCAGCAGCACTAAAAATTCCATCCAAAATAATTTTTGTACAACACCATATATAAAATAGATGATTTATGTATTTAAAAGAATGTGTGTGTGTGTGTATATATATATATATATATATATATATATATATATATATATAATATAATATAATATATATAGGTATATATAATTTTAATAAAATATCATGTCAATAGGGTTGGGTTCACGGGACAAGTTCACAAGTGTTCTTTCAATTAAGACAACTAACTGCCTAGGATCTTATGACACAAAATATATGAATTTTAATTTTGAATGGAATAGTAAGATTCAGGCAGATACATGAGAACTACGATAATAAGCAACCTTAAATCGGAACTACATTGACAGTTTTTCGCACCAACAGCAGCACTGCCAAATGACATTTTATGGTAACAGCAATACATGAGAACGGTAAATCCACCCAAAAGAGAACCAAACACCAAATCAAAGCACAATTACATGGACAAACCAGTAGGTACTGAAGAAAAAAAAAATCAATTAGCACCCACCCCACAGAAACAAAAACAAACAAATTGAAGAAACAAGAGTTCAATCAAATCCCAGATCAGCCAGAATCAAACTGAAGGAAGAAAGATTGAGGATTGAGCAGAAATAAGTTGGCAAGTCTCAGATACCATTAGAGCAACAATTCTAAAATCATTAACAAAAATTATCAAAAATGATTTAATTTAAAAGGAAAAGAAAAACTATCAATACATGAAGCTGGGACTTACTTCTTGTTGAATGACATCATCACATAAATGAAGAAGTGTACCCTTTCCACTGTCAAGTTGTTTGTCATACATTGACTGTGTAATCAAATTTTGATATTGAGCCATGTTTTGTTGGAACCTACGGGGAAAATAAATTAGGGACCACGATGGTTAAATATATTCAAATGCATTTACTTCCATACACCTCAAGTTATTGGAGTGTAACAATGATAATGTGAACACAATTCAACAATCTACATGAATTGGTATGAAAAAGAAAATGAAGAGACAACAATTTAACAAGTCAACAGTGGAGAGATTTCTATAGATTAGTGTCCAACAAAAATCGATCAAGTTTCAGAGCTATATGAAGGCAATTTTCACAGCTGTGAAGTGGCAACATTCAGTTAAAGTATGATCTTTATTGGGTGCTTAACAACTTTATTTTCCTTAATTTAGATCATAATCCCTCTCATTATAAAATAGTTTCTTTTGTATATCTTTTTGCAGGAGCAAGTGATAAATTTCATGGGAAAACAACCAATCAAGGACAGAGAAAACAACAACTTAGAAAAATGGGAAAGCATAAGAATTTATAATCTTAGATCAAGCCATCTATGCAGGGAAGGATTTGCTTAGGTGACTCACTTTTCGCTTGAGCAAAAATCAGCACAAGCAGTCGGATCTCTTGGCCTCAATTTCACTCAAGCGAAGGTACCTTTTTCATCTTTACACATAGGATTTGCTTGAGCAAAGTTGTAGAATATAAAAGGGTTTGGTTGGTAGTGTCTTTGCTGAGGGTTTGAGAGAGGTCTGAAAGAAGAGCACCAAGGAGGAGAAGAAGGCCTCCAATCAACTGAAAAGAAGATTTAAAGCTCACTTTTTTGCTTTCAAACTGAAAGAAGAGCACACACACATCACTCATCTTCTTTAACATAATTAGGTTAGGGTTGGAAAACAAATCTTAAATTTGAGGTTTTGAGGTTGAATCACACACACACACACACACAATCTTCTATTAGTTAATTCGAGTTCTGAGCTTAAAGCAAGGATTTTATTATGATGACTGAGGAATCAGAAGTTATAGTTCTAGACTTGAACTAGAAGGATTCTTGAGCTTCAATATCACCAAGTAACTTAGCGAATACACACACACATAATCAAGAGAGTACAGAAAACGAAATAGGTGAAGTTCAATCTCAATACTTAGCATTCTTATTCCAAATCTAGCAGATTTTACGTTTGAAATTGGAACTAAAATCAAGTTGAAACACTATTTTCTATAGATTTCACTTCCAGTCAAATACAAATTATGATTACTATAAATTTTACATAAGTCCTTGTGGATACAACACTTGTTAAAAGTATTACATCTACTCAGTATGCTTGCTGAAAGGAAAATCTTAACAGCATATATCACCAATGACAGGGAACAAGCAACAACATACTTACGTGAAGTATGTCTTGGCAATATAACCAATTACAGTGGATAGAACAGCAATGATGACCCACCAATCAGCTGAAGGCATTTCAAGTGAACTAACTACAGCAACCTGATAAGAACATTAGATTCAATAGTTCAGGATGATGGAAAACAAGAACACTATAACATAAACAACAAATCAAGGTTAAAAGACTAACCAGCCCAACTATAGCTGATCCAAGAAACTTGACCCAATCCATTGGTGTTAATCCAGGGTTTTTCTTTTCTGGCTGTCAAGTAAGAAGTTCTTGACATAGGTCATTACTAGTACTCGGGAAAAGTTATTAATAAAAATTATAAGAGATTCATGTTAGATTTCTGTTTAATGGCATATGACGTCGTTTCTAGTTTGTGTAAAAGATGTTTCCAGACTCTGTTTTGATTGTAGCCAGCTACCATAGGTGGTACAGTCTGTACTCCTTTTCAATTTCTTAGTGTAATTGTTTGACTTTATATATATATATATATATATATATATATATATATATTTCAGCTGAGTATGTAGCAGAAGACATTCAAAATTTTAACCATAATATTCAGTATATCAAGTCTTCACAATGAGGTAACTCACAAGAACTATTTCCATATCAGCCATCGGAATGTTTTTAAAATGCTTCACAAATATTCCTCGTTCATCTTTTGATTTGGTTCTGGCACTCCTGAAAAATAATTTGCTTCTTAGATTTAAATTTTCAACAGAGGTTTGATGTATAAGGAAGATCTACCTGTAAACAACAATTATCCTATCAAATGTCGGTTCTTGGATTAAGGTCTTGCCCAGCAAATTCCGACAACTAGCAATTGCAGCAAATAATCACATGAGTGACAGAATCAACACATTAAAAATTTATGAAAAAAAAATGCATAAGCACTGCATTTTGGTGAGAAAGAAACATAATATACTTCAAAGACAAATCAGTAGATATACTAAATATATGTGGAACTTTAAGACAGTTGAATAATTTCCGATCCCATATATCAGAGATCACATAATGACTAAAGATACGACTAAATTATAGTATGTAAGTGTGTAAAACTCTTACCATTCAGGCTAGTTTTGTAGGCATAAGTTAGGCTTAAACTCACTTTCTGAGATGGTATCAAAATCTATTCTAGCAAGGTTTGTTAGGGCCATTATGTCATCCACTAGCAGGCTACTATTGAACTAGAAGATGTATTGGCAATCACATATTGATTAAATATATGGTCAAAATTTACCATATAAATGGATAAGGCATAAACTCCATCTTCGAAGAGCTTGTAGTGTTGAATAAGGCATAAACTCACTTTTTAAGATTGTACTTAAATTCACTTTTCTGAGTTTTATATTTTCACCACAACAGAATTCCCCATATTCCCTGAACTCAACCAACAACATCAATCCAGGTTGACCATTATCTCAGACCAATGTTTATTGCTAGAAGTGTAATATAAAACCATTCATATGAGTTCATATAACAACTTCAGTTTTTGACATGGTTTAGTCACTTAAAAGGATTTTAGAATAGTTTATTCAGTACAAAGTATTAGAGTTTAAGATTTTCATCACAAAAATTCTCCATGTTCATGTACTCAAGCTTAATGAAGACCAAAAACCTCAATCCAAGTTGACAATTATCTCAGAAATTGTCATTGTTTATTGTTAGAGATAGTTCAGTCACCAAACAAGTTTCTAGGATAATTAGTTCAGGACAATGTATCAGACTTTCCGGGTTCACATGATCTAGAGTTTAAAGTTCTCTGTCCTTGTTCTTCTAATAAAACGACAAATTCTGTAAAAGGTAGGTGACCAGTGAATTATTGATACTACAAGGCCAAAGGGCTCTTAAGTGAAGGGACATGTTACAAATATAAAATAAAACCATTCATGCATCTTTACCTACTAATTTAAAGCTTTAAAGACAGTTGCTTCATGACCTTCACCTAATATTGAGGTTTTACACTACTAAGATGGTTGTATTTCCAGAGTAATGAACATTCGGTACCAAAATTTTATGAGGTACAGAGCATAGACTGAGAATTTAAATAGTAAGTTGAATGAAAGATGCCAACAATCAATTTTCAGAATTAACATTCAACTTGCGGATGATGGTCAATCTTACATGCCAAAATTCATCTCATTCAATAAGCTTCTATTACAATTAATAAATTATATAAAGGCACTGGCCCGCATCCAGAAAGAAAATAAGAAAACAAGAAATATAGCAGTAGCAAGAACAATGACGCAGGGCGAGAGAGAAGCATTTTACAACCTTAGTTGCATATTTTCAAGACGTATTCGCTCAACATAAAGGTCCTGTTCATCTACTTCAGAGTTAATTTCATTGTCCTTTGGATTTTTCTTATTTCTCCTTTTTGACCTTCTGGATAAGAGCTTTTCCAACCTGCAAGCAGTACAGCTCTCTAAAGATGTATGGAAAAAAAGCACCTAAAGAAGCATGCTGTGTATATTATGGTACATACATGAATAGATTAAAATTTATGGCCTTTCACTACACCAACGAAGCTCATATTGACTATAACCCATGGAAACAATAAATTATTTCATATTGGCCTTTTACATGTCCTGCTGAGACAAGCTAATATAATAATCAATAGTGGATATTCATAGCGTCAACTACTAAATATTCCAAACTGAGTCTGCTTACCTAGTTAGCCTCAACAGATATGCCCAAAACCGTCCAATAAGCATGTCCACTTTCTCCATGACAAAGTAGTCACTTGTTCGATCAATTCCGATGCCACGACGAAAGATAACATACTAAAATAATATGCTTTGTTAGCTTGCCATTTCACAATCAGACTAAACTCAAGGGACAACAACAATATTTAGATTGGAATTTGTATGTGCAGGTTCAGCTCACTTATTTTGAGGAACTATAATTTTTTCCAATCTACTGCAAACAACTAAAATAATTATAATAATAATTGTGAACCAGCCTCTACTGCAAGTATACAACTGTGTGAGAGACAGAGAGAGGGAAAGATCAACAATAAATCAGCATCAAACAAATCAAGTAACAAAAACTAAATAATATCTGATGTCTACAAAGTTCTGGTCTTCATTTAAAAACTTAACATCACAACATCCGATATTGGACCACTACCAAAAGTCAGTCGCATCAATCAATGTGATTCATGATTTGGTCCAAAACTCACAACTTCATAAGAAAATTTAAGATTCTGTTTCTCGAACAAGGATGGACTGCCAATACTTCAATATAACATTGTCTAAACCAGTTGTTAGGGTTTTGAACTTTAAACAGCTTGTAGAATGTCTATATCATTTGTAACAAAAATAAATAAACTTGAAAATGAAAGGTCATTCCCCTAAAATGATTTTAAGAATGTTACAATAACTTAAAAATGGGGCAGGGAACAACTGACACATACATATACAGATTCCCAGCCAGATAATAAAATAACGAACCCCACAGAACCATGAAATTCTCTGGGATAAGTACCTCCTACACTAGATTAAGAGCCATACCTTATCAGAAAAATCAGGAAGGTCATCATGAGGATGCTCTACAAAATATTTCTTCAGAAGTGTCTTGTCAAGCTTCATCAGCAAAAATACAGATATGAGCAACTACTAACATCAAAAACAGACATCTAGATATACCATTAAAGGAATGTGAATTATGCACAAACCTTAGACTCATCAACAGTAATGGGAAGATTTAGAAGATATTGGCCTGAATGTGCAACGTCAATCTCATCATCAGTCACTATCTTGAAGTTGCTCTTTTCCATGACCTACATAAAGAATCAAAGAGTCTTCACTCAACCACTAAGGGGTATAAATTTTACTTACAAAATATCTCTTCGTTGTTTAGGTTTTGAAAATGAGATTTGTTATGATTACCTTAAGATAAAACCCATGTCTTTAGCCTTAATCATCAACGACCCTACTGTTTGTGTTGAAATGTAATGTTTCTTTATTATTATTATTTATGTATGGGAACCAACCTATTAGGCTAGGGTTTAAGGAAGTGCCTTGACCTTTTGTATTATGCTCCTTTGTACTCTATAAATACAGTAGTAAAATTGTACCAGTGTAATAAGAAAATACACTGTTTTACTTCATTCAAGTTCTTCAAGTGTGTTGTACAACAAATTTTTAACATTGTTACTGATAGGACTGAGGGTCTATGTTATGAGAAAGGGAGTTAAAAACAGAACATAGGTTGTTAGGTGGTTTGGGGTTGTTAGGCTTATAGTTTTCCTAGGGGGAAGACTATATATAGGTAGGGGGTGTCTTGTAGAGGGGACGTTGTTTTTGTATTTGAGAGGAATAGACAGGATCTATGACGTCCTGTGAGAAGGGAAGCATTGTCCCTTGGCTGTATTCGAATAAAGCTGTTTTCCAGTTTTAAGTCTCAGACTCTGGTGTTTTTCTGGACCAAACCAGAACTAACAGGGTTGCTTGTCACCAAGAAACCTAACAGTTACTCTATGTTAAAAAGCAGCCATTTGACTTTTCACTCTTCCATCCTAATAACACAGGTGAACTCAAGACTGTAGCAACAATATTGCCTCATCCCTCCTCAATGCCGTAGGTTAGTTACTATATATTGAAGGAAATCTACTAGGTTCTCCAAAGACTAGAGTGCCACCAACATAGGTCTTACAAAGATTTTTTTTTTTCACCAAACTAATCCCTCAAAGGATAACCACTACCAAATTCATCCATTCAGCGTCACAACTTGAGTAGTTCATAAAAACGCATGTGGAGACATTTTAGATCATAGAGAAACTAATTTGGTAACATAATCTTTGAAGATTAGTGTAAGATGTTGCTCTTTTTCGAGGAACTAATTTGGTGACAAAAAAACTGAAGAGGAAAAATCTAGAAGCATCATAACCACTGGGGGACTGGTGCATTTACATTTTATAGTAACACCATAATCCATGATAGGTTTTCAAGTTTATATTATTTTAACGATATCCCCAAGAGATTAATTACACTTGAATGCGAAGTAGAGAGAGTACCTGAAAAAGGTATGTTAAGAAATTCTGTTCAAGCACATCAATTTCTTCGGGGGATAAATTCTGCTGTTCCAACTTTTGTGCTCCGTGTACAGGGTCAAAGAGGGAATAAAGTTGCTGGAGACACAAAGAAATCAAAGCTCCACAATCACCAGGCATCTAAATATATATCAGAAAGATCAAGGAACGAATAATACCATCAAGTCTTCAAACTGTAGAAGGTACCAAGCTCGAATTGTGTACTCTATTCTCTTGGAGAGCTTCAAAAACTCAGCCCGGTCTGAACTATGCTCTGCATATAATACCCAAAAAGAATTCAAGTCACTGAATTTAATGACAATGAATTAAAGAAAAGGAGAAAAACGAGCCAAATATCTTCTAAAGTTAAAGATATAAAAAATCTGAACTACAAATTAGCACTCAAAAACTAAATCATGTAAAGGGTCGGAAATACCAATCTCAATTTTGTTTTCAATTGTGGAAAAGCAACACTGATTTTGCCACCCTCAACAATAGTCTCAATTCCAAGGACAACCACAACACAATCAGAGCACAACAAAGTCCAGACACTCCCCAAAAATGATTTTATAACTACCAACATCATTAACAACGGAGAGACAAATTTCAGATGGCAAAACTGAGCAAAAGAATGTTCAAACAAATGCAATACCAATAAGATTGGCCAGTGTCATTATGAGCTTAGGCTTCAGAATTGGAATGACAGATTCCCGCTCTAAACGGATGAAATCACCCTTGCTTCGATCCACTTCTTGCAAATGTGCCATTTTGGCTTCTGCCAATCCTCTTGGTAGCTTCAGCACCACTCCTTACAAAATCAAAACTTGGAACAGCAAGGGCGTAAAGGAATCGTTTTTAGTCGGTATATCAAAAAGTTTGGTGCAGAGAGGAGTAAACTAAACAAAGGGTTTCTAATTCCACAACCCAAATTCACAGTCACACTTCACAGTGCTGTAACCGCAACACCAATAACGAAGATGAAACGACTCTTAGGTGAAGGTGGGTCACAACGCAAGCATGCGTTTTCCACCAAACTAAACTTTCGGGTTTCTTCTGAACTTCGCAATTTGGAAAATCAAGTTGAAAATGGAGAAGTCATTGCTCTGTCTTGAATAAAGTCACTCCTTGCTCAATTTTCATACCTTTGTCTTTTCCTAAAATATCCAAATACTGTAATGGTAAATGGTAAATAAATCACAAATCATCCTATAAAAGGTAACAAATTTATTCATACATTGACTATTTAATTCTATATAGTTTTTTTTTTATAATTACTTCAAAAGTTATGATGTTTATAAACTTTAATTGGTTCATATGTAAGAATGTATTAAGGAAATTTTAGTGTTACAGTGAAATTAGTCATTCCATTAGTTCTTTCACTACTATAGCCATATTTGTAGCTGCTGCCTTGTTTATTATATCTTATCAAATATCATTGAGTTAATAAATTAGTTTTATACATCAATAAATGATAACTTGATATGATAAAATATATGTGAAATCTTTAAATTTATAAGACTAAACTAAAAAATAAAAGTTCGGAAATAAAAATTAAATCCGGTTAAAGTTAATTGTTTATGCAATAACAATATAAAACAGTTTTACATTTTTATTTAACCACAATGTGTCGTATATTATAAAGTTTCAATTTCATAATAATTATTTATTGATAATATAAAAATAAATACAGTCCTGGCAATGTTTTGTCTTCTAGTATTTACACACTGTCGGTAGAATGAGTGAATTTGATTCGACAAGCCTTAGCATGGGGAAAGATATATTGCCTGCTGTCTTTTCATAATCATTAGATTAATTCGTTATCTAAAAAGTCTCACTTTTTATTAGCTTTTTTTTCTTCATAAAAACATGATGAGATTACACCCTTTGATATTTTTCAAATAAATTTTTTATTAATGATGATATTAATCCTTTCTCTTTTACATTAGAAGGATTGGGCTTAAACTAAATGAAAAAAATTGGACTTGTTTTTAGTCCCTTTATTATTACTAATTGCACCCATGTTAATGCGAAAAGATTAAAAATTTTATTTGCTGGAACATATCACTCGTCAGTATATGAAAGTTTTTCATAAATGGCATGAAAGCTCCTATTTTAAACAAAGCATAAATTGGTTTTCAACCTTTTCATAAATGCAAGAGTAGATAGAGAAAAATAAATAAATAACGTCATAAATAAAAACATAATATATTATATTATTCTTTTTACATCAAGTTTGAATGCTTATTTCTCTCGCATTATAATTATACTCGTCTAATCCTCCCAATAATATATTTAATTTTCAAATAACAATATTTTTTCTTATATCACAAATATGTTTTACACCACCTGCAATAAAAATTACGTGTGTGATATAAATTTTGGTCTTATGAAATTTTTTCATGAAAATCATATCTATAAACATGTTATGTTTAATTGATAATATATTCACTATTCATATTATTAATATACAAAAATTGAATGATATTATTTAACTAAAAGTTAGTACTATGTAGATATTCCTACAATTATATTGTTCTAGTAAGGCCAAAAAGAATTTATAAAACCGCTAATTTTATGTTTTTTCACGCTTTCTGATTTTTTTCCCTTAGTTTTATAGGTACTTGTAATAATACTTCGAAGCTCAATAAGCATTTGATAAGGAAGTATTATTGTTGAAGGGATGATTCAGTTTGGAAAAGCTAACTTTTTAACCTAGAGACTCGCTTATTTATACTATTTTTGGTGGGCTTTGTTTGCACGGATGATGAAGGAATTTCCAAGTAGGGCTTAATACTCTTTTAGATCTTGTTTGCTTAAACTTACTTAATTACATGTTTTTTTTATGATAATGAATTCACACAAAAACCACAAATTCTTCGATGAATAATTAAAAATTACAAATATAAAATTTAATTATATCTTTCTTAATGATAACAGTATCCTACGGTTTCCTGGTACCACTAGATTAGGTCGACCGATTACCCAAGCCGACAACTATACTATGTATCGCACGGTCTCTTGGCACCAATAGACTAGGCCGACCGACCAGTCAGGTCGACCACCAGACCAAGCCGACCACCTAGGCCAACCACATAGTTAAATTATAAACGATAATAATTCATTAAACCCCTAATGCAAATTAAGGTGTGATTGGGCCGTCATTAGGCCAAAGAAAGGTAAAGGCCCATCACAACTAGTATAAATGAAGGTCTCATGTATGACTTTAAAATGACGATGCACAATATATGCATTACTTGTGCCCACCGCTCGGTTACATTACTAATTTGGGCGTCAGAGTGTCTTTGACAAGTGTCCGCCCACACGGCTTGGGCAGTAAGGAGGGAGCCCGTCTAGCATACAAAGACAACTGGAGGACCACTAGGGATCCCGTCCGGTTTTCGAGACAACCTGAAGTGCTTTGAGTAAGGGACTTTAATCCTATACCCGAAACATTTTGGCGCCCACTGTGGGGTCGAGCGAGTATTCCCCACTGTAGCCATAAGGAACCGATGAGTGATGCTTTAAAGAACCTCAATTGCTCAGTCATCCGGCCTCTACCATCCGGCCTTGACCATTAAAGTTAGGCCATACTTTGGCCCCAAGTGTTGAGAATAAGTCGTCCGGGCATACCTTGGCCTCAACTTTTCGGCCTCCCATGGCCTTAGTTGTCTGGTCATACCTTGACCTCTCAGGTACTTTCTCAAACTTGGCCTCAAGTGTTGGGAATCAACCGTCCGACCATATCTTGGCCTTAACTTCTCGGCCTCCCATGGCCTTAGTCATCCGGTCATACCTTGACCTCTCACATACTCTCTCAAACTTGGCCTCACAGATATTCAACCATTTGGCCTCAAGTGTTGGGAATCAACCGTCCGGCCATACCTTGGCCTCAACTTCTCGGCCTCCCATGGCCTCAGTCGTCCGGTCATACCTTGACCTCTTAGTACAGGTGATAGGATCCTACGTCAAACCATTTGATCAATCGAGAGCTTACCACTCGGTGAGGAACGTTCTCCGTGAACTATCCTCGAGTCTCTTTGACCGATAAATTTGGCCTTATCAGCGTCAACAAGCTTCTACGGCTTTATAGATAATTATTTTGATATAACTATCTTATATTCATTTTATTATTCAATATTATATTGTTCAAGATTTATTCAGGGTCCAATGACGCATTCACCACTAAGCCAAATTTAGTCTCAAGTGTTCAACCTCAACGATTGGTCGGGCGGTGAACAACAAGTTCATTAACGAATCATTTCCGCCCGGTTCAAATAAAGCCCAATTTGATGAATGGAGAGTTCAGAAAGGAATCACTGTCAACTTGGTCGGACTCACTGTCAACTTAGCCGAAGGTCGGCACCGTGGATCTTCAACAAAGGAATCTCGACCGGCCTCACCCAGGGTCAGCGATCGTGGATCTTCACCAAAGGAATCCCGGCCGGCCTCACCCAAGGTCGACAACCGTGGATCTTCACCAAAGGAATCTCGGCAGGCCTCATCGAAGGTTGGTGACCGTGGATCTTCACCAAAGGAATCCCAGCCGACCTCATCGAAGGTCGGTGACCGTGGATCTTCACCAAAGGAATCCCGGCCGACGTCACCCAAGGTCGGTGACCATGGATCTTCACCAAAGGAATCCCGGCCGGCCTCACCAAAGGTCGGCAACCATGGATCTTCACCAAATTAATCCCGACTGGCCTCATCCAAGGTCGACGATCGTGGATCTTCACCAAAGGTATTTGGTCATTCTGTCATTCGGCCTCAACTAATCGGCCATTCGACCTTAACTGCTCAGCCTTTCTTTCGGCCTTACAGGTACTTACCCAAATTTGACATCAAACGTTCAACAATTCAGCCATCCGGCCTCAACTATTCGGTCATTCGGTCTCAACTGCTCGGCCTTACAGTTACTTAGCCAAATTTGGCATCAAGTGTTCAACAATTCGATCATCCGATCTCAACTATTCGGCCATCCGGCCTCACAGATACTTAGCCAAATTTGGTATTAAGTGTTCGGCCTCAAAGGAATCCCTACCGGCAACAACGAAGGTCGGCAACCGTGGATCTTCATCTTAGGAGTCCCGATTGACCTCACCGAAAGTTAATGACCGTGGATCTCCAAGACATGTCACTCAAGCAGGATCAGTAGCCTATCCAGCTTGGCCGACCAGGGCACGACCCGTTTTAGTCTTCAAACCAGTCATCTTAATAAATGAACAAAGAGGACATAGAGACAAAAACCAATCGGAGAACCCGTCTTTATCAGAAGCGGCAAGTGTAGAAGCCCTTCGCATAATTAACATCATGGTCAAGCTTGGGGCTTTTGTACCGTGCAGTCTCTTGGCATCACCATATCGACTGACCACCCAGGCCTACCACCTAGGCCAACCACATGGTTAGATTATAAACGATAATAACTCATTAAACCCCTAATGCAGATTAAGGTGTGATTGGGCCGTCATTAGGCTAGCGAAAGGTAAATGCCCATCACAACTAGTATAACTAAAGGTCTCGGGTATGACTTTAAGATGACAATGCACAATATATTCATTACTTGCTATGTCCACCGCTTTGTTACATTACTAACTTGAGCGTCGGAGTGCCTTCAACAGGTGTTCGCCCACACGACTAAGACAGTGAGGAGGGAATCCGTCCGGCATACAAAGACAACTAGAGGACCACTAGGGAGTCCGTCCGATTTTCGAGACAACCTAGAGGTACTTTAAAGTAAGGAACTTCAACCCTGTACCCGAAACAACAACCTATTTGTCCAACGAATGACTCAAGATTTCAATTAAGAGAAAAAACTAATATTAATTCACCCAACAAATCTCATTTTGCTCAACCCACTTGGCGAACAACCATTCTACCAATATAAAATAGTTATTAGGAAGACAAGAACAAACTAAAAAATGATTGAGCCTTCTCCTTGGATCTTGTATGGACCTGTACGACTTTTGTAGTTTTTTACATCATGTATAGGAATTTCTACAACCACTTAGTATCTAATCTTACATTTTTTTAAAACACTTTTCAGATTTATCTTTTAAAATCCTTACTTTTCTCTCTACTTTCCATACTTTTTTTTTACTTCTACATTTGGAAAACTTTCAATCTCAATATTGTAATTCAGTTCTACTTTTTTTTTTGTATATGTAGGATAAAAGAAAATGAAAAATATTTAAAAAAAACGCCAAACATTAGGCTTTGGTTATAGTCAAAGCCAAAGAAAAAAATGTATTTTAAATTTGGTTCAGGCCATAAGCGAAACCAAATATCATTTTAGAAAAAATATTTAAAAATAAATAAATAATTTTTGACCTTAGTTAGTGCTAAAACCGAAGCAGAAATGAGTATATGATCTCGGTTCTAGTTAGAACTGATGCCAAAGACCTTTAAACTTAATTAATTATTTTAAATCAGAAAGGTTATATGGTTTCAATTATTCCCACAATCGAAGCATATAAGGGATTTGGCATCAGTTTTGTTCATAACTGAGGCCATATACCCTAATGATTTAAAATAATTATTTAACTTTAAGGATCTTTGACATCGGTTCTCATCCGAACTGAGACCAAATATATTTAAAATGAAATAATTATTTTAAATCATAAAAGGTATATAACATTGGTATATACCCTTGGTTTCGAGTAAAACTAAGGCCAAATAACTAATTTTTTATTTATTTATTTTTGGTTTAGTGTTTCATTTTTTTAAACCGAAGCCAAATATTGACTTTTATCTTCAGTTCATAATTGATGCCAAATATCCTTCATTTTTTACCTCGTCTTAATATGCTTCAATTGTATAATCGATATCCATTATCGAAAACAATCGTTGTCATATCCTTCCCTACACTACACTAGTGTTATTCTTAAAGTATAAGATTAAGTTTCAATGCTTGTTATGATTATGATCCAAGCTAATCTCTATCACTACATTAAATAAAATATTTTGTTTAATATACTTGTGTGAGAGAAAAAAAAAATACCTTATTATTTTGATTAAGCACTTAATATAACAAGGCTTAAAGTATGAAGAAGTTGTATTTGATAGACATTGTAAACATCATGAGTGCATGTGCTTTGTCCGAGACGACAGAACACCATGTAGATCATTCTGTTAGTTTGATAAATGATGAATGATGATCATACGTCAAGTATAAACTAAACCTTAAGTTGACATGAACTTAACAAATGTTCATTACGTTTAGTGGCATATCTTGACTATTAATTTTTTAGGAACCAAAATAATATACTAAAAAATTATTTATTTTATTGTTGTCATTAATACAATAAAAATGAATACATAATTTAATATGATTATACAATTTTAACTATAAAAGAAAGGCTTAATACCACTTTTGATTCTTATTTTTGTCAGTTTTGTTCGATGTGGGACTCCTTGTTTTCGAATGTTCAATGTAGTCCCTTATATCGTAATTTATGTTTAATTTGGTCATTTTGGCTTATGACGTTTAAATCGTTAACGACACAGTATCCAGGCCAGCCATCAAAATTGAGTTGTCACACAATAATGCTCACAGTGGCTGACTCACATCATCATCTCGCCACATCATCATCATTTTCACCAAATCAAAAATCCTAATTTTTGTAGGTTTTGGTGATTTAATGGAAAACAATATGGGAGTTTCGTTCTTTGCAGATGGTTTTGTGTCATCAATGGAGGTTGAACAAGTTCAATGGTGGTACGAATTGGGATTTTATAGGTTTTCATGGAAGAGGCGCGATTTCACGAATTGGGGGTTCATCGTAAATTGAGTTTTTGCGATTTGGGTTCTTTGATTTTTGGGTTTTCTGCAAGTTCAATGGTTTTGTGATTTTTGGGGTTTCACTTTGCATGTTCTTGTGAAGTTGGAGAGAACATCAAGATGGTGAGATGTTGATGGTGGTTCTCATGGTGCATAGCTATTTGGACTCGCGATTTGGGTCTGATTCCTTATAGTGAAATGTTTCTTTTGCAGATTGAGTTTCTTGGTTGATTCATGGTGGTTTGTGCGGTTGCTAACGGCGAAGCTCATGGTGGTCTAACGACATGAAGAAGATGATGACCTTAGTGTGATACATAGCGACGCGTTGATGGAAGAAAGAATAGGGTTTCTGATTTGGGGAAGATGGTGATGATGTGGCAAGATGCGTGACAAGTCATTCCAAATTGAACATAAATTATGATATAAGGGACCACATTGAACATTCTAAAGAAATGAGTCCCACATCAAACAAAGTTGACGAAAATAGGGACCAACAATGGTATTAAGCCTAAAAGATATTACATATATCTAACCGATTGTTCTTTGTTCTTTCAAATTATTAAATTTATCAATAATTAAATCATACCTAAAATTTTTAGCTATTTCTTTTTCAATGTAAATAATCATATTGTGTGCAAGAAATTTATCTTCCATTTTATTTTACAATCTTGTTTTGATAAATCATTATAGAAAAAAAGTATTTTGGTTCAAGTAAAATGTACTTCAAATATGATTGATAAATTCTTAAAATTTGGATATTTAAGAGCATCCACAATAAAATAGGAAAGTTGAAATTTTAAATTAGTTTTCTTTTGAATATGATATTGTTGGAAACTTACACTAGTGCAGTCAAGGGAAACGATAGCGGTTATTTTCGCCCATAGACAGCGGTTCCTGAACCAAGGCATATACAGGCGAGACAAAAAGGGGTAGGATTTTCGCCCCGATTCCTTTTGAACCAAGGCAATAGAGTGTTTTTTTTTTCTAACGACCATAGTTGTAGGTATGGCAACACAGTTAGGAAACCCAACCTCCATCATCAATCTCGCACAACCATGGCAGCCATTGATGCCACCTCTAGCACCCCTCTCAACAATAAGGTTGTAAGCCAGTACTCCACGCTTCTCGCGTCTCTTGTCGTGGACGCCGTTCTCTCCGTCGTTGATGCCGCCAAGCCAGACATGGCATATTTCTTATTCACGAAGGATGTTCTCATGGGCAAAGAGAGACCCCCAAATTCAGGAAACCCTAAATTGATATTCCAGAAGAAGAGGAGGATTGTGCGTGAATCGAAACCTGTAGCACAGAGAAACCCAAAAAACCCCCAAACCTACTACCTTACCTACGTCGCCAGCGAGTATTGCCATCAGCATCACAACTCCTGACTAAATTTGCCGCCAAGGATGTTGCTGAAGGTGGTCGCGTCAATGAAGCTTCTTGCCTGTGCAGGTGCTGATAACGCTAGAGTCCCTCCCTGGCGACCTCAGAGATGGTGCTGCGACAATAGGAAACTCGCCACCCAATCTCGCCGGAGAGAATCAAAGCTCCTTGATCTCCTCTACTCGGAGCCGTCGCACTGTGTTTCATCGCCGCTTCCTCCTTCACGCCCTGCCAGTAAGTCGACATCTTTGACAACGACGGCTGGTGGGTGGGCGAGATCTCCATAGCCACTGCCGGGGTCAGTAGGAGCACCATCATCGAGAACACCAAAACCCCAAGGCACTACCTTCACCATGCCAAATGTCGTCGGACATCGCCTTACCACCACGCAACTGCTAAAGTTAGAGCTGTCAAAATGAGTCACAACCCGCGAGCCAACCCGACCCACCACGGGTTTGGGCCGGGTTGGGTTAGAAAAAATTGTATTTTTTTTATGCGGGTCAGATTTCAACCCGACTCGTTTAAACACGACTCACGCGAGTTGAACCCGTGGTGGGCCGGGTTGGCCCACCAACCCACCTACCTAATTTTATTTTATTAAAAATTAATTTTAATTTTATAAAAAAATATTTATTATTTTGTTTTTGCTTGAAAAAATTATTTAAGTTTCTTATTTTCAAAATTAATTAAACACCCATGTTAGAAGTGAAATTTGAGAGTGAAATTTGTTTAGATTTGTATTATAGAAAGTTTGTAATTTTTTTTATTTAAAAAAAATTGTAATTAAGTGAGCCAGTAAGCCAACCCCGTTTACCTACCAACCCGTGGTAGGTCGAGCCGGGTTCAAATTTTTCTGGCTCGCTAATAAATGAGCCGAGTTGGGTTGGCTTACTAAGTGACCAACATGTGGTGGGCCGGGTCAGATCGGGCCGAGTGGCCCGTTTTGACAGCTCTAGCTAAAGTCATAAACTTTTATTTAAATAAACCAATCTGTAGTGAATAGGGGAAACCTTTACTTTTTTGGTGTCGTCGCCGAGGATGGAGTCTCCGCCGTGAGGAAATCAATGAGAAACTATGATTTAATTGTCCCCTGTTTTGGTAGGTTAGTCCGAATTCGAAAAGTTCTATTGACCATACTATCATGCGCCCTACTCTACAGGATTGCTTGATGGGATAGTTTGAACGGACACAAATGTTGAAATTGTGGAAATAGTGCCATAATGGACGAGCAAAAAAGATCAAAGCCAAGATATGTTTTTCTATGGTTTAATGGCGCTCTTATATGGGTTGAAGAGTTTGTCTTGTGAAATATATATTGGGTATTGCTTCTTGCCTCCTTCCATGATGAGGACTGAGCTTATCGCTGAGTGTGATATCGACTGGTACAATGACAAAGGTTGGTTTGGTTGAGGATCGTTGAAGACAAAGGGTGTTGAAACCTCTCTATTTAACTTTTGAAACAAAGTTTCACATTCCTTGGTCTAAACGAAGTTTTGAGCCCTTTCAAGATCCTGAAGAGGGTTTTCACCTTTTGTGTTAAGCACGACAAGACGCGAGCTAGAGAGACCAGCCTATCGTTCAAACTTTAGATCTCTTTCAGGTTGGTTGGGATTCTAATGTTTAGTAAGGATGCACATTTGTTTGGGTTGGCCTCTATCCTCATGAGATTATCATGAAGCCCAGGACCTTTTTGCCACCTACACCAAAGAAATTTTTTTCCAGGTTTAATCTAATGTTATGACGATCTGTAGGTGTGTTGGATGGTTGGTTGCAATGACGAATTTGATGACTATATTATCCACGTAGACCTCAATTATTTTTCCCATGGTGTCAACAAATACCTTGTCTAACAAACATTGGTACATTGTGTCGATGTTCTTCAAACCGAAAGGCGTGACCTTGTAGCAGAATTTAGTCTTTTCTGTAAAGAAGGTTGTTTTATCTTCCCGTTAGGTGGGTACATTCAAATTTGATTGTACACTGAGTATGCATCCAGGAAACTCAATAAGTTATATCTTGTAATGTGTTCTACAAACCAATCAATATTGGGTAGTGGATTTGTGTTCTTTGGGCATGCATTATTGAGGTTAATGTAAACAACACACATGCGCAATTTGTTGTTGACTTTCTTTACCATAACGACGTTGGCAAGCCATGTAATGTAGGTGACCTCTTTGATAAATTCCACTTTGAGTAGTGTTGTTATCTTCTTGTTAACGAAGGTTTGACGTTCTTCTTTGAGCTTTCTCTTTCTTTGGGCCACAAGTTTGGCCTCTGGAAGGATGAATAGGTGGTGGGATAAGAATATGGGGTCAATGCTTGGCATGTTAGCCAGGTACCAAGTGAATAGATTATAGTTATAGTTTTGTCTAAGGATTATATTATCTGATTGCGAACCAACTCGCCCATGTTGTGATCGAATTTGGTGACTTGGGATGGTAAGGTTCCCAAGGTGCATTTTTGCATAGGCTCGTCGAAACAAGGTTGACTATCATCTGGAAAATCAGCCCTAGGATCGAGATCATGGACATTGTCATTTGGGTAAGCTTTAGTGATACAGAAACATTAGTTAACATGATTACATCGGTTCCTAGGTTTTTCTTTATCTACAACAAGGTGGGTTGTTATATTATTATCGGTTGGGGTGACATGCTGGTGCTGATTGAATTGGTTAGGGGTACATATGATGCTACCTTCAGGTTGAGGTTGTAATAGGTCCTTGTTTCTTTTATATCCGTCTTGCGGTGATAATGGTCGAATGACCCTTGACCGAGAACTTCATGGCCATATGGGAGGAGGACACAACGACTTCAAGCTTGTTCAATGTTTTTCATCCAATCAAGATGTTGTAAGACATGTCTTACTCCACTATAAGGTATCGCACCATTAATTGTGATAGGTTTTTGGTGTTTCGAAGGTTATCAACAAATTGATGTACCTTTTGGTGTGGACCCATTATCTAGCCAAACCAAGAAAATGTTTTGGATAGGCTTAAATCAGGTTGGCAGGGATGTCTAAAGCAAACTCGAAGAAGATGAAGAAGAAGGCAAGGATTAAGAACTTAGAACAAGTGCAAAGATTACTCGAAAAGAAGTGAGAATGCAAAGAATGCTTAAAATGGAACGAGAATGAAGAAAGAAATCAAGTATAAATGCAAAGAGTTTGAAACAAAACAACTTTCAATCACACAACGTTTCCTTCTCGCATGTAACTCTTGATGTTTCATTCCCTGAATCCAAATTCAACCGTTGAGATGCAGTCACGTTAGCCTCGATCAAAATCATTTAATGTGAAATGACGTTTTGCAATGTAGGGCAATCATTGTGATGTTTCAAAAAATTTCCCTCATTAATGCATCATTGTCATTGATAAAGTTGGCAACATGAAACAAAGTCTACCCAAGCTGGTAACACTGAGCTTGCCTAAGTCAACAATACGAAACAAAGTTTGCCAATGCATGAAACAAAGTTTGTCTATGCACAAAACAAAACCTCCCAAGCCAATAACACAAAACAAAGTTCATCCAAGCCGACAACACTGAGCTTGCCTTAGTCCACAACACAAAGTAAAGACAATCCTAAGTTGACAACACTCCTACACCCGGACCAAATAGCCAATCCACCTATAAATCTTAAAAGTCGGACACAACCCGAGGTCATTGACAACCGCAATGAGCATCTCTCATATACTAATCAAATTTACAAGATCGAGGGAGCTTATGTACCTATTCAATCCAATAGATGTGCTAAAGAATTTGGTCTAGTAAGGCCTAATAAGTCTCGTTGTCTTGGAACAACCCAAAACACATTTATTGAGTGAAATATTCACATTTTAACAATAATTGTGACTAATCTCACCAGTTTTATATTATTATCGTTATTTATGGCAAGGTACCACGTTATTATTTTTATTATTATTTATTTGAGGTAAGTCCTTATTTTACTAATATTATTTGATACCATATTAAATTTTTATAACATAAACCTAAGGTTCAAAAAATTCTATAAATACATCTAGCATTCCTCAGAAAAATGTACAGTCTCACACTCATTCATTTTTTCTTACTTATAAAGATTCAAACTCTCTTACGAAAGTCAGAAAATTTTTTGCAAGTAAATTTCTCTTGTGTTCCAACCTCATTCCTCATTTCACTCGGATCCACCTATAGTAAATATCATGCTCAAATCCCGATAAAACTAATAATATTTGTATTAAAGTAGTAAAAGACAAATAATTTTTTTTAAAATGATTAAAACATAAAATAAAACAATTAAACACACAGAAAGAAAATAAAACTATACACAAAACTAACATACACGCAATTAATAATTAATAAGAGATGTCATAAAAATGATAAATATAAATTATTGTGTGATATTAAAATAGTGTGACGGTGTTTGTCCTTTCTCAAGAATTACAGAAAAATCTAATAACATTAACAGATATTTGATTAGATTTCACATATCTCCTTTTTCTTTCTTTTATATATATATATATATATATATATATATATATATATATATTAATAATTAGTTTATTAATTTGTTTTTTGAATTTTCTATTTTTTGAATTAAAGGTTCAAGCGATTACAAAATCATATAAAAACTATTAAAATTATAATTATAGAAAATATAAAATAATTTCATATATTCACAATAAGGAAAAAAAATTAAATTGATCTCACTCATTTGAGTCTAACAAAAAGAAATTGAGTGAAATACCTTGCAATTCACTGTATTATTTTATATAATCGAGTTTACATTATTCATACCAAAGGATGATGGGACTAAACCTAATAAGCCATTCAAACCATTTATTAAAAGCATAAAGTCCTTCACACGCATTGCTTTTAGCACTCAACTCTTTTTGTGATTCCCTTACTGCGTAGAGACAAAAAGAGGAGCATCAAAAGCTGTGCTCAAAAGGATATCTCTGGTTTAAATTCTAACATTTTCAGAATTGCTACAGAATGCAGAAAGTGACAGCAAGGTATCATAGTACTCTATTCCTCCTTAGTTGTAAAGTTGGTGCCATTAGGCAAATGGATCAAAGAGACATTTTTGCATTTGGGGCATTTGATTTATTAAGAAGACGGCGTGTTGTGGTAGATGTGAGTGGAAAAGTAGTGCACGAGTAGTATTTAAGAGATGTTGATGTTTACGTTCAACCACTCCATTTTGTTCAGGGGTTTCAACACAAGTAGTTTGGTGAATAATGCCTTTACTTGAAAATATGTCATGCATAATAAATTCAACACCATTGTCAGTGCGGATAGTTTTAACTTTCTTATTAAAATGGTTTTCTATATAGCAGAGGAAATTTAGGATGTGGTTTTTTACAGAAGATTTGTCTACCATAGGAATAATCCAAGTATAACGAGAGTAATCATCAACAATGGTTAGTAAGTATTTAAAACCATTCATGGAAACAGTAGTAGGACCCCATATATCGATATGCAATAGTTCAAAAGAAGATAGAGAAATAGAAGTGCTAGCAGTGTAAGGAAGTTTCTTTTGTTTAGCTCGATGACAGGCATCACAAGTACTCTGATTATCATTAGTATTTATGTAAGCATGTTTGTTTTGTAAAAGCTGTAACCGAGTATGTGAGAGATGTCCAAGGCGAGCGTGCCATAGATTTGGATGTTGAACAGAACAGATAACAGGAGAAAAATTATTGTCAATGTTACATGTAGAGTAATCAAATAAATATAAGCCATTGTGATGTTTAATCAGACCAATCTTCTCTTGTGTCTGTATGTCCTGTATAATGCAACCAGAAGGAGAAAAGATTAGTTGACATTTATGGTTAGCTATGAGTTGTGAAACCGAGATAAGGTTGAACGAAAAATCAGGGACATATAGCACATTAGATAGAGAAAGTTTACTATTGAGTTGAATCGTTCCCTTATAATGGGCATGTATGATTTTTCCATTAGGTAAGCATATAGGAATAGGTTTAATCTTTTGATAAGTAGTAAAAAATTTTAAAGATATACAAACGTGATCAGTAGCACCAGAGTCGAGAAGCCAGATATTACAAGATTGCATTTGGAAAATTGAAACAATATTACCTAGAGAATTGTGTGTAGAAACAGTGCCAACTTGGTTGATGTGTGCATTGGAGGTGGACTGTTTGAACAACGCAGCAAGAATTTGGTATTGTTGGGGAGTAAGTTGGACGGTTTCAGGAGAGGAGCAATCTTGACCCATGCTTTTCAATTGAGTGTCAGCATCAGTGGACGAAATGGTATGGTGAACCTGACTGGGTTTAGTGGAGAATTTGTGGCCGGGTGGATAGCCGTGTTTCTTGAAACATACGTCTATGGTATGACCATTTTTGTGGCAATAAGTGCAGATCTTGCGAGGATTGGTAGTGTTGGTTTTAACAGGTCGGTGTTCTTGGTTGGGGAAGCCGTGTTTTTTGAAACAGGTATTTTCTTGGTGACCAGTTTTGTTGCAATAATTGCAAGTAATGGGGGTGGGTGCAGATGTTGAAGAAGTAGTGTTGATAGCGGCAGTAATGTGTTCATGCATTATTTGGCGTTCTTGTTGAAGAACAAGGGAAAAGATTTTTGAAATGGGAGGAATAGGATCAAGAAGAAGGATATGAGATTGTATGTTGCTATAGTGATCATTCAAACCTCGTAGGAGTTGCATGGCACGGTCTTCATTTTTACGTTGAGAAATGATAGCAGAAACAGTGCAAGAACACTTTGGCTTACAGATACAGACAGGGTCCGGGCGGAAGCTGTCGAGCTCGTCTCAAATAACCCGGAGTTTTGTGAAGAAGTCAGTGACGGAGAGTTCGCCTTGGGATAACGTGGAGGCTTCCATTTTGAGGGTGGAGATTTTGGCAAGATCGCCTTGGGCAAAGCGGTGTTTCAAATCATTCCAAATGTCGATGGCAAGATCCATCCATATGATACTTTCACGAATGGACGGAGAGACCGAATGCAGAAGCCAAGAAACAACCATACTGTTGCAGCGGAACCAGGCTGGAAAAGAAGCATCAGTCTTGGAGGGCCTGACGGCTGATCCAAGAATGAATTCAACCTTGTCTTTAGCGGAGAGAGCCGTGATGAATGATCGGTTCCAGGAATGATAGTTGGTGGCATTTAGAACCGGTGAGACGAAGGATATGGCAGGGTTTTCATTGGGGTGGAGGTAAAGGTACGAAGGTGTGTGGTCTTGAGAAGCCATGAAAGGAGAAAGGAAAAAAAACAAGAACAAGAAAAAGAGGATCAATGTGCAGCAGCAGCAGAAAGAACATCTGATACCATCATAGAGTTTCTACCCAGTAGGAAAGAGAAAGACAAAGAAAAGAATAGTTTTTCATTGATATGAAAGAACGTACTGATACAAGCGAAATGAACAGTATATATAGAAGGAACAGTACAAACAACACATATGTTATCACTAGTATCAACAAGGAACTCATTTCATGATTGTTGGAGTTTTCAAGATTGTCGTTTTCTTGATTCAGTTCAACAGTCACACATGACTTCGGTGAATCTAGTGGGGACTCAATTCTATCACCCATGATTATGTCTCCTTTTTTTCGGTGTATGTTACCTGGTCACTCATATTGTTAGATAAATGAAACATATAAAAAAATTCACATTATAGAAAATAGAAGCAAAGTGAGTATACGTGTACCTTATAGGCTTGAAATATCAATCTAATGGTAATTCAAGTTGTGGAGGAAAAATATAACTAAGCTAATTATTTAGATGAGAATGGTATAGAAAGCTCCAACACCAACCTCGAGTGATATGCTTTGAAGAGTGGTACCTTATGTCCTTTTTATAAGGAGAAAAAAAAGGAAGGAGTTGTTTTCCATTCTTCACATAGTTATGTGATTTAATAATTAGTTGCCAAAGTTATATTGTTAAGTTTTATTTTTCTAGAGATGGAATTAAGAGTTCAGAAACTAAACTAAAATAAAATATAATTAAAAATTCATGTAATTTATTATCTTATTCTTTTTATAATAATTTAATTCATTTATATTATTTATTTATGACTCGTATTGATTAGTGAGAAAAAAAATTAATAAGTATTTAAGATAATTCGACTTTCATAAACAATCATTTATTAAGCGTAACCTTCGGATAAAAAGATGGCCTCATTAATTTCTTTTAATTATTCGTTAAGACATGTGAAGAGGTTTTATCGCATAAGTTGAAAAGTAGGAAAAACAAAAGAAAAAGGAATCAGACAATTCGTTTGTGAAGAAGATAAACTATTCTGACAAATATTTTTGTAATTTGAGTATTGAAGATTTTTCCTTCTTTAAGTTAATTTTGAAAAATATAATATGTAATTTTTGTGATAATTGGAGATAATTCAAGAACACTAACGAGTACTTTTGGAAGGTTGGAAGAAAATTTACATACAAAAGATTATTTGAAGCTCAAATTAGTAAAAGAGTTAAAATCTTTTGAGTAAAAAAGAATAAGTATGAGTAAGTGAGTATTTCCTAGAAAATACCATATATATTTATAGGACTTTTGAATCTTAGGATCCATGTGATAAAATTGGTAATATGATATCAAATAAAATCAATAAAATAACAATTTACCTCAAATATATAATAATAATAATAATACAACACCTTACTATAAATAATAATAATATGATAACAATATTGTGGTATAATAAAACTGAAGAGATTTGCCATAAATACCATTAATATGTTAATATCTGCACCAATAAATGTGTTTCTAATTGTTCTAAGAAGATAAGGCTTAAAGGGCCTTACATGGCCTCATTCCTTAACAAATCTATTGGATCAAGTAGGTACATCAGCGCATCCAACCTCAAGAGTTTGATTAGCATATAAGAGGTACTCCTTTTGGCTATACCTTTTGGCTAAGTTGTGACCGACTTTTAGGGTTTGCAAGTGGACTAGCCGTTTGACCCAACTATATGAGTACTACTCACTTGGACAATCTTTGCTTTGTGCCACCGACTTAGGAAGTTTTAGGTGCTTAGTGTTGTCGACTTGGGCAAACTCTAGTGCTTGTCTTATCGAGTTAATGATAAATTTATTGGTGATTATAGAGCATTAATGATGGTTTCTTCTAAAACGTCGCAATAATTGTCTTGTAGTGCAAAACGTCGCTTCGCGTCAAATGATTTTGATCGAGGTTGACATGCCTTCCATCGAGAGGAGTCTATTGAGAAGAATGTGCCTACAAAGTGTTGATCCTTCAAGCTGGATCAGTGATGATGATACTCGAGTGAGATTTCTGGATGGAAGGGTCAAGATTGTTGTTCTCCCCAAGTATCTAAGCTTAAGTCTTTTTGAAAGAGAGGGTTTTAAGTTTCCAAGATGGCTTTAGACTCAAAAACACTACAAAAAAGTGTTATTTAGTGGAGTTTTTTTTTTCAATTTGCGGGGGTGTTTACCCTCCGCAAAATAATTTCCGGAGGTTTTTCAAACCGCCGCAGTTTGAGTCGCCACAACCTATCTGCGGGGGTTTTTTGCAACCCCTAGTATCAAATTCAATTTACGGAGGTTTTTTTGCGGAGGGTAAAAACCTCCTTTATTACTGGCTATTATTTTGTGGGAGTTTTTAACCTCCTTTATTTTCAACTATTTGATTACAAAAAATATTTATATTTTTTACACTATTTTTTGTATTAATATATGTTATTCAATTCACGAGCTTGCTGAAATAATAATAAAAAATAATAAAATTGTAAAATTGTAAAATATACAAAAATAATTCAAATTAATTTTATTAATGATTTAAAATAATATAAGTACATTTGTTGACAATTACAATGTAAATATAAAAAAGTACATAATGTTTAGATAACATTACAAGATTGACCTGGTCGAAAACTACAAGACCAATTAAAAACATATAGACTAATGTTGATAACCTAAACAAAATCCCTAACTCAGATAAAAGTTTGACATGAGACACTCTGCATTTGCTTCCTATGCTGCAAAATAAAAGAGCTTCACTTCATCAACTACTTCCCTTAAACTCATTCCTCCATCACTACTTTTTTAAAATTCAACAATGTATGTCCAACAAGTCATTGTTCGTAGACTCTCCTGCTTCCATTGCTTCTAATCTTTGGTTGATGATATACATACAAAGTTTTGTGAGATTGTAAGCATGATAAACAAGATGAACAATGGATTCATCATCCATTTCCGAACCTACAAAGTTGAGATTCTTCATACAAAAATTTATGACAATATGCAAACTAGAAAAAACAAGATAAATATATAGAAAGGAATTTACCTGTCTTTGATGTTGGCACTAGGTTGCATCATCTCTTGCTTGACAACAACATATGCTCCACATCTTTCAGTGAATTTGTTAAGATAAACCAATGCTCCACATCTTTCAGCTACATCATATTTATAAGCACACGACCCTTTTTCCTTTACATAGCCTACCAATTTCCCATAACCCAAAGATTCAACAGGGTAACAAATATTCAAACCCATTTCAAATAGAACACACAAAATTGAACAATACCTTTTACAAAGCTTATCACCAATACTAGTATTACTTCACATAGTCACCAATGACATATCAAAACTACACGGACTCAACCTGCATATTCAACAAAACCAGCTATTTCTTTACTTCATCACTCAAATCCCTCATCCACTTAATACATATAGAGAGTTGTTACTATCACTAATTAAATCATCATTATTTAATATACAATAGAAACGAATCTGTCAATGAAAAGTCAAGAAACTGGTAGAACTCAAAGTTGTAATACTCTGCATATAACAGATGCTCTCATTTTCCATGATCATGAAGTTTAAATTCAGTAAACAGATTAGTTAATTCGATAAATAATGAGAAGAGAAAAAAGGAGCCATTATTAGCTACTTCAATTATCCAAATCAGTTTGACAATTTCATTTGATAAGCAAAACAAGAAGGTACTATCAAGGGGAAACAAACAGTGATTTATACATATAAAAATTTAGTCATACTTGTAGTTGCAACAATGTTGAATGTAGCAGGCTGGCCTCTTCAATAGGATCAGGAGATATCTCAACCCCGCTGACCTCAACATCGTAGTCAGCTTTCTTATATGAGATAGCAATAGTTTATTCAATAACGATAAAAAAAAGAAGTAATATAGTGCAACAAAACATCAATAAATAATTAAATAATAAGACTAATCAAAGAGAAAAAAATTCTTAGAAACTAAAAGACAATTTCCAAGCAGTAGCCAATACGTTAAATCAACTCAGCAAAACTCATTATTCAGTTATACTCATATTATTATACAAATAAAAAAATCTCCCCAACTGAATAAAACCAGTGCCTAGAAACAGATAAAGACGAAATATTTAAACTCCTCATTGTTTGCTTTAAACTCCTCAATATTACTTTCAGTGACCTATTGGCAAATATTACAAAAACTACATAGGAAAAGGAAATTAATCGCATAATGCAAAAATGAAATTAACTCAGCGTCGCATTGCATTCCAGTGATTCACAAATCAACTACCAAGAAAAGAAAGATGGCGAAGCACCTGCAATTGACGATCCGTGTCCGTGGCGGGATCCTACATGTTGTGGCCGTGCGTGTTGAAACTGAGCGCAGAGAAGAACGGAACGAAGAAGGCATTGGCGAGTTGTGGATCCGAAACCCTAACCACTTCTCTGCCCTCGACGTCGTGGAGAAGCGACCCCATCATCCAGTACTCCACGTTGTGCTGCTTCTTCAGCCCCCCAATTCGTGGGCCACGGTGGCCAGTCCTCCACGGTGACGGGCGTCTCCACCGTATTGAGGTGGTCAATCAAGGGTGAAGAGAAAATTGAGACAGTGAAAGGTCAGGGAAGAAGCTGAGGCACGAAGGGTTTCTTTCTTTTGGGTTTGTTGTGTTCTATTTCTAGAAAAGAAAAATCTAAAATTTGGAGTGAAAAAAAGTAAAATTTTGGGAGGAAATGCTAAAAAAATGTGAGGGAAATGAAAAAAAAAGTATTATAATCTATTAAGCTAACCAACCTCTTCCAAAAGAAATCAAAACCTCCGTTATTCTTGGCTTTAAGATGATTTATCAAAATAATTTTAGATAATGTTTATTTGAGGGGGTTTTTAATAACCTCCCCAAAATAATCCCTACTAAATACAATATTTTTTGTAGTGAAACTCTCTACATTAGTTCAAATGAAGGGTGACTGGTACCCTGATCTAGTGAGGGTGTTCTACAACAACTTGAAAATTGTTAATGGTGACATTCAGTCAAGGGTGAAAGGTGTTAATATCTACATTGACAATAATTTATTGCAACAAGTTGCTAGATTAAAGGTTGAAGGTATATTTTCACATTTACCAAGCTCAAACAAATCGTTGGCTCAAGAAAAGAGATATTTACAGGAATTGGCTGAGATTTCCAGGGAAATACACAATAGAAAGACTTTTTATGCATGAATGTCTAAACATGGAAGAAAAGATAACAACTCACCTTCTTGCATGGGTGATTCTACCTGGAAGATTGCTGCAGGATAGAATGACTACTAAGGATGTTTATCTGTTGTATGCAATCAAGAATGATATTCCCACCAACTAGGTTGAGGTATTAAAAGATTACATGGCTGAAGATGCACTCAGTAAATCTCATTATCTGCCTTATGCAGTCCTGGTCAGCAGAATATTAACTCTTCAAGGTGTGGATGTTGGTAGAGAGCATAAATGCTCATGCAACTGCATAAATGTGATTAATCGAAACACTATTGCATCTCTTGGAATGATAAAGACAATGAGAGGTTGATGCTTCAAAGGAGAAGAAGATTTGGTCTACAGTTCAGGAAGTACACCTGTTGTAAATGAGGACCATACAAATTTCTTCCCTGAAACTAACTTTGAGCGGTTTGTAGTTGACCAGTTTAGAAATCTGAATGAAAGGGTGACAAAACTTGAAAGAAAAATTGAGAATGCTCGGCAACAGAGAAGAGATGAACCATCTGATAAAGACTCTATGGACTCGTCTGAATCGGAATAGGGGTATAGAATTACATATCTTGAGTCTTTTAAAGTTTAGAGTTTTTGGTTGATATGTTTTGATTGTAGTGTTTTCTGTGTTTTTTTTATTGTTGGCTTTATATGCCACTTTTGTTTTGTTTTAATCTGATTGTAATTCATGATTAAATTTCAATGAAATCATAGTTTATGGTTAACTCAATCTGTGAATGAAAAATTATATCTTTGATTGAGTAAAACTGATATCACTTAAGTCGATTTCACTATGCTTGTATGCAAATGAGTTATTGCTTACTGTTACATTCATATCTTTGCATACTCACACATTATCTGTGATAATTCCTGTATTATATTCTAAAATGCTTGATCTAGAAAGACCATGAAAGGTTTTGTAGAAACATTACTTGCTGGCTAGATGAAACTAGAAAATCAACAATATGCTACAGCAAGAAATCGATTTTGACTGGATTCAAATCGATTGGGTATCAACAAGGGTATAAAGATTCCAAACTTGGAATATCTGATATCTTTAAATCTTGTTTTATATACTGTTGAATGTTCATTCTTCTTATATCTCTTTGCTCAACTGATATACATATTTTGAGATTATAAGAGATTAAATTGTTTTTTCTGATTGAAAATGTATCAACTTTTGATCTAATACTACTGTTACATATATGCTCTGATACATTACTTGGAATATGCTTTTACATGCTCTGATATATACTCTGATTACTGCATTGTGCATCTGTGTTTTAAGATTGAAACATGCATAATGATAGGAGGAGCATTGCATATTATTGATTTGTTTTACATGTCTTCATTTAAGGGGGAGAATATCCTCAATTATGTGAATAATATTGTCAGGGGGAGCATCATAATATGTTTATATCTGATGCATCTCTATTGTGCTTGATTATCTCTGTATCAATTACAGTGTGCTTACCTTTTTTGCTAATACCCAAAGGGGGAGAATTATGATGTTTCTGTAATTGGTTGGTAATTTATATTGATTTGTGCAACATGGTTGATTATGAATCATGGTTGTGCATCATAAAAAAAGGGGGAGATTGTTGAGATTGTTGATAGGGGGAGCACAGGTTTAGCTTAACCCACAATCTTAGTTTTTGATGATGGCAATACATAATTAATAACACATGTGTATTCTGTGTTACATGTTCTATGTTTACATGTTATATGCTTTTCTTTAATGTGTTAAATCTGTTAAAGCATATCTGAGAACATGTTTGTGTTGTTCATTGCATATCACTGTGTTAAATATGTGATTTTATATGTGTATGCATGACATATGTTTTTGGAAAAGGAAAGTCACAAGCATTATGGTTGAACTTTAAATGTGTGACAAAACAACAGTTTTAAGTTGATTACATTATGGGTTGAATTGATTAAAACTCGTGTGTTTGCACAAACTTTTTTGAAGTGTACTGTGAGATTTTTCAAAGAGAAAAGTTTTCAAAACTGTGCAAAAAGATTTCACTTGATCGAATGCATGCTCTCTGTATTCAAATAAGTTAGTTGATGTTTGAAAATCTGTTAAATGCTTGTAACAACTAACATAACGGTCATATTTTAAATATGTTGACCAAACATTAAATGATAGTCGATTGCATTAATTGTACATTCAATTATTTGTTTGACTGCTACTAAATTTGTTATAACTGATTGTTATATTCGATTACGTTAGTAGCTTAATCAATTAAAATGCGTCTGATATGTGTTATACTATAAATTGACACAGATTTAAATTTTGTAAGAACTTTTGTGATTCTAACAATTTCATATCCTTTACAGAAAGTTGTGATCTTACAGTAAGAGAGGAAAAGCTCCAAGAAAGAAGATTGACCGTGGTGATCAACAACTTGTGATTTCTTGAAGAGCAAGACTGTTGGGTTTCAAAGACTGATCAATCTGCACATTTGGATGTTACTGTGTGATCAGATTCTGCAATCTCTTAAAGATTGGTTTGAGTTCCCTGTTGTGACTACAAGAAGAAGAACATGTGTGTTCTTGACTTTGAGGGTGCCTCAAAGGGGTTAGACGGCAGGAGAGAGATTCTTGCTACTAGTCTTGTTGTATATTTTCCTATATTTTGATTAGAGGGTTAGAGATGTGTTTTACATTTTTTACGTGAGGTCCTCTGTAGAAACCTTGATCATTATAGTGCATTTGCTTCCCGTGGTTGGAAGGACACTAGATGTAGGCAGGTTGGCCGAACTAGTATAAAAACGCAGTGTTTGAATTTTCTTATCCCTACTCTCTTTTATTCAATCGATTACTTTTTGTACTTATTCGATTAAGTTTCTGCTACATTGAAAATCTTTTACCTTGCGATTCAAGAAAAATATAAAGGCATCATTTTTTGTGGAAAAGATTTTAAAAGCTTTTGTTTTTTACACTTCACCAATTCACTCACCTCTTAGGTGTGAGAAATTGAGTAATTCTATTTTAACAGTTATTAAGTTAGAAAACCTTCTTTGTAGAAATACTTTTTTCATGGGGGAAAAACCTCAAAATGTTTCGACAAGAAATCAACCATGTCCCAACATAGGAAACTGACAGGCCGACGTGCTATGCAAGTTCACTAGCATAAAGAAAACTGGAAAACATATGACTAAACCCTTTTGAGTCCAAGCTAGGATCATAAAAATATCTTTGAGGTCTCCTCAACATCGCCAAGCTGGATGATCCAAATCGTGAGTTATTTGACCCTTGACATACTTCTCGCTACAGCTCTTCAAAAGAACTTTTACTAGTTAAGTGTTTAGTGCTGGTGGAGTTTGTTGTGTTTGGAAGATAACTTATGATAAACATTGCAGGAACTGCATCCGGTGTGACGAATAGTGGTAAGACACATACTATGAGTGTCACCTTTAAAATTAATGTACTAATTTGAATCTTCTATATCTGGAGTTTATACGTCAAATATCTATGTTTTATCGCTTCATTATATTGTACCATAAAGTTAGTCATTTAAATTAATAAATTATGCAGATATTTATTACGGGTCATTGTCTGACTGTTTACAATTGTTTTGTTTGAATTAAAATTATCTATGTTTTGACTCTAAAATATTACATCTATTTACGGTACCATATTTATTGTTTCCCTTTCCAATTCATTCATTCTCCAGAATCCTCTTCATTGTACGTTTATAAATTTACTTCATCTTTTTAAAGTTGTGTTTCTGATTTACATTTTAATAATGATATTTGCAGGGAGACCAAAATTGTCCTGTTATCATACCGCTGGCTATCAAAGAAAGATAAACAAATAAATGATTCTCTACTTGTATGTAAACAATACACTAAACAACACTTATATATTTTATTAATCAGTGAATTTTTATTTTTGCAATTAATAAAGGAAAAGTTGACATACGACAAATGAGAGTAAACCAATATTTTTTATTTCCTATTAAATATATTAATTCTTGACCATCTTATAAAAGATTTGTAAAAATAGTTATGAACATACATAAAAACTACTATAGTCTCCTTTCAACATCTAATTAAGGTCTTATTGAAAAAAGAAAAAAAAAAGTTTTCAGGAATATCCCCAACCTTTTTCTTTGAGTTGATCTTCATTTTTCGTAAGGATTTAGTGGCATAATTACTTTAATTAATATATATCAAATTAAAATTACAATTTTATTATAAAAGAAGTTACATTATGACAATATTACAAAGCATATTAAAACAGAAAAAGAGAAAATGATGCCTGATAGAAGGACTTGTTTTTTAAAGCTATAACACATTTTCTTTCACCTTGAGAGTTTAAACAAAGATATTTCACTCTGCATTTGCTTCCTCTATGCTCTGTTCCACCCTGTATATCAAACAAACAAATAACATTACTCTGTATTTTTTCTATATATAAATGGATAAATTTAACTAGCAATCGTTTTCAAATTATGTAAAATGATAATTAATTTTGATGAATGTGTTAATTGCACAGTACCTTTGAGCTCTGAACCACCTAGAGAGTTGATATAATTGCAGAGTCTCATTGGTCATATGGCATACGAGAAGATGAAGGTTGCGCGGTCGCACCACCCAAGCAAACCTCATGAACGATGCTGAATAAACACACATAACTGCACTACTACAATTCATTTATTTTAGAAATTTAATTAGGACCATGTCAAATGCATTCTTCAAATAATGTTGTAATTATTTTCATCCCTTCAAAATCTAAAAATATTTCAGAAATTTTAACAAGAAACCTTATAAATTGGAACTGAAAGCAATAGATTTAATTAAGTTAATACTTAGGAGTAATTAACCTCCAGTCATATTGACAGAAATCGTTTCCGGTGGTTTCTTTGTGTCCATTGCTGCCTGATAAATAATAGTCACAAACTGGTTCAAATTAGTGTAAACCTAAAAATATTTGTTATTAACAAGATAAAATAATCGTTATTTTTTATTTTATTTTTGTGTCTAATAGAAATATTAGTATGAAACAGAAGAAACAGAGTCTGATATGTTTTGAGGAAGCGAAAGAGAATTGATGATGAAAAGCAAATGTACCGCAAGAGGAAGGGTCCAGTTGAAGGTAGGACCCCAAAAATGCGTTGTTTTGAGGCCTGTGGGACTATTCCAGAAAGAACGAAGGATGTTCATCTTCTCAAATATTTTCAGTATTTCGCAACCTGCACAGTTAAAACATCAACTCCATTGTTTCTTCCTTTCTACAATTGTTCTATAAGAACAAAAAGGGGTGCAAATAGATATTTCTATAAGAAGAAAAGGGTATCAAGAATTAAGAAGAAAAACATTACCTCAAGATTACGTTAAGAGATGAATTGAAACTATCTTCTTTTCAATTTCAAAGGCACAACCTCTTCTTCAAGTTACAGGAAAACCATGATCAGTGAATCAGAATATCCTCTGAATCTAAGTATTTAAGTCCAAGAAGCTATTAGGATAGGAACCTTCCTATTAAATTACACTATTGTCCTTTCGTATTTCTTGCTTATCTCTTTTTCCATTTCTTCAACAATAATATTCCTGTAATTGTTTTTCATAAATTTACAATCTCTCTACATAATTTCAGCTTTTTCTTAAATGAAAAATGCTATCAATTTAAGCTTTTATTAAACTAAAATTAATTGTTTTCTGTCTGTTCAAAATGATTGTGAATAAATTAAATTTAGGTTTAATTACCATTTACAAATGGATTTGAGTCAACGGGTTCATCTCTCGGTCGATAATTGATTTGATAGGTTAAGTTAGATTTTTTAATCTATTCCATCCCGTCAGATTGACGGACCAAAGATTTGACAGATTATTATGTTAGTCCACATCGTTTTAAGTTGAAATTAAAATAAATAATAATTTAAAAAATTAACTTTTTAAATATATGCACTAATTAGTTAATTTATAAATTTGTAATACATTTATGTGATTTACTTCTCATTTTACAGTAATAAACAAGATAATTAATTTGAAAATGACAATTACATCATGCACCAAAAGAAAATCATCATTGTTTGCAAGTATTATTAATTCTTGGACACAGATGCTATACACTATACATATTAAAATGAATCAAGAATTATTTTAACCATAATTGAACACTAACATATTTTAAAATATTTTAAAAAGTTAAATATGTTTTTAATTTCTAAATTTAAATATAAAATTAAAATTTATCATTATTTTGAATTGAATTGTTTATACTATTTTAACATATTTTAGTATTTTAAAACTTATTAAAGTCATTTCCTTGTCATAAAAGTAAAAGGAGATAAATAAATTCAACAAAAAAAATTAACTACTTAACTACATATTATTCGGATTCAAATTTTGGAAGACTTGTATACATCTAACATACTAAAAATATGACTCAAATAATGTATAACAACTTAATTACTTTTTATTATCTCCAATATAATATTAATCATAAAGAAATATAATTATTATGTAATTATTCACATATAATAGTACATCCATATTACTTAAATCTATCATTAACTTATATTCACTCTTATAATTTTTACATTGTATTCTAATTCTTATATATTTTTACTTACTTGATATTATGTTTGTTAAATTCTTATTCATATGTGATCAATGTAAAACTCTTTTTCTTCCTCACAATCCACAACTTTATTAAGAAAATCGCACGTTACACAGATATTTTCCTAAAATTGAGTCTATTATTAATTGATAATTGAAAGACTTTAGATACTTACAATATTAGGAAAATAAAAATAAACACTAAAAATAAAATATCAACTATCTTAAAAATAAAATCTTCTTAATCTATCATAAAATAATATTATACTTATCATAAAATAATATTATACTTAAATAAACAGAAAATCATAACTATCTATCTCTATTTTATCTCTATCAAATCAAACTAAATATTACTAAATCCAAAACTAATAAAATAAGATTTAAACAAAATTATTAATAAAACCCTAAAATTTAAGTTTATCCCAACAAACTTAACTATTCCATCTAATTAATCATTTCACCACTAAATAAACATTTGTCAATCCAAAACCAATCCTTATCTTGTTACTTAAAATAAATTGAATGTAATTATTCAACTAACTCAATCCCTTAGTCTATAATTAATAATATATTAGATCTCATATTATCCATCCTAATCTTCTCCCACTCCTAGCAAGCACCGTATTAATAACTTTGTAGATTAACATAACTTGTTTATGATAAAATAAATCAAAAGATCCATTCTCTTTTAAGAAACAAAAGTAATTATTTTTCAAAGGTAAAAATCCAAAAACGTGATCGACTTGGCTCTCACATAAAGAAAGAAGATAATGATATGATGTAAGACCATATTCAACGTATCTATTTGAGACCCTTCATGCTAATTTATTTTAACTAGTCTTGTTCTTCTTTCATTTTTCTATTATATCTCTCAAATTGCTGCGAATGATTCAAACTCAACAAACATGGGAGCAAAAGTGTTGTAAAACGGGTTAATGGCCATTTTAATATGGTTTTAAAACAGATAAATTAAAATAGAACATCTTTTTAAAAACTTAAAACGTATTAATGAAACCAATTTTAATTTTAAATATAATAATGTAATCTATGTAAATATGTTTTGAATATTTTTCTTACAGTACATGTATTTTCTTAACAAAATAAGTTTATATACTAATTTAGTCTACATCCATTTAGAATATGGATTAAACAAATTAAACAAAAAAATAACTCAATCCAATTTAAGTTGATTTAGAATATGGATTCTATCTATAAAAAAAGAAAGAACCTAATTTACTATTAAATATATTTTATCTCTAAATTTTAAGTGAAACTTAAAATTAATTCATATTCAAAATATTGATTTAATTTAGTTTCTGAACTTTAGAAGTGTGTAGATTTAGCTTTTTTTAACTAAATTTTTGTTAAATTTATTTGATATTTCAAATATATTTTATGATAATATTTGAGTTATTTACATAATTTGACATATTTTTATTTTAATATTAATTTACATACGTATTTAAAATATTAAATTAACTTAAAAAAATTCAGTTAAAAAGATTAAATTCAATTAATTTCAATTTTATGTGAGAATTAATAAAGAAAAATATACTTAACTATATTTGAATTGATTTGTTTACCTTTCAAAACCAATGAAGATTATAGGGACAATTTTGACAACACCAAGGATTTAAGTAATCGGACAGGGACCACATAATAAGACAAATTTTGTATGGAATGATGAGGAGTGGCGTTAATGGAAGGAAGAAAAGTCTGATATAATATAGTTTTGTAAGCAAGTTGCTTGAAATAGATAAGTTGTGTTAATTTATGATAGGTTTGTTCTGAGGCAGTGACACAATCGTTTTTAATTTAGTATTAATAACGCAGAGATGGTCCAGCAAACCAGCTCATCCCTTCTATTTTTAAAAGGAAAAATTATTATTCCTAGTTTCTAGGTTCTTTAGAAAACGAGAATTTGCCTTCAGAATATCGTGTAGGGACAATGTTTTAATTTTAACTCGTTCAAATAGTATGATTAGATCACTGTACTTATAAGGATGATAAAACGGGCATGGATCGGCCCGCTAGTGAAATTTGTTATGATCCGTCCTTCTCAAATTTGTTATAACATTTATGAGTTTTACTTTTGAAATATCATGATTCCATTATATAATTAACTAAAAAAATTTTTCTCACTTCCTTGTCTTTAAATAATCAAACTTGAAAATCTATTGAAACTCTGAACCACAAGGAGGTAACACTTGTTGTTGTAAACCAATCTATTTAGACCGTAGGAGTTGAATTTCTCTTCGATGATAGCTGGGTGTTCAATGAATCTCACGAAATTTGAAAGGAAATGGAAAATGTTGTGTTAACGAAAGTGGAAATTAAGAAAAAGAGAAAAAATAACACTATGGGTGGAGGCTTGCTGCTGAGATTGAGAGGGAAAGTAAAAGTAAGAAGGGATTGTATTAGAGTTTTAAAAAATAAAAAATAAAATTAGTAAAAGTAAAGAGTAAAAAGGTAAATTTAGAATTTAAAAAAAAAATGGAGAGGTGTAAGGAGAAGATGGGGTGGTGGATAGAACATCACTCCAAATTTGTAGGTTACATTCAAGAAGAAGTAGACATACTATTTCTTTTAAAATAGAAATGAAAAAGATAATTTTATATATTTTGTTATTTGACTTATACAAATATATAATAATATTATAATTTAAATTATTATAAATTATAAATTAAATTTTAGTTATTAATTATAATGTAATAATTTAACACGTAATAATGATTATTTATTTTATTAGAGATATTAATTAATCAATTAAAACTTAAAAAATATTTACAATAAATTTTAATATGTACAATTAAAAAATTAAAATAAATTAAAAAATGAAAAAAAATTGACAAACAAACCTGCCCATGAGTTGATCAAAAGACAAACCAAAATAAAATTTTTAGTTATTTTTTTGGATTTAATTATTTTTAAATAAAAAAATTGTCACATGTCAAGCTAACATATCGCCACATAGAAATGATAGTGTGATGTGGTACTGACAGACTACGTGTCATTATCATACCACGTGTCATTATATTTGTCTCAATTTGGTCCTTGTATTTTTATTTTGTCTCAATTTGGTCATTGTATTTTTATTTTGTCTCAATTTAGTTCTAATTTTTTTAAAAGTTAAATAATTTTGTTCCTCCTCAAATTCAAACAAAATTTAACAAAAAAAAAATGAGGGATCTATTTGAAAAAAGTCACCAAAAATAATGACTATTTGAATGATTAAACTTTTTTTTCTATCCACTCTTTTTTTTTTATTTTTTTTACAAGCCAACAATGTTTTGTTCCGTTTTGTCACTCTATATTTTAGATGTTATCTATTTTAAAATTTGAAGTTCTAATTTTATCCTAAAATACAGTAAAAAAATTAAAAAAGAAAAAAAATATTTAAATTGTTTTCAATTAAATTCCTAAATGATATGATATTATTGAATTAATTCAAATGATACTACTAATATCTATTTACTTATATTGAACACCAATAAATTATTATTGATGGTTGAATTAAAGCATTTGGATCACTAAATGCATTGTCTATGTGCTAATTAGAGTTATTAATTTGGCTTGACCCTGGTCCATGTGGATTAAGATTAAAAAAAGCTTATAAGATCAAAAAATTCAAAAAAAGCCCAATTGGTTCTACTTTTTAAATGTAAAATATATATTATTATTTTTAAATATATGATTAAACTTTTGGTTGAGGGTGACATGTCTCGATCTTCTGTCAAATCAACTAAGGTTGACCTTTAATTCCAATCAGTCCATATCGACTTTCGGCCTAGACTAACCTTATTAGAGTCATAGCATGGAATATTTATGTCAAACACAAACCAAGATAGGGAGATTGTAAGAACCTAGAAAAATAGAATATTAGAGTAGATATAAATAGAAATTTCTAAAGCTCGTCTCATTATCTAAATATCTTCTATCTCTCTAAAACATTATTCTCTTCCATTTCACTGACTTCTCTCTACATTTTCTCACATTTGGGCTATCTATTCGATGAATCAAGGAGTGTCTAGACGATCTTGGAATCGAGGGCTACAATTCGTACCGATCAATTTCCTATTTTGAATTGGTAAGTTGTTTCCCCTCTTTTTCCGTACATTCTTGAACCATGATCATGCGACAAATTCTGTTTGCATGTATCTAGTAGCTTTTCTGTTCAATTCCTAGCTCAATTTAGGTTTTAAGAGTCGTTTTCTATCACTGATTGGTGAGTTGTAGGTTTTTGTAGAGTTTCCTTGCGACGCAAGCTTCGATTGGGATTTCTGTGAGCTATGCTAGTTGATTGAGGTAAGGGAAGTTAGATTACTGTTTTAATTAGTGTTGGGTGATTTCGGCAAGTGCACCGAATCACTTCAAGTAATAAACCATGGTAAGACCAAGTATCATTTTCCCAAGAGACTCGTAATACTAGAGAATTGTGCGATTAACAACTCATCTAGACTCAATAGAACAACGTTCATTTATAAATATGTGCAAAGAGATAAATTCACAAATATACAATGGTTGAACTTTGGTCATTAAAGGCACTTAGATATGGACAAGACTAGAAATGGTATGAAATGACATTGCTAAGGTTAGTTTTTACCTATTTCACTCGTGTGCTTACCCAATTTCATCTCCTTTCCATCAATTTACTAAAGTCAATCCATAAGAACACTCTAGCCCTAATCCTTTAGGTGGAAGAGCCTAGGTTTTCCCTATTAAACTCCAATCCCTTAGAAAATTTAACAAGCAAACCCGCATTAAAGAGCTAGGATCTTAAGACAACATGTGAATCATCTTCCATCCCTAGAATCAATGACCACAAGGACTCTTGTTTCAATTCAAGGTTCCATCTTACGTTCCCATAATCCATGAAACCCCAAATTCAAGTCATGAACATTCCTATTACATTCAAGCTTTAAGATTGGAAACAAGAATACTAGCAATTGATAGAAAAGGCATATATATAATCAAATCAATCATCCATTACACAAGAATTCATAGGCTACAACAATCCCTAACAAGATGAATCTAGTTCTCCACTTCCATGGAGAACCCTAAAACTTACAAAATGGAAGATGGAAGAAGAAGGAGACCCAATGGAAGAGAAGGAGATGTTCCCACAAGCTCCTCACGGCCTCCATGAGCTCCAGCAGTGAATCGCGCCTCCAAAGAACTATAGACCCGAAGCTCTTCGCGTTTCTGAGTTAAATAAAGAAAATCTGCCATGTCAGCAAAAATAGCGCTCAAGCGCCCCTAAAGAGTGGGGGCTCGGGCGCGCGTCAGTCAAACTCAACAGTTGGTGCACTGGCACTCAAGTGCCCATGGAAAAAGGGGGTCCGAGCCTGACTCTGTTGCACTGCTTCTTTTTCTGGTTTCTTTTGCAAATTTGTTGCTTTTGTGGTTGATTTGGTTCTCTACATTGTTGGAGATTCTTTCAAGCATTGTTTTAGCTACAAAGTAATGGGATTAGTGATGAAGTTACATCAATGTAGCCTAAAACACATTTATTTAGAAAACAAGACAAAAGAAGAGGATTAAGCAAGTTACAAGTTAGAAAGGAGTTGATTTTGCTACTAAAATGATGCTTAGATAATGGTAAGAATTAGCATTATCAATTAGTTGGTTGACATGTAAGTTTGATGAATTCTATGTTTATTGAAAAAGTTTGAACTAAATTTAGGTTTTGTGAATGAATTATATTATGTGCAATGTGATTGTTTAATTTCAATTGATGAAATGTAATGATGGACTGGTTTTGGATGATAATTAACGTGTTATGAGATGTATGGAAAGTTAGAAATAGATTATAAGGTTGATAGGTTGTGAAGAAAGTCTAAAATGTCAAGTTTTAAGGTAATTTAAGGAAGTGGGGTAGCGAAAATGAGAACTAGAGGTTAGATGCTCAATTAGTCTGTTGGAGCAGCATTGGTAAGTCAAATGTGACTTGCTTGAGCCCTTAAATTGGTCAAAAATGTATCAAAAGTGGTAGATTGGATTTTGGGTGTATAAGTTGTGATTTTAGAAGTTTTGAAGTAGGAATTGGTTCATAAACACTTTAGATTGATGGTAGGAAGGTTTAGAAACATTTGATCAAGTCGAATTAGGTATATAACACAAATTAGGATGGTTAGAAGTTGGGAAAATAGTTAGAATTTGTAAAAATTGGGTTGAGTGGCATAATTCTGCAGACTCGTTGAGCGAACAAATTCGCACAATGAGTGGTCATGGCGAGTTGCTTTCTGTTTGAGCAATTCGCATAGTGAGAAGATGTGATGTGCGAATGGTTGTGGGGTTTTCTCTCTGTCTGATGATTCACACAGCGAATCAGTGCACTGACGTTACAAAGCAGTAGAGGCCATCACAGGGACCATCGACTGCCCCCACAGATCACCACGAGGCTTTCCAGTGTGCTTTGTCCTCACTCGCACACTTTCCGAGAAAACTTCCCAGAAGGTCACCCATCCCAGAATTACTCCAGGCTAAGCACGCTTAACCATGGAGTTCTTATGAGTTAGGCTACCGAAAAGCAAATGCATTTGGTGATATGAGTAGTCAAATCAATTCTTTTAAGTTATCCTTCAACTGTATAGTCCCATACCTACACAGTCTCTGGATCCCTCTCATTCCGGTGTATGTTCGATTCGTCCATGTACCCCTTCCACTCGAAGCCTGCCAGGAGCCGCTCCTTGTCTATGCCCCCTGCACCATGCCTCTTGCACCGGCGACACTCCCCGCCCTCGTATCAGTGCCCGGGTGTCACATAACTCGACAATCATTCTAAGTCCGTGCAGTCAAGTTTAGGTCATAACATGTTAGGATGTTTGAAATAGTTTATTTTGCTTGAATAACCATGTGTATGTTATGTGTGATATAATTGTATGAATTCTCTCATATCTAGCTTACCCTTCTGTTTGTGATTGTGTTTTGTCTGTTTGGTGTTCTTCTTTTGCAATGATCATCCTATGGATGTGAGCAGAGGGAGATGAGGTGTGTCTAGAGCAGGCTCTGGATGGCGAGAGGACGCTACAATATAGTTTGACTTTAGATTAGTTTTATGTATAGTTTTGATAACTCCTTGTATATAAAGTTTTAAATTTTATGGTTATTTTAGATGACTGTAAAGTTAATACTTTATTTTCCAGTCTATAACTGTTCTATCATATTATTTTGTGACTACTATAATATATGATTTATGGCTATATTTTGGGATGTTACAGAGATGAATCATTGTTTAACAAAAATTGATACTTTAATTTCTTTTCAAAATTTATTGTTCAATTAAAACTTTTTTTTATTTTAGTGACTTCAGTAAAATAATCAGAGTAAGAAATAGAAATTTTGTACATATATATTTTATACTATTTTGGATCAAAAGACTCTACATCTAATTGTTAATCTCTCTAAAAAGGGATTAACTTAAACATTAAAAATAAACCAAATTTACAATTACGAAAGAAAAATTTTAAGGTTTAGAGAACATCTTTCTTGAAGACAGAAAAGATGAAAGACACATTCCTTGAATCACACAAGAAATGAAACACTTCTTTTGAGTCACACAAAGGATGAACAACTTCTCCTAAGAACAATAACAATACTAGGTCACACAAGAACCCACTTGGTGAAAGTTATCATACTAGTTACACTAATTTATTCAAAACTATTTTTCACAATACTCATTCAACAACTCATTAACTTATATGCTATCACATTCTATCAATATATAATAAATTTTAACAAATCATAATTCTTCTAAGAAATCAATTCATTATGCCAAAAAAATAGTTATAAAAATAAACTAGCTTCCTTTACCAAAATAAATATTCTAACTAACTCAACTTTTGTTCCAAAATCTCCAACTCTTATAGGATGCTCACAAATCATATAAATTATCAGATTAAATGAACACATATAAATAATGAATCTTTTAAAACTTTCTTGACATGCAATCATTAAGACACCGTATTTATATAAATTTTCTAAATGACTAAAGAAGATATAGCATAAGAAAAACTTACTTTGATAACAAATTTGATTGAATAAAAATGTTGTGCTTTAAACTAAGGCTTTGTTCACTTGAATGAATTTGGAGAAAAGTGATTGAATGGATTTGAGAGGATTTGAAGGTAAATTTTGTTGTTGTTTATTTGAGTGGATTTGGAGGTAAGTGAGAGTGAATTTGAAAGTAAAGTTTGTGAAAATTATTGTATGATTTGATTGATGTGACGGATTAAAAAAATTTACTTCTAAATCCACTCTCACTTACCTCCAAATTCACTCAAATAAACAACAAAAAAATTTATCTTCAAATTCTCTCAAATTCATTCAATCACTCTTTCCCAAATCCATTAAAGTGAACAAAGTGTAAGACTCCTAAGATAGCCTTTTATTTTGAAAGAGATGAAAGGTGACATTAGAAATTTAGAAAAAGATAAAATAAAGATTAATTTTTAAAGAATTGGTAGATTTTATATAATAAAATCCAAATGAGTGACTTTTCTATTTATAGATTCACCTTTTAATAATATAATAATTGAGTGACATTTATAAAAATTATTTCTATTCTTTAAACTATTTTTTAAGTTTTTACAATGGTTTCTTTTTAAATATTAAGTAAAATTGTGTAATAAATTGTTGAATAAAGTATTTGAATTATTTAATAAAATAATTGATAATATATTAAATGTATTGAAAAATTATTTAAATTAATATTTTTTATTTTTATAATATTCTCTTATTGATAACGTGAATTACAAAAATAATAAATCATTCATTTAATAATTTATAACATATTCAACATATTATCACCTATTTTATTAAATAAATTATTGAACAATTATTTAAACTAAAGTTGTGCACTGCATTCACAACGTTTGGTTTTGCAAATAAAATTGCAAATCATCTTTTTTCCTCATGACTTAATCAATAAAAACATAATTACTAAAATCAAAGTTGTGCTCACTAATCACGACTTCTTTTTAGTTCTTTTTCATGCAATGTTACATTATTGGTGCACAACTTCTTTAAATAGAAACTAAAGTTTTCTATGATGCACAAAAACTTCTACACATGTGAAATCATTTTCTACACAAAAACTAATCAGTCAATTTTCGACTTTAGATGTAAAATTGCATCAATTTAGTTAAAATAAAAAGAAGAAGCCACACAGTTAATGTCTACTAATCCACCTCTACATCAATGTTATAGCATTCACACCTTTAGGATCTGCTTATGCAAATATAAAAAGAAGGACACACGACAAAGTTGTATCATTCCCGTCCAAAGTTATACCATTACCGTACAAAGTTCACCTTTTGTAGAATTTTATGTTAAACGTGTTTATTTTTCTTGAAAGAAACAGAGAATAAATAAATTGAAAAACCAACTACGTGCTTTTAAAGCTTTGGATTTTATTCTCTTCCATTCTATCCTCCACCTAAAGTCGAGAACAGAACAAAAGCCAAGGAAAATGAGTAACGAAAGTCGAACACTAAGGTAAGGATGCTTTATTTTATATATCTAGATAAAAAGTTATTTAATTATAACCTAATTTCACAAAATCACTTAGTGAGATTTGCACATATATATTCTAAATAAAATTTATCTTTAATCTATGTGCAAAAAATATATATATTTCCTATATTATTATGTTAAGGAATAGACTTTTAAATGTAATTCAATTCACAAAATCGACTTATATCTATATCTATATATATATATATATATTCTAAATATATATATATATATATGTATATATATATATATAACTTTCAATAAATATTATTTCATTTAGAGTTTTGTACTTTTATACTTTTTTATATTTTCATTTAACATTGATGATTTAATTTCAATTTTTCTCATATTTATTTTTACTAATTAAATATAAAATTTAAGTTTATGATTAATTTTAGTCTTTATATTTTATTAATATTAAATATAGTTCATTTGGTCTTTTTATCCCTCTCATCACCTCCCTCCACCTCTACAAAAATATTCATTTTGCACGGTTTCTAAAATATAAAATATCGCATAAAAAAATCCTATTTATGCAATTTCAAAAATAAGATTCTCACCAGAATAAAAAAAATGACAAACTTTAAAATTTTAAATTTGTTTTCTTAGTTACACTTGATAATCTAGAATTCCAATTTGTTTTCTTAACTACATGAGGAAAGAAGTGAGGAAAGACAGTGAGAGATGAAAAAAGAAAGAAGGAAAAACAAATGAGGTAAAAGATGAAAAGATTTTAAAATGTAACACTTTTAAATTATATTAAAGATAATTTAATAAAAAAAGCCAACTTAAACTTATTTAATTAATAAATATTGAAACTCGATAAATATTAAACTTATTTAATAAATGTACAACTTAAGCCAAACTTTTATTATTAAAAAGTTTGTAAAGTAAATGATATTTTTCTAGGGTTTTATTCATTTATTGATAATTTGATCTTCCAAACTTAACCCGTATAACCATTACAAGACACACAATTAGTTTTGAGTCTGAGTATGCATAAATTTATCTCCGACATGATGAAAAAAAGCCTTGAGGTTGTTTTCCGATGAGCCACCTTCCATGGCAGCGTCCCTAGCCAAAGCCATCCATTTCTGTGAATTCTTTCTCAACTCACATGCTCTGTCTCCACTCCCCATAACCACATCCAAACATCTCTTAATCTTCTTCCCTTCCACTATCCCATCTTCATTCACATCATGGTCTACCCGCAACCCAATCTTCCACACATCTTCTACAAGCTTTGCATTAGTCATCTGATCTGTCCACTGTGGAAACGCCACCATTGGAACCCCAGAAACAAGGCTTTCCATGGTCGAATTCCACCCACAGTGCGTCAGAAAACAACCTACAGAACCATGTGACAGAACCTCCACTTGAGAGCACCACGTCACTATCTTCCCTTTCTTTTCCAATTCCATTCCCAATTCCAGTACCTCCTCCTGATTCTCCTTTTCTCGTATGACCCACAAGAATGGACGTCCACAATCAAATAACGCTCGTGCAATTTCCTCCATTTGTCCTTTGCTTAACTCTAGATAGCTCCCAAAGGACACGTAAACCACTGACTTCTCTTCCTTCGAATCAAGCCACGTAACATAATCGTTTGACACAGGAAATATGTCTCCACCGAAGCAAGCATCACTAGGGTCTCTCCCGTCTAAGAAAGCAGAAGGAATCAACGGCCCTATGGGGATCATGTTCATCCCGTCAACGGCCCTCAGCGCCGCAGATTCCAATGTTTCAAACGTATTCACCAGCACCGTCGGGTTTTTTTCTCGGTCAAGCTGCAGAATCTGTTCCTGAAACGCTGGGAAAGTAAAAGACAACATGGTCCGTTTCCACAGCAACAAAAAAGAAGGTATATCTCGCTGGGAAAGAGAAAACGGTAACCCTGGAAGATTTATGGAACACGAAGCTTCGGTCATGGTTTCTTCGTTGATGTAATCAGCGTAGCCGTGAAAGTAGTAGTAGAGAATGTCCAGTACGGTGGCCGTTTCGATCCATAGCAACGAAGTGGGAAGGTTAAAGCTTCGTGCTACGTCAGCCACCCAGGGAACGAGGAGAGTATAAACTACGTGAATGAAAGGGTTTCCCTCGGCAGTGGTGGACACTATGAGGTCGGACACGAAATCCGAGGAACGGCACTGAAGCTCGGACAGGTAGAGGTGGTAGTCAGTGGCGGTGTTGTTGACGGGGAAGAAGCCATCGTCAAAGCCATCCGAGAAGGGGAGGAAGGAGAGGCCAGGGATGTTGATTTTTTTGGTGATGCGACGGTAGAGGTGGAGAGTAACGACAAGAGTGGCATGTGCGCCCATGGAAATGAGACGCTTGGCGAACTGAAGAGCAGGGTTTAAGTGGCCTTGTGAAGGGAATGTGACGAGGAGGAAGCGTTGGACAACCATGGTGGGAGTGAAGATAGCTAGTGTGCTTACCAATGGACTCCTTCACCACATGCTGGGTCCTTATATAGACATGCTTAGGCAGTGAGAACCACTCAAATATGGACCGCGATATTCCAACAACGTTTTGTTGACACTGTTTTGACAACGCCACGTGTCGTTGTTTGATTGGTTTGTTTTAAAAATAACATTTTATAAAAACCTTCGAAATGGAAGTCCGTAACCATTGTTTTTAGTGAAAATCCGAAAATACCCCTTTTGTCTGTTTCATTGGAAACGAAGGTCTCTTCTCGTGAAGGTCCAAGGTCGCGTTTCGTGCCGCTTCACTTTGCTTTCTCTGTGATTGTTCTGTGTGCGTGGTGTTGTCTCCGTCCATTTTCGTCTCCTGTTATCGTGCGGAATGGCAAGATCCGGTGACCATTGTCCGACGACGAAGGTAAGTGGTTTTCCATTCCATGTCGTAGGTTGCTTATTTGGTTTGGGTTAAGGTTTGATTGGTTTTCCGTTCCATGTCGTAGCATGCTTATTTGGTTTGGGTTAAGGTTTGGGGGTTCGTATCCTTGTGTTGTGGTTCTGGGATTATTGGGTTTCGTTGTTTTGCTGATTTTTTTTGGTTTATGTAGTTGAGTGTTCGTCACTCTTTTTCGACAAAGTATATATGTACTTTGAACGAACGCTTGACAGACGAGCATCGGTCATTGATTGCGAAGACTCCATTTGCGTAGTTTTTAGATGTCAATGTCAATGTTAAACTAGGTAGAAATATATTGAGTGAGTTATTGGGTAAGTGGGACGATTCTAGTAGTGGTTTTTTAGTTGGGAATAAAGTTTTGAATATAAATGAAAATGATATTTATTTATGGTTGGGATTGAGTACAGATGGTGCAAATATTAACTTAAAGGAAGAAATGGGCAATAGTGAATGTGTGAAATACATAGGCAAAGGAACAAAGGAATTGAATTCGATATTCAAAATTCTAATGCGAAAACACAAGAAAAAGATCCCTTGTTCTCATTTTTGTAGCCTTTACCAAGGCCTTTTTTCAGCACACTCAGTCATCCCTTGCTCAGCTTGCTCCTCCAACATATGAGGGGTCACTCCACACTCCTTGGCCTTACATCACATCACTAACCACCCTCTCCCACCACTGAAACACCTGGACCAGCCTCAGACAAGTGCAAAAGTGCCTAAAACTCACTTTTTTTTACAATGGTCACCCCTGTTAACCTGACTGACTACCTCAGTTATACTTTTTGTACAAAATCTCATTTTCTCTCGGGTAATCGTTTACCAGGCTGTTGTAAACGATTACCAAGGCCTTTTTTCAGCACACTCAGTCATCCCTTGCTCAGCTTGCTCCTCCAACATATGAGGGGTCACTCCACACTCCTTGGCCTCACATCACATCACTAACCACCCTCTCCCACCACTGAAACACCTGGACCAGCCTAAGACAAGTAAAAAAGTGCCTAAAACTCACTTTTTTTGACAATGGTCACCCCTGTTAACCTGACTGACTACCTCAGTTATACTTTCTGTACAAAATCCCATTTTCTCTCGGGTAATCGTTTACCAGGCTGTTGTAAACGATTACCAAGGCCTTTTTTCAGCACACTCAGTCATCCCTTGCTCAGCTTGCTCCTCCAACATATGAGGGGTCACTCCATACTCCTTGGCCCATCATCACATCAGTAACCACCCTCTCCCACCACTGAAACACCTGGACCAGCCTCAGACAAGTGCAAAAGTGCCTAAAACTCACTTTTTTTTACAATGGTCACCCCTGTTAGCCTGACTGACTACCTCAGTTGGACTTTCTGTACAAAATCTCATTTTCTCTCGGGTAATCGTTTACCAGGATGTTGTAAACGATTACCACAACCATTTTTCACCACACTCAGTCATCCATTGCACAGCTTGCTCCTCCTACTCATTAGGGGTCACTCCACACTCCTTGGGTTCACATCAATCACCAACAGCCATCTCCCAACTCAGAACTTGATCAACTCCCTCGCATTAATTACCATTAATTTTACTGAAAATGGTCTCGTACTTTTCAAATACTTATTATAATGCTGAGTTCATTTTTCAATCAATAATTTTGTCATTATAACAAACACAAACACAAAGTAAAAACAATTCATTTGACAATCCAACCACTAATCTTATTACAAACACATAGTGTACATTGTCAACTAACATTAGCTACATATTTGAACATCTGTTACATGTCAAATTTTATCATTTCTTAGCAATCCTAAACAATGCCATATAGCTGTAGGGCTTCCATTCTTCTTATGTTCTCGTTGTCCAGGATCCAGTCACATACATATTTCTTTCTAATCCCAAGCAGCTCCTCCTGAAACCAACATTTTCCACATTACAAACCAGCACATACAAGAATTTTATCAAACACACAGTTCCAACTTACAGTTGTATATTGAGGCATGCTTTTCCCGTTGTATTTTTCGTCTCCATCCCAGATTTCCATTGCTTTCAACATTATGACTCCACAATCATGTCTGAAATAATATACCCACCACATCAAATTACTTTTGCCCATATACATCACAACACAATATAATCCGGCAGCACAGTGGAAGAAACTTACAAGTTTGGTTGGGATGGGATATTTGCTTGTTTAACAGTCAAAGGACCAATACTACCTTCCGGTCTATTCATCAAGATGCAAAAAAACCGTGCCATATTTTCAGCCTACCAATTAACAAATACAAAAATTTGTTAAACAACACAGGGTTATGTCATAATCACACGGTCATCAACAATGAAAGATGTGGAATCTTACAACAGCTGTGTCTATCCTTTTGCGGTCTCTGATCCCCTTACCCAATGAGTCAATCACAAAAATCTCCAATGAACTCAATTTCACTGAATAACACCACCAATGATCATCGTGGACAAATGGCAGAAACAACTACAAACAATATAAACAATTTCAGTAACACATTCACAACCAAAACTCGACAAAATTTGCAAATTAAAGGTTACTCACAAAGTCAGCTGTGGCAAAGTCTCCAAGTCCAAAATGATCGCTACGCAGATAACTGTTATAGTTATGAAGCGTCCAAACATGACGATTCTATGGACGTTTCCTATAATCTGTAAGAATATGGTGCTGTGGACAATTTCAAAATCATAAAAAAAAAATCAATCAAAAATACTTTCTTCAATCAAATATATGATACAATATCAAATTTTATTTACCGAGTATAACGGACTAAAATGAATCCTCTTAACAACACCGAACAACCTTTTGTCAAAGTACATAAAGATCGTACAAGCAAATAACACCACCTACACAATCAAAAATTTTCACATTACTAACATAAACTAAAACCTGAAGCACAAACAAATGTCACAATACTAACCATGTTATCAACATATTTTATCGGGGCCAAAGTGTAAAACGAAGTCGTGCTCAAGGTTTGCCCAATTATCTCGCATACAACCCTAAACATATAAATATTAGTCAATCACAAACAATAGAGATTCGTCAACCACAACTACAATTCACAACATATACCTATATACGGTCATCTCTCTGACGCTGATTGCTCTGTACAATTGGTCTACATCAACAGTGGTGCTTGGATCACCAACAAAACTGCGCAATGGGGGTATAACCAATGGTACGACCTCCCGTTCTTCTTCATCACCATCATCATCGATTTCAATACAATGAATGTTATGAACAGTTCTTGAAACTATCTCCTCTTCATGTGCGGTTTTATCCTCCCCTCTTACTTCAGTATATGCACCTAGGGGGTCATGAACTGCATTACCATGACCTTCTTCTTCAAATCCACAATCAGGACCAACTTCAGCCTCTTCGTCTCCCCCAACTTCAGGCTTCTCCTCACCTCCAACTTCAGGTGCTTCATCAACTCCACCACCAACCTCTTCATCAGTGCCACATGCATCTGCTTCAGTAAAGATTGGAGTTTGACAAATTTCAAATAACTCCCTAGTAAGAACTCCAATCTTGGCATTCAATGCTCTGATATCTTCATTGTTTTTCCTCAATCTCTCCTCGGCACCTGCTTCCCATGTCCTGTCATCAGAGCTTTCGTCATCATCATCATCTTTCTCAACCTTGGATCCTTCAGCCAAGGATCCTTCACTCATCCCTCCGTCATCCATCTTGAAAGCTGCACGAATTTCCGACCGATGACGATCTTCCTTTCGTAGATACCACTCCATATTTAACTGCAACAATATCACACAACAAATTCAGACAAAATAGACAATCCATTTTAACATACAAAATAACGAAAAACAAAACACTTACATCTCCAGTCATAAAAATATGTTCAATTTTTTCGGTCCTCGATTTATACGGGAACCATCGCATTATGCGCGGGAAAAACCTGTGTGAAGGATGACCATGCAAAGAAAGTCTTTCAACCGCCCAAGCCTACAATATCATGAAATTATTTCATCAAACCTAATTCACAATGTTCTGCAACATCAAAATAGTAAACTACAAATCATGTTACCTTCAACACTGCCACATTGCCACTAAGAGTGAGTGACTGCGCGATATCTGCTCTCATAATTTTCTTCTTACATTTATTTAAATTCTCTACAATATGTTTATGTACACCGGTGCACCAATCGTATAGACACAAACTGTCTAAGTCATCTAACACTGCAAAAGGCATGTTACAAACATGCCTTGATTTCCTAGGAAAATAGAAAACAACCAAACAAACTAATATATATATCTTACACACTACATCAACATCAATGTTTTTATCATGAACAATGACATTAAACATGTCCGTCAAGTCTTTCAAACTGATGGTTTTTGATTTGAACATTTCACCAACCAATCCAACAACTACTTCATCAAAAGGAATCTCTAAACCACCTATTTCTAAACCTATGCTCATGAACACATCAATAACTCTAAAGGGCACCAACTGTTGACTTACTCTAAAACTGTTATCATGCCCAACCCACCTGCAAACCATAACCTTCAATAATTTCAAATTCACCTCCACAGGGCTTTGAATATTCAAACACCACATAAATGGAGTCATCCTAATCCGCTCCACATGACACTGTCGTAGTAAACGATTCATTTGAATAATGATCGATGAATCCATCGAGATAAGAAGTCGCCACTACAAAAAAATTGATAAAAATTTATTAATAACTACAATTCATACGATAATTAAATAACATATAAACACAAAATTAAAATTTTTCTTACACTTGGTTTTTTCCCTTCCATTGAAACGGCCCTAACAAGATAACATTCCACACTCAGTTATATCATTCAACTAAATGAAACACCAAAAATACAATGTAAAACACAATGTCAGGGCTCGGCCATTTTTACTTACACCAATAAAAACGGATAACACTCCTCCACGGCCTCCTCCACCACACGCGAAATCAAGTACGGTTCAAGATGGAGGACAGAGCGACACACAAGATGGAAGGGTTTCCCTGTGGACGACAGACCCACACAAAAGATGGAAGGGTTCAACGCCCGTATTAGGGTAAAGATGGACCACACAGCCAAGAAGAATATCGAACGGTTGAACGCACGTATTGAAGACGGAGGAGAGAACGACAGCGAAGATGGAAGCTTCGAAGATGGACGACAGAGCGAGAGAGCGAGACACCAGATGGAACGGTTGAACGCACGTCTTTTCCACCCTAAACCGCCAAACCCAAAACTTAAAATTTTAGTCTGGAAATCCCAAAATACCCCTCGCCCCGTAACCCTTTCTCTGGTTTATTTTCAAATTATTTACCCAATGCAGAGCCGACACGTGGCGTTGTGAAATCGGTGTCAAAATTTCGTTGTCCAAATAACATTTTCCCCCAAATATAGTATGAAAATGAAAAATTTCTATTTTTAACAATTTCTTTTTACACCCTTTTTTTTACAAGTGGTAGCTTGTGACGAGTCTATTTCAAACACATATGAACCAATAATATAATAACACGTAATCTATTATAAAAAGAAAAAAAATTAATGGTCTCAACTTTTTAATTGTAAAATTATAATAGTATTGTTGATGTTTTTTTAAGAAATTATTAAAAAAAGTAAATCCTAATTGTATTTTCATAACCTCACAGTTTTTCCAATAAAGTAACACCTTTAAATAATTTGAAAAAAAAAGTAATTCATATAATTATATAACATATAGTTAAATGAATAAAACATAATAAACATTAAAAAAATATTTAATAAAGATTATTGTGTGAAGGTTATAAAAATTTCACAAGATTCTTTTAGTAAGTTTTCTAAAAATAAATAATAGTGAATATTTTAATTTTTATAAGAGGTTTATATCTTATATAAATTATAATATGTTTTTTCTTTTATTCCAAGTGTCACGAATCGTGATTTAAAATCAAAATATTCTAAAATCCTTATAATGTGAATAACATTATTTCAAAAAACTTCATAACCATTTCAAAAACTCCAATTACATAGTTTTAAAATTAATTAGAGTAAACAACGAAATACAATAAACTCAATTACATTGTTTCAAAAATTTATAGCACAAACACTTTAAAATACGTTCAAGTCTTTCCATCCTCTCACGTCTTTGTCATGCATCTTGAACATTTGCAACATTTTTTGCTCTCGTATAACTAAAGATCATATGATCATCACAAAATCACAAACACACACAACATAAACAAGTATGAGATAAGTTACTGTTAAAACAACCAATAACCACATAATATATGAATGACAAATAAACACACATAATAACAAAATATCCATCCACATTGTATCCTTAATAACATCATCATCACCAACACCATGATCGTCGTCAACGTCATCCTCAGCAATATTATGATCATTATCGTCATTGTCATTCTCATCAACATGAGCCTCAACATCATTGTCATGAATATCACCATGAAGGACATTGGTCTATTGTTTATACCCCACCTCACACACCTGTTACACCAAACAAGGTGGTTCGATTCATCTTGCCCTCATGGCTAAAGGACCCGTTTCCTTATTCCTCAAGGACTTATAAGAAAAAATGTTGGTGCATCACACACCAAACATTATACTCAACAAACGAGCCAAAGTCTTGGTGAAACATCACCACCCTCTTCTTGCATTGCACAACACTCGAACCTCACTCTCTTCCCGCATCGCACGACCGAAAAGAGCCTCTTTCTCGCATCTCATGATCGAAAGCACACATATAATTAAGGATTTACTAGGTACAACAAATAGACATGTCCATCACCTCAACATGCATGTCCATTAATCACATAACTTGATACATCATCATCACCCTAGCATGCTTCAGTATCAACCAAGAGTTATCCATAACTCAAACAAGACAACTAGCTCCCTTTCCTCTCGAAACATAGTAACTTGCAATCCATTATGCTGACCTACTCACCCTATAAGGATTATTTTATCGTTTTAAAAGTTTTAATTTAATACAAAAATTAATCATGATTATTATATTTATGTCTCTTAATATTCTTATAGAGCTGAATATATTCTACAAAGACTTTCAGTTCGAGTACTTGTAGCTCTAACTTCACACTCTTTAATCGAGATGTTCTTGTGCTCGTCCTCCTTAAGTTGAATTGTGAAGTGTATCTATAGAAGACACTTCAACGCTCAAGTCAATCAAGTGTGACAGATTATAATAAATGTAATAATGAACTATATAATTAATTTATCCCGTATAATGTGTTATTTATACTATGATTTATAGGTTTTTACCTGAATGATTATGATCCACGTGGTCTAATTACCCTGTTTATCTTTGGCTAATACATTTTAACCTTTAAATGTCATCATAGTCAACGACATGGGATGATATGATTTCGTCCTAGCCAAATATACTTAGGATAAGTACATCTCAACTCGGGTAGCCGAGAAGTACTCAAACCTGTATAGTAGATAGTCCTCCAGGTTTTACATGTCATATGTCCAAGTCTCTTGTGATACTGTTGTATTGTTGGCCTTGGTTTAGCTGGCATGTTCAAGGAAAATTTGTATTTTTTTGGTCTTTTGGTCCAATGGGTATAGTAGTCCCAAGCTTCGAGAAGCATAAGCCATAAAGATGTTTAAATGAAAAGGTGGTAGGTCCAACAAGGTGATATGTGAGAGGTTGTTGGTTTGAAGGAAACAATGTGATGTTTAGTAGATGGATAGTCAAGACCCTTGACTATTAGATCTAAAAAGATCTAAAGTTGAAATGAAAGGTGAGAAGAAAAAGAGTGACAATAACTTTTCTATAAATAGAGAGTAGGTTGATCTCATTTGAGCATCATGTCTTTTAAAAATTATCCTTGTTGCCTATATCTTTAGCAAGGATTATTAGTGTATGAGCGTCGACTAATATCAGATATAATGTGTAGTGGTTCCAACATGAGTTCTGGTAATGGGTATAGTATTGATAGTTCAAGGGTGTCTTCTTCGAGTGCATTGTTATCAAGGGTCTAAGAAGTGATCATAGAGAGTTGAGAGGATCTTAGGGACGAAGTAGTCGAGTCCAAGTTGTTGTTAAAAGGGGTTATGAGTAGGTAGATCTCAAAGTGAGACAAGTATAGAAGGAATAACATATTTTTGGAGGGTGTGTGCCATAAACAATGTGTGCCATGGCTGAAAAGGTTATGAGAAGGAGTTTTTCTATATGTACATGGCCTTTTCACTCAACTTCATGTTCATCTTCCATTCAATGAGTTCATTATGGGTGTTCTTTGTCTGTTAAATGTCTTACCAAATCAACCTCATTCGAATGTCTCGGGCAGGTAGTTCAGAATCCAAGGTTTCTAAGTTTGGTGGGTTGGAAAACGTCACACTTAATATGCAAAATGTGTTCAGATAGGCTTAAGTGAGAATAAGATGAAGTTGGTAGAAGAGAGTGAGTGAGACACTCTTATGCGTGTTTTCCTGAATTTTCATAGTTACACACTTATGTACATACATAGATTAACAAGGCTCTTAAAGAAAAAGAATGTTGATGAAGGTAAAGCCAAAGATACTATGAATGAGCTAACAAGCTTGAAGAAACAATATGATGTCGACTAAGAAACCTGGAATATGGAAAAAATAAAATATTTTATTATCAATATTATTGGAGATCTTCCTCAAAAATCAACTTGAAAATACTTGAAACAATTTCAAAGTAAATATTCTATTTGTAATCATACAAAGGAGAGGAACATCCTCACAAGAATTATAATCCAATAAAAGAAATTAAAAAAGATCTACACATTTTTACATTCAATTTATGTATCACTCTTCAAAGTTTGTTACTCTAAATCAAATTATCCTTTAATTATTGTAAAGAACCCTCAATCAACTCATTAAAAATTTTACAAAGTAGAAAATGTAAGGAATTTAAGTTTAACTTAAAAGCAAAGAAAAACGAAAAACTTCTAGAAAAGGCTAAAACATTTAAACAAAAGTTAAAAAACACAAAATCAATAAATAAGTAAAAAAAATAAATAAAATTAAGGTTTAATGTTTCGGAAGATCATTTTTTTGGCCGAAATCTCAAATAGGTCTCTTTCTTGTTGGTTTTCTCAATTTGGTCATTAATTTTGAAATTTTGAAACAAATAGAGGTTTGCCGTTAAATTGGACAAACGTCGTTTAAGTGATGTGTATGTGACATGTTGATTGTTTTTTTTTTAATGATGTGACATAGTTTATGTGGTAATAACATAATGTGATTTGGAATTTTATAATTTTTAATTAAAAAGATTGAATTAAAAAACTGGGGGAACTTATCCCTTTCTTCAAATTGACAAAAAGAAATTAGGAAAAAGCTTGACAATGCCTTTGAATTAGGGTTCGTTCGTGGAAAAGAAAAAAATGAGCTTTTGTTGAATTGTGAAATTAGGGTTCTTGGACGAAATACACCAGTTTCAAATTAGGCGGTGTTGCCTCCTCCCACACGATGGTGCTATCTTCTGGAGTAGATAAATCTCGAAACTTTATCTGGAAACAAATCTTATAATTGGAGACACCTACGTATAATTCTAGGAATCTAATTTTCATGGTCCAGGAACTTTGTTGTGCAACTGGGTTTGCATATCCCTATTTCCATGCCTTTGCTTCTGTCTCTTGACATGGCCTTTCTCCGACAATGATCCTTCTATCAAAACTTTTACACAAAAAAGTTATACTACAAAGAGATAGGCAAACATTCATAATCTCCCTCACGGCCGCCAAGTCGCCTCGCCACACCGCCAGGTGGAGCTCCGTGTCATTGAAACCAGAAGTGGTCTTGGATGACGAAAGGGACTTGTCGGAGTTAGAAACCATAAGAGCATTCCTAGAAGATGAGAGGACCAAAGTGGCTTTCCTCGGAGTGTTGGGTTCGTGATTAACATTATCTTCAACCTTCGTTTTATCCAGGAATAATAAACGGTGATGAAAATGAATCGAATGAGCTATATCATTCAGAAAAGAAAGAAATATATAACAGAGACACTGAATTGATACAAAAAATTGTTCCAGATACGAAGGAACCCTAATTTGAAGAATTTTTTCTAATTTTTCTTTCCAAATCTTAATTCGAACACAGCTATTGGGTGTAATTATAATTTCCTCATTTTTAATTAAAAAATATGAATTTACATGTCACAGTCACCTTATTAACCTATAAATTAGATCACATCATAAAAAAAATACAATCAACATGTCATGTAATGACTTTTTAAATGACATTTGTCTAATTTAACGACAGGCTTATAGTTGTTTCAACTTTTTTCAAAATCAAGGACACAATTGAGAAAATCAATAAAAATGATACCTATTTAAGATTCTAACAAAAAAAAAACTTCCCAAAACATTAAACCTAAAATTAAAATATGAAAATTAAAAATATGACGAGAGGAAAAATATTTTAAAAGATAATCACTACAGGAAATTCATGGATTACCGGCGGACTATTACCGACGGCCCTTAGGCCTTCGGTAAATTTTGTTTACCGAAGGATTTTTCGGCGATCTCTAAAGTAGTACACAATTGGAGGATTTTGGCCTTTGGTACTCGACATGGGACATTACCGAAGGAACTTGACCTTCGGTAAGTGGTTGGCGTATAAGAAAGTGAGATTCTCCCCACCCCCTCATTTCGCGAAAGCTCTTCTTCCCTAATATTCAGATTCTCCCAACTCCTTCTTCCCAACTCCATCTCCCCACTCCCTCTACTGCTTGTGCACACTGTTCCCTCCACCATCATTGCGCTCCAGCCTCGTCGTTCAATCAAGGAAGTTGTCTTCGTCATTCGGTCGGCCATTCCAAGAATGTCCTTAAACTCATCTTCTCGAAGGGTCTTGGGCGTTGGCTACCGGTGTTCGCTTCCGCTAGCTGCCGGAGTTCGCCTCTCACATTTTCATTAAGGCGAAAATCAGGTATTCCCTCTCACATTTTCATTTCGCACTGAAACACATATTCCCTCCCTTCTCTGATTTCCCCAATCTGAGAACCTTCGCAGTGATTTTGTCCAAGGGTCGTAGGCGCAGGGTGTTGGACTTCGCCTCCCTCCATTGTGCTTCAACCGCGACGTGAGCTTGTGAACCGCCATTGCAGTTCAATCGTTGCCACAAACCTCTATTGGCCTTAACTTCACTTCTGGTTTGAGGAGTCCTATTGTCGACACTTCACTCGCGAGGTAACATCCCTTCGTTCGCCACCTGAAACCCCACAAATATGATATACATGTGTTGGAAATGTGGTATGGTATATAATTCTGTATTGTTCTGATTATTGAATTGATCAATTTGTAAATGTATAATGAGAAACATTAGTCTAGAATTATTAATAGAAAATTGTGAAACCAAGCAAGTAAACTAAAACATTATTTAACTCAAAATTATTTCTCGCAATTAAGAGTGAAAGAAAATTAAGAATTAAAAAAAACAGTTATTAAGAAGACACTCAACTCAAAGTAAAGTAAAAATATTACTCAAAATAAAAGAAAACTTGATAAACAAGTATTATACATAAATTAATCAGCCACACACGATCATTGGAACGAGTAACAGGTGATGCACTCGATTTTTTTCAATTTTCAGTTCCTCACTAGTGAATCAATTCCAAAGATCAAAGGATTGATAACCGTGGACCCCACTTTTCGATCAAATCATGTTTCTCTCTTAATTCACGTGAAAAATCCATCCAATTTCAACCGCATTATATATGTGAAGTCAATTCTCCATGTGGTGTTAGATTCTATGCAAAGATGTGTAAAGAGTCTATCTATTATCAATTATACATTTACCAATTATCACGTACTGGGCCCACTTTGTAAAGTTTCTCCACGAAATTATTCTAATCTTGTGCTTATGTTGCAGCCACGGATTCAATTAAGAAAAAAGAAACCAAAGACGATGCTATATGAGAAGACACGTCTCCAAGGCATCGCCCACTGAAGGAAAGATACCCTAAAGGACGATGCTTCTTGGTCGGCTTAATTTGCAGGCATCTCGGCACCACGGGCTGGTCATTTTTTTTAATTTTTTTTAAATTTTCTTAATTTCTTTTTTAAAGATTGTTTGTATATATACTTATAAAAAAATTAAAGTTGTTGTATCATATAAATATCTCCTAAGCTTTAATTGATTAATTAATATTTTTAATTAAATAAATTAAAATAATTATTATATTTATATATCAAATTATTTTATTATACTAATACTTGGAAATTAATTTATAAATGTTAATGATTTAAATTATAGTAATATTGAATATTTATTCTTTTATAAAAATATAATATGGAAAACTTAATTTTTTTAATTATTTTTATTTTATACCACTTACAGCTCTAGCTAGTATAAAAAGTCTTATTTTTTATACCTATTATTGTAACAATTAGTATAAAAAGTCACTTTTTATACCAATTATAGTTAAAATTGATATAAAATATAATATATTTTTTTTCAGTATCGGATTTGTATGTATTACCTTTCACATGTAGACCTGTATAAAATTCAGTCCCAAAACAGATAACAATCCCATATTACAATGAAGATATATATACAAAGAACAAAATAATCAATATATTTCTTGCTATATACACATCAAAAAATAATGAAATACTTGGAAAACATTAGAAGAGAGATTGAATAGTGTTGAAGAAAAACTTTTCGCCAAAATGATAGTTTAACAACCTTGTTAAAGATTGAATGATTTATATAAGTTGTTAAACACTCAAGTTAGAGAGTTTTGTTCAAACTGCAAGTTCCGAAATAAATGTTTTTCAATCGTCTAGTTAAATTTGAAGAAGTGTTTTAAAAATGATAACTCTTAATAAGAATATCGTTTTGTGACAAGAGCTATAATAAACAGTTGAGAAAATAAGCAATTGTAGAGTTTGTGGGAAAAACATATTGCAGGACAAAAGTAATAAACACATAGTTATTTTACACTGGTTCACTCCACCAAGCTATGTCTAGTTCTCCGTAAGACCTCTTAGAGGGTTCCACTATAATCTTCAACAAGATTACAACTGAGTATCTGTACCACTCCTGGTATCACCTAGTCAATCCTAGTAGCACTCGTTACTCTGACTAGAAATGAGTATCACATGTTAAGACAAAATTGTCTAAACGCTCTCATGTTTTGAAATTTAACCAAATAACATTAAATGAAATAAGAATCTGAAAATACATTAGGATGAAACACAAGACTTGGGCTCAAGGATCTCCAACATAGAAAAACCTTTAGGAATGAAGAAATCATAAAAACACATCTAAATCAAAGCACCCAAATGCAAAGCTAAACGACGGTTAAGTCAAAAGCGTCTAAGAGAGTTTAAGCCAAACACGTAAGCTTATTATACCCGAAAGCTTATTCAGTTGACCGTTGTGCATTCATTAAATGCATAATCGATTACCTTGATGAGATAATCGATTATCACGTGAGAATAAGCTGACAATGGATTTTTGGAGTTGTCCTTAAGTAAGGTCTTTATAAATATGTTTTAGACTCTCATTCTAACACACACAACTACACTAATTAAACTGAGTGAAGTATGATCTAGGGTTTATGTAACAATTGTGCTTCAGCTTTGAGAACTTGGTGTTGGCATAGAACGAGATCTTTCACTATGAGTGTCATCGAGTGTTGTTATTGTTGAGTGAAGTTGTCATCCTTTGAGAAGATTCAAAGGAAGTCTTCATCCTTCGTGAAGCATTCGGAGCAGGTGTTCATCCCTTGTGTTTTTCAGGGGAAGTGAGTATCATCTCTTGGGGTAAGAAGAGAGGTGTTTCTAAACCCTTAAATTTGTCTTTCTGAGTGATTGTAATAGTTTATTGGTTTTGTGATAGTGGATAGTTAATCTCTGTTTGGGATTAGCAATTGAACATAGGATTCGTGGGATCTGAACTAGTATAAAACTACTTGTGCAAATATTTCCTTCCCTACATTTTTTATTATTGTTGATATTATTTGTTGAGTAAATATTATAAAGAGAGAAGAAAAATTATTTTAAAGCACAAGAAATCAATTTGCCCCGTCATCATGATTTTTGTCCAAACACACTAATCATTCTACTATACCGCTTTGACAATTGGCATCAATTATTCAAAATTTTTGAAAATGTCTAGACAATATCAAACATTTGCATATGATGCTTCAATTGACAAACCCCCTCTTTATGTTGGAAAAAATTATGCTTTTTAGAAAATAAGAATGCAAATATTTTTAGAGTTAGTCGATATTGGTATTTGGGATGCTATTGAAAATTGTCCTTTTGTTCTTACTATTATTGTTAATAATGTCTAGGAACCTAAGCCATATGCCCAATGGACTGTTGATGAGAAAATAAAAAGGGGTCAAATTTTCCTTGTTTTTGATTATGTTTATGTGAAGATTTAATTTCTTGAATTGAATTTTAAATTTCCAGAACAAGCATAAAATTAGGATTCATTGGGTCTTTTTTATGTTTCATGCATTTAGCACTTAGGTTTAGTTGCTTTTCTATGGTTCTTTTCTCATTCATGATGTTGAACACAATATTTTTTACTAATATCAGCTGAATCACACCAAGTGTCTACCGACCTAACAACTCCCAATTTGACTGCTTCATGTCATCTGGCTTATGCCCTCTTGAGGGTAGATACAACTTCTTCTGATACAGGTAGTCCTCTATTTGCTTCTTCCAGAACCTGAAATCACTATCATCAAACTTCTCAATCTTCACATTTCCTTCTTCGAATGTCATTGCTCCAATGGCATTGTTCTCGTTGCTTTTGAAGAAAGCTCCCACTATTTCTCGAAACTGAGATTCCCAAAAACAATTGAACCAAATCTTTTCTGATGTGGAAGATTAGATAACGATGCAACCATAAAGTATACTAAGAATTGACTTTGACCAAATCTTTTGATGTGGAAGATTGGACAAAGCTGCAACCATAAACCATATTAAAACATTGGTTATTGATACCAATGGTTAGGAACAAGACAATAAAAAAGAAAAAATAAACGATATAAGAATTTAATATGATTTGACATATAATGTGTATACCAACATTCATATTACACACTAGAAAGTATTTTTATTTTAGTGTGTTTATATATCAGATTGCTTATATAGCAAAAGTATCATCTCACAATATTAAACAAATGTAAAACTAAATCAAACTATAAGTATTATTTATGGTTATGATCTTTAAGTTTGTCTAATCAAAGTTCTGAAATGATATTAAATTTCTTTTCCCTTAACCATAATTTTTTTTCTCTCAATTAGTTTTCCTAATAAAGTTTCTAATGAGGCAATATTTAATGAATAAGAATATACTTTGTTTTTGCCTTCACATGATTTTTTCGCTCAAAATATCATTATTTTATAAATGTTTCATTTCTTAGATTTGAATTGATCATTTCTAGTAGGGATATGACTTAATTTATTTCTTCTAATAAGGATATGTCAGAAGATTCAAAGCAAACATAATGATGGTATCAACTCTCAAACGATTATTTCGATCAATTATGGGAAATAGGTTTCAATTACACAAAGAAAAGGTTATTTCTGTTTGATTCTCTTAGGACTATGTCTAATTTGCAAACCTTGTAACTTATGTTACTCTCCCAATATACTTAAGTGCAACTAAATATAACAATATTAATAAATATTTTTTGAAATTTTAAAAAATCAAATAATTTGACTGTCAGACCTCTGAAAAATGAACCCAAAACCCTTGTCAGAGTCATTTAAAACGCACCCAAAACCCTCTGCGCGGACGCCAGGTGTCAAGTAACTAGGACTCTGAAATCAAATAGTGGAAGGCAGGTGTCGGCAGTAGAGCGGACACTCATTTGGACGTGGGAAGAAAATGATTGTTTCTGAAACTTCCGTCCCACTCTCCTCTGCATGCACCCTCCTTCCCAAACTCTGAAATTTTCATTTTCTCCTCCTTCTCACTAGAAACCCCATCTTCTCTCTAAGAAAATTCACCCTTTTTACTCCTCCGATCATATTTCAGAGACCGTAGAAGCGTTCCCGGCGTCATAAGCTTCATTCTGAACCGAACATTTCCGGGTTCTGAACTTGGTAAGTCTTTTGTCCTTAGTCGTTCGTTCTATAGTGCATGCAAACCAAGCCTCGGTTGAATGCTGATATATTGTCTGATCCACTGTTGATTGTTTTGCTTTTAATTAGTTAAGAGTTGTGGAACGTAAGGGTAGGAGAGATTTTAGTCAGACCAACCATACATCTGCCTCTAGGACGATCGTTCACGTTAGAGGTAAGGGAAGCTTATTCAATTTAATTCTTATGTTTTACTATGCTGCATGAACGTTCTGCGAGTTGTATGAAGCATGACTTGTGATGTTGGATTATTTGATATATGATAATGATTATGAGTTGATGTATGAGTAATATGAAATGTGCTATGATATGAAAGTATGAAATTATGAAGTTATATGCTAAGAAATGAATTTGAATGTAAGTAAATTCTGAATAAGAAATTCCCCTATGATATTGAACGTTCGACATTGAACGGTCCTTGACCGTTCGGTGTTTCTAGTAAAAATTCTTTGAAATAGAATTCTTTCATTTGGGAAGAATTCTATTTGAGGACGAGCGCCTTATGGTAATAGTGCTATGTTTGAGCGTTCGGCCAAACGTAGATGTACCGGAGTGTTACGTAAGGAACTGAAAGTCTTGTAAACATGTATTTGTATATTAGTTATCCTTCCACACTATTTCCGACGTGTCTTGTCATAATCATTATTATTAATGTTTCTATTATAAGTCTAAAGGAGTGATAGATCTCAACTTAAGCTCTCGTAATGAGTGGCGTTCGGTCTTATACCGAACGCTCGTACTTGTTTTTAAATCATCAATCTTAATGAAACAACATTCGTCCAATTTCAGTAGAACCTCTTTTACCGTGCTCAGTCATTGACCGACACTTAGTCTCTCTCTCTCTCTCTCTCTCTCTCTCTCTCTCTCTATATATATATATATATATATATATATATATATATATATATATATATATATATATATATATATATATATATATATATATATATATATGAATTATTCTACGTAAGGTTCTTTAAAGTCTTGACATATCTACTTTCATTGTCTCTAACCTATAGTCCCCGTACCTGATGTATTCTTTAAGTGTTGATTGTAGTTCACGAGAGTCAGTTCATTTAACTGATTCATGTTGTAAGTAACGTTCGTCACACATTGTATAATTGTACTCGATTTATTCTTAAATCTAAAGGTAAAACCCTTCGGTCTTAATCTATTCTGGAATGGGAGATTTCTCGGTCTCGTTCCTAACGTTCGTCCTCGTTCTGAAGGGGGCTGAACGTTCGGTTTTTGAGGTTCTTAGATCTGGTGATAGGGATGTCACTAGAGTGAAGAATTATAAAAGATGAATAGTATATGAGATGAAAGAAAGGTTGTGGATTTTGAACGAGCGTTCCGGGGAGGAACGACTCTTGGATGATATTGAAATTGGTAAAGTATGAATGTGGTAATGCTTGGCTGGCGATTCATCCTGATGTTCCGTGAGTACTCGTCCTCACGTAGAGGAGGGTAGGTCATGTGTGGGAACGGCAGGAGGTCCTAGTCCTTAGGGGTACTTTGGACGGAATGGACTAACCTCGGGTGGCAGCTGATGAGAGTATTCTAGTTACTACATCACCCGGGTGCACGAACATCGTAGCTACACAGATTTCATACAGTCCGGTCGGTCGGTCTAGTGGTAGGCCTTGCTTGAAGCGTATTGTTAACTTTATCTGTGTGTTGATGTATGAATTGTATGATTTGTAACTGAATTAAATTACATAAGCTTACCCTGTGTTTTCCTTGTGTTGTCTCGTCCTGTACGTTCGTCTTGTCGTTGCAATGATCATCCGTGTGGATGTGAGCAGAAGGAGATGCGATACTGGAAGAGGCGCTGGGAGAAGAAAATTTGGAGGAAGAGCACCTCGTAGATGTGGAAGTTAAGGTTGAACCGTAGGACGTTCGGTCAGTAGTTTAGTTTTAGTATAGTAAGGTGGTCGTTCGATTACCTTCCCTTTTGTTTACTTTGATCGTTCGGTATAAGTTTTGTAAACCGTTCGGTCAAAATTTCCTTAGGCTGCGTAGTAAATTGTATAACTCTTGTATGTAAGGTCGTTCGGCCATAACGCGTTCGTTCTTAGTGTAAAGACTGATCTGAATTATTAATTAATGTGATTATTCTATTGTATAGTTCTGGACTGTATTTTTGGGATGTTACATTAATGGTATCAAAGCAGTTTTGTTCTCTTAAGGACACTGTAGGTTATGAGTACACTATGTTTTTGTTGTGTGCTTAATATTCGTTTGATGAGTTATTTTAAACTCTTTGGACATAACTAACGATCGTTTTCTCTGCTTCTCAAAGAACTAATGGCACCGAGACCTCCTCCTCAACCGCAACCCACCGAGCGGGATGCATCCGACAACACCAGGTTGTTGGAATCGGTAATAGAAGCGCTACAGCAGTAGAACGCTGCCTTGGTGCAGCAGAACGCGGCTGCTTTACAGGGTCTGGAAGCCACTCGCGCAAACTCTGAAGCGACCCAGAGGCAACTAATGGAGATCATCGCAACCACCAGGGCACACCCGGAGCATCCACTTCCAACGCTACCCACCAGGCTGAGTGGAGCTTGGAGAATTTCCTCCAGCATCACCCTGCAAAATTCAGTGGGAAGTACCTTCCTGACAAGGCCGACCAGTGGCTACGAGACATGGAGCGGATCTACAATGCCAAGAGGTGTCCGGACGACAATCGATTGGCATATACGGAGTATCTACTGACTGGAGAGGCCAGTCATTGGTGGACGAGCATGAAGATGATCTTGACGGACGCTCAAAGTCCCATATCGTGGGAAGTCTTTAGGAGCAAGTTTTATGAGGAGTACTTCCCAGATAGCGTGCGTTTCACCAAGGAAGTGAAATTTCTTCAACTGGTGCAAGGCGGAATGTCCGTTTCTGAATACACAAATAAGTTCAAGCATTTGGTTCGTTTCAATACCATGGCGACTAACGAAGAGTGGAAGTCTCGGAAATTTGAGAATAGGCTGAAGAATGATTTGAAGTTGCTGATATCCAGCCTATGCATTAGTTCGTTTCCTGCAATGGCTGAGAGGGCCAAAGTGTTGGAGAAGAATGTGGCCGAAGTGGAACAGCAGAAGAAGCAGCAACAAGCAGCTAGGGGACCGATTTTGTCTAGACCTAATTTGAATTTGAACTGGACGCCCTACTCTCGTCCAGCATTTCCTTCAAACGCTAATGGATCGCACAATCAATCAGTGGTTGTTGTCGGACAGTCTGGACAGCATGGGTCCGTCAAATGTTTTCAGTGTGGGGGACCTCACTACAAGTCATCATGCCCTCAGTTGGTAGGAGGGAAACATTGCAATCGCTGTAGAAGAAATGGTCACTTGGAGAGCGAGTGTAATATGGGAGGACGAGCGGTAATGAGGCCGCCAAACACTGGCAGAATTCAACATGGAAGGGGTGGACGAGCGCAGGCAGTGGGGCGAGTATACGCAATAACAGGCGCTGAGGCAGCAAGCTCAGGTACAATTATCACCAGAACATGCCTATTATATGGAATGCAATGTTGTGTGTTGTTTGATTCGGGGGCAACACACTCCTTCATCTCGAAGGCGTGCGTTGATAAACTGGGAATAACAGAGAGTGAGATGCAGTTCGACTTGGTGGTGTCAACCCCAGCGGCTGGTGAGGTTAGGACGTCTAGTGTGCGTCAAATGTCCTATAGAGGTTGAGGGGCGTAGATATAAGGTGAACCTCATCTGTCTGCCTCTGAAAGAGTTAGAGGTGATTTTAGGAATGGATTGGTTAGCTACCAATCGCATTCTCATAGATTGTGGTGAGAAGAGGTTAGTTTTTCCTGATGAAGAAGAAGAAGAGTTATCTGTGACGCTCGGTCAACTGAAGGAAGACATCATGGAAGGCGCCAGCTGCTTTCTAATAATGACGCACGAAGATAAGGAGTTTGGAGAATTAAGACATGAACGATCGTCCAGTAGCGAGCTCAATGAAGGACGATCGGTTGTGGATGAATTTCCGGACGTCTTTCCGGATGAAATACCTGGACTTCCTCCCCCTCGCGAGGTAGAGTTCACCATTGATTTAGTTATGACAGTAGGGCCTATTTCTGTTGCACCGTATCGAATGGCACCGACAAAGTTAACTGAACTCAAGAAGCAGATTGAAGACTTGATGGATAAGAAGTTCATCAGGCCGAGCGCATCACCTTGGGAGCGCCTGTTCTCTTGGTGAAGAAGAAGGATGGCAGCTCCCGGCTATGCATTGATTACCGGCAACTAAACAAGCTGACCATCAAGAACAAGTATCCCCTGCCTCGGATTGACGACCTACTGGACCAGCTACATGAAGCAACCATATTCTCGAAGATTGACTTGCAATCGGGGTATCATCAAATTCGAGTTAAGGAAGGGGACATCCAAAAGACTGCTTTTAGGTCACGTTGCGGACACTACGAATACGTAGTGATGCCGTTCGGCGTCACTAACGCACCAACAATCTTCATGGATTACATGAATCGCATTTTCAGGCCATATCTGGACAAGTTCGTGGTTGTTTTCATTGATGACATCCTCATCTACTCCAAGAGCTGTGAAGAGCATGAATAAAACTTGAGGGTAGTGCTGGGCGTCTTGAGAGAAAAGGAGCTGTACGCTAAGTTATCCAAGTCTGAGTTTTGGATGAAGGAAGTGCAGCTCTTGGGGCACGTAGTCTCTGTTGGAGGTATCTCAGTGGATCCGACCAAGGTACGAGCGGTGTTAGAATGGGAGAGTCCGCGTTCGGTCACTGAAGTCCGAAGTTTCGTGGGGCTGGCGGGCTACTATAGACGGTTCATTGAAGGATTTTCTAAAATAGTAGCACCGTTGACACAGCTGACCCGAAAAGATCACCCGTTCGCTTGGACCGATCGGTGTGAATCCAATTTCCAAGAACTGAAGCAGAAGTTGACGAGCGCTCCAGTCTTGATTATTCCTGACACGGCCAAACCATTCGAGGTCTACTGCGATGCTTCTCATCAAGGTTTGGGTTGTGTGCTTATGCAAGAGAAGAGGGTTGTGGCGTACGCTTCTCGGCAGTTGAAGATCCACGAGAACTATCCGACGCACGACTTGGAATTGGCAGCGGTCGTCTTCGCGCTGAAGATTTGGAGACACTATTTGTACGGATCTACATTCCAAGTCTTCAGTGATCACAAGAGCCTCAAGCACCTCTTTGATCAGAAAGAGTTGAATATGAGGCAGAGGCGTTGGCTGGAGTTCTTAAAGGATTATGAGTTTGAACTGCTGTATCATCCGGGAAAGGCTAATGTGGTGGCGGACACCTTGAGCAGAAAAGCAGTTCATGTCTCGGTTATGATGGTAAGAGAACTCAGTCTAGTTGAGAGTTTTAGAGATCTAAGGTTGCAGTTCGACTTAGAACCGAACAGTATCAGATGCTGTAACCTTAGAGTATCCAGCAATGTATTCGACAGAATTAGAGAGAAGCAGTCAGCGGATGAAGACTTGGCGAAAATTTTGGGCGCGCTCGATACAGATCAAGCCAAGTATTTCAATACTGGAACGGACGGTCTTCTTCGATACAGAGACAGGACGTGCGTTCCAAACGATGGGGAGCTGAAAAGGATTATCCTGGAGGAAGGGCACCAGAGTCGTCTTAGCATGCATCCTGGCATGACTAAGATGTATCAAGATCTCAGGAAATCCTTCTGGTGGCCGGGAATGAAGAGTGATGTCGCTCGTTTCGTGTCGTCTTGTTTCACTTGTCAACGAGCCAAGGCAGAACATCAGAGACCGGGCGGCCTACTGCAGCAGTTGGAGATTCCGGAATGGAAGTGGGACAACATTTCGATGTACTTCGTGACCCACTTACCTCGCACGGTGAAGAATCACGATTCTATTTGGGTGATAGTGGATCGGTTGACGAAGAGCGCTCACTTCTTAGCCATTAATTTGAAGATGTCCATAACGAACTTGGCTAAACTCTACATCAATGAGATTGTTCGTCTGCATGGAGTGCCGTCCAGTATCATCTTTAACCGAGACACAATGTTTACTTCTCGGTTTTGGCAGTCCCTGCAAAGTGAGTTGGGTAGCAAACTGCAAATGAGTTCAGCCTATCATCCTCAGATGGACGGTCAATCCGAGAGGACCATCCAGACGCTTGAAGATCTGCTGCGAACGTGCGTGTTAGACCACATGGGAGTTTGGGATGAAGTCTTTCCTTTGGTTGAATTCACCTACAACAACAGTTTCCAATCCAGCATTGGAATGGCTCCTTTTGAAGCTCTCTACGGAAGGAAGTGTCGCACGCCGCTATGTTGGTTTCAAGAAGGAGAGAAAGTGTTAACTGGACTTGAGCTCATTCAACAGATGACCGAGAAGGTGAAGTTGATCCAAGAAAGGTTGAAGACGTCGCGGAGTAGGCAGAAGTATTACGCGTATAAGAGGAGAAGGCCTTTGGAATTCGCTGCAAGAGATCATGTCTTCCTTAGACTGAACCCGACCACTAGTGTAGGCAGAGTCGTTCGACCCAAGAAGCTATCCCCCAAGTTCGTCGGACCTTATCAAATCTTGAGGAAGATCGGACCGGTGGCGTACGAGTTATCCTTGCCTCCTCAACTTTCCAATCTTCATCCAGGCTTCCACGTTTCTCAACTCCGGAAGTACATAGCCGACCCTTCTCATATACTGGAGTTAGAGGACGTCCGTCTTAGACAAGACCGCACGCTGGAGATGCAACCAATTCGCGTTGAAGAAAGTCGCACCAAGTATTACAAGAGGAAAGCCATCCGGTTGGTAAAGGTGATATGGGATGAGAAGACGGGCGACTCTACGTGGGAAGTGGAGGATGCCATGAGGGATCTGTATCCCCATCTGTTTACGGGTAAGTTTTAATTTTCGAGGACGAAAATTTTTGTAGTTAGGGGGAATGTCAGACCTCTGAAAAATGCACCCAAAACCCCTGTCAGAGTCATTTAAAACGCACCCAAAACCCTCTGCGCGGACGCCAGGTGTCAAGTAACTAGGACTCTGAAATCAGATAGTGGAAGGCAGGTGTCGGCAATAGAGCGGACGCTCGTTTGAACGTGGGAAGAAAATGATTGTTTCTGAAACTTCCGTCTCACTCTCCTCTGCATGCACCCTCCTTCCCAAACTCTGAAACTTTTCATTTTCTCCTCCTTCTCACTAGAAACCCCATCTTCTCTCTAAGAAAATTCACCCTTTTTACTCCTCCGATCATATTTCAAAGACCGTAGAAGCGTTCCTGGCGTCATAAGCTTCATTCTGAACCGAACATTTCCGGGTTCTGAACCTGGTAAGTCTTTTGTCCTTAGTCGTTCGTTCTATAGTGCATGCAAACCAAGCCTCGGTTGAATGCTGATATATTGTCTGATCCACTGTTGATTGTTTTGCTTTTAATTAGTTAAGAGTTGTGGAACGTAAGGGTAGGAAAGATTTTAGTCAGACCAACCATACATCTGCCTCTAGGACGATCGTTCACGTTAGAGGTAAGGGAAGCTTATTCAATTTAATTCTTATGTTTTACTATGCTGCATGAACGTTCTACGAGTTGTATGAAGCATGACTTGTGATGTTGGATTATTTGATATATGATAATGATTATGAGTTGATGTATGAGTAATATGAAATGTGTTATGATATGAAATTATGAAGTTATATGCTAAGAAATGAATTTGAATGTAAGTAAATTCTGAATAAGAAATTCCCCTATGATATTGAACGTTCGACATTGAACGGTCCTTGACCGTTCGGTGTTTCTAGTAAAAATTCTTTGAAATAGAATTCTTTCATTTGGGAAGAATTCTATTTGAGGACGAGCACCTTATGGTAATAGTGCTATGTTTGAGCGTTCGGCCATAACGCGTTCGTTCTTAGTGTAAAGACTGATCTGAATTATTAATTAATGTGATTATTCTATTGTATAGTTCTGGACTGTATTTTTGGGATATTACATTTGACAGTTTTTAACTTTCAAAATATGATATATTTTGTGATGGATTTAACTATCAAAATATAATAAAATATTATTCAATTCCATTTTTAACCGTTATTATTTTTTTTTCTGATAACAATACCAACAGTTAAAATATTTTTTTCACAAATCATTTTACACATGTGTAATTATGATGATTATTTTAACTATCAAAAATTTTATTTGTGACAGCTTTTAACCATTAAAATTTATAATTTTAACTTCTACAAATATCAATATTTTTTGCAATGATACTTAATTTTTTTTTATTAGAAGATAACGTTGTATGCTCGTGGATACATTTGTACAATAGTTATATTAATTACATTTTAAATCTTATAGCTCATAAATATAATTACACAAACAAAAAACAATACTTTATCATTAAGCGTTTTTTTATAAAAAATAATGTAGATATATTTCATAAAAACACTTTTATTATAAAGAGAAAAATCAATTTTATTATTTTGAAATGTACTTGACTTAAAAATTTAAATAATCTAATTTTTATGTATTTATATTAACTATATAAAATCATTGTAAGAATTTTATGAAAACACCACGTCTGATAAAAGCTCTTCATAAATAAACGCTTAATTATATATCATCCAAACGCTAAAATATCTTATCTAAAAGGAACTTTACAATAAAACTTGTAAATAATTTACATAAACTCTTCCAAAGAGACTCACACACTCCAAATCTTAGGTCTGCAGTGCTGTTAGATAATTTTACTTCTCTTCTAAGCGGTATAAGTCACTTCATTAATGATCATATTTTAATTAAGGGTTGTTATCTTCTAAGAGGCATAAGTCACTTCATTAAACATGGCATCTCTTTATTTACAACCGAAACACTTTTTTATTAAATCTCAAAGGAAGTGAACTCTCTTGTCCCTTTATTTAAATAAAACAAAACTTTTAGTTGTCCCACCATTTAAATAAAACAATACATTAATCACGTTTTCACTATGTTTTTATAAAGGTTAAAGTGTATTCGATTAAGGGTCTTAAATTAAAACTCATTTTATAACATTATCTGTCAACATCTTATTTATAACATAAAATTTAAGATTCTAAATTCTGGAAAAAAAAAATAACTTTTAAAAAATAAAATTAAACAGAAGTTGTTGAAATAAATCTTATAAAACTTTTTTATCAGAAAAAAAGTTGCAAGTTCTTGTAAAATTTCTTGAAAGTAAAATAAGATATTATAATATAAAACTTACATGAAATAAAATCGGAATGATTCTTGTATTGGAAATAACAAAAACTTATCGTTATGATTGACATCATTCTTTTACATTATAAATTCTTTTACATTAGGAATAACCTAGAAAATCTCTCGTTATGACGTGGCAATTTATATACAACTTAAATATCAATATAAAATTAAGTTTAAAAATTGAACTGATACAAAAGTTCTAAGAATATATATAATGTGACATAGTAAAATTAATTTAAATAGAATCAGAGCTTTTGCATTATAAATGCTCTAAGAATACATGATGGTTCCATGATTAGCCAATCAGGTATCGTGTAACCCTTCTGAATGATGGTGGAACCTTATCAAGGATCGTTGTTCAAACGAGGGTGCATAAGTCGAAAACAAGATTAAGAAACTCATTAAGCCAAAAAAAGAGAGGGTTTAGGTTCAAGGGATCTTCAAAAGATAACTATATTTTTCCATACGACATGCCATAAAGTAAAAGAATATAACCAAGCTAACTATACAAGAAACAATGTTGTAATTGTACGCATAACCAATTATAAAATGTCCTATTAACCAACCTACTTGCTAAGCAGATCTCCAAATGTTATTCATGATATGAAAAATACAATGCATATGCCTGATGGCATCAGACTTTGAACATCCATAGAAGTAAAAAAGTCAGGCGATTATTGATACAAGTCTCGTAAAGCAGTAATACTCAAATTTCCGAGTTACATAACACTTGCTAAACATAAAATATGAGAAGTCCATGACCAAAGATATCCATGGCACATTTCGACATTATCCAATAAATCAAAAAAATTGTGGACTCATTCCACTTAGAACCAATCCAAGGTTTTCAACCAATCATCAACTTGTTTTCCTCCAAGAAGGTATAAGTTGGTACCTCTAGATTGTATGGTGCCGGTCCCTTCCTAATTCTGCCGGAAATATCGTAATGGGAACCATGGCATGGACAAAACCATCCGCCAAAGTCACCAGCATTTGGCAAGGGAATGCAACCCAGATGTGTGCACACCCCAACCACAATAAGCCACTCAGGGTTCTTTACTCTCTCAGCGTCCTGCTGGGGATCACGAAGAGATGCAATATCAACACTGTTTGCCAGCTTAATATCATCTTCTGTTCTGCGCCTGATGAACACTGGTTTTCCCCGCCACTTAACAGTCACAGTAGTGCCTGGCTCAATGCTGGAGAGATCAACTTCAAGTGAAGCCAGGGCAAGAACATCCTTACTTGCTGACATGCTGAGCACAAACTTGAGGACAAGGAGACGAATCAAGGAGGCATAAACAAACCTACCACCAGTTAGGACAAAGTAGGCAAATGCCCTTTTGCTTGGATCACCAGGAGGAAATCGTTCATGGTTGTGTTCATCATATATAATCTTAGAAGAAGGGTTTTTAACAGCCGCAACAGTTGCAGGAATTTCAGGAATAAGGCTGTTTTCTTTAGGGTGGAACAGAGAATCAGTAGCATAACCTGGACAAGATAAAATTAAACCAATTAACCCATGAAAAAGTAAGCCTTAAACTAAGAGCACAAAGCTAAATTAAAACTACAAAACCAAAACCCTAAACTAACATAACATACAGCAGCATATTAGGCCCAACGTAACACACAAATCTTCTTAAGGAATAACAAATTCAAGAATACTTTGCAAGAAAGTATTCATCCAGTGACACAAGAGTGGTAAATCATAAGCATAATTAACAAATAACAGAAATCATAAATATTCTGTTAAAAATCACTGATCCAGTAATATGGACCCTGTTTGGATAGATATCTTGAATAGGCACTTAAAGGAGAGGAATATAGGAAGAAAAGATAAAAAAAAATCCAATAAATTCTATGCTCAAGTTAACATAAACTCTTAGAGAAGTTAGAACTATGAAACAAACCACAAATTAACTTATGCATAAACTAAATTTAGCTTAAAGGAGAAGCTTATTCAGTTTCCATCATATTATCTAATGCTTCAGAAAAAATTTGTTCATACGAAATCATAGAAGAATCCCAAAGTATGGTGATGATACAAATAGATACCACAGGGCACACACAGAACAATCAGAACTTAATAACTATTTACATAGTTTCCTTTATATTTTTCAAGATAGCAATGAAACTTTAGCAATTAGTAGTACCGCATATAGAAGAATAAAATTAGTTAGGTAGTAACTTCTAGGACTTATTAGATTACATCCCTACCACTAGGAAAATGAAAGTTCTATTTTCACCACTTTTCTTTACATTTCCTAAATGAACAACCCTTCCCATCATCAAAATTCGATGGCGTAGAAAACGGTCTATACTATCTGTACAGATACCCCTTCTAGTTTGGATGAACAATGTCATTAGAAAGCAACTAAACTTCCATCATAGAAGCAGAATAAGTTACCTTTCATCAGAATGGGATAAAATTGCATAGACAGGGAATATATGACCTTGAAACATTTAGCTACAACGAGGTTGCATAAATTTCCTCAAAGCAGTGGAATACAGAAAACTCCAACCAAATGTCATCCAATAATTAAAAAGAGAAAAAAAAGTACCAAACAAAATCAAGATATCAAATAACAGACGCAAAAAAAAAGCTCGGAATCCAAATTCGCAATTCCAACAGGAAAACACGAGAACGAATCCCACACCAACTTCTAATAAAAAAACATCCATGAAAAATCCAAAAACTATCACCCAAAGGGAACAAAGAACATCGCAATCCACAAAGGCGAACTGCCTCCAGATGCTATAACCTACTTAAGTAAATCAGCCACAAGTACATCGATCATATAAAAATTTGAGCTTTACAGATGATCATAAGCATTAAAAAGCATCCAATCAAGGATAATAATCATAAGGAGAGGAACCCTAAGATTCAAATAACAGAACGATCCAAACAAAAAAAAAATACGAGCAAAACAAATCATTCGAAGCTTCGAATGAATCCATAAAGGGAGACAGATGAGAAGGGAACCCTAACCTCTGATGGGAAGGAAGAATTCGGTTCGGAGAGAAAACGGGTCGGATCTGTGCTCCTCTGTGGAAAGGGACGGCGCAACGGGGTTCCGAGAGAGAACTGCGGAGGCGGCGTGGTTGGCCCTCCACGGAGAGGAGGAGAGAGACGAAAGCCTCTTTGCTGCAACCCTCAACATGTTTCTTCTTCACCCTTCTCTTTCTTTCGTTCGTTGGTTCTCGCCCTGCGATTATACTCTTCTACACAACAACGTCAAGAGAAAACAAAAATGTGTCCAAATGTGGTTATTCACTGCCATTTTTGTCTCCGGTTTGGGCTGGGCTGAACCAGTTTGGATCTTACGTTCAGACCAAAATGCTTTCGGTTTGTAGTTTTTAAATTCAGGCTATTACGTTTTGCACCTCATAACTTCTTCCTGCACCTACTAATTTTAAACTTATCCCACTTTGCTATTCTTCTATTAAATGGCAATGAAGTTTTTTTCCAGGCATCGATAAGCTACATTAGTGTTTTTTCTTTTCATTGAAGAGTTGCTGAAAGCAATATTTTGGCCCGCTAAGCTAAACTAAAAATTAGTATACTATTAAACTTGAAGGTGGGTAATTGTTTAATATTAGCATTTTCATTTTTGGTTTCGAAGATATTTGGGTTTTTTATTTGGAGTTTATCCTTTTACGTTGTGCAACCCATAGGTTATTTAGATTGCGCAATTCTTAAGTGAAAAGTGTTTTGTTTTTGGGATCTTGTAATCTGAAATTCGAAAATAATATCATAAATTACACAAATAATTTGACTTTAAAAATTGTATTTCATTTGTATAATTCATAATATAATTTTGAAGTTTCAAATTGTGTAATTCAAATGGAAAATTATGTTATGAATTACTCCATTTTTTTGGTTATATAATTCATAATTTCAATTATATTTTGGATTATACAATATATAATATAATTTTGCACTTTTAGAGTATGGAATATGAAAGTCAAAGTTAGTATTCTTATGTTGTTTTTACATTGACATACAAAAATTAGGTGGTTGATAATTAAAGTGGTCAAGGTTCAAAGAATACAGGTGTTGTAACTTGTAGGGTGTGTTCTTTTGGGTGTATTTGGGGGAGATGATTTGAATGGATTTGAGGGTAATTTTTTAGTTGTTTTTTTGAGTGGATTTGTGGGTAATTGAGAATGGATTTGGAAGTAAAGTTTGTGAGAATTAGTGTAGGATTTGATTGATGTGATAGATTTTAAAATTTAGTTTAATTGGTAGAAATTAAAGATTACCAAAATGTCCCTAATTATAAAATTAATATAAAATGTTATTTATTAATGTTATATTTATTTGTAAAAATGTTTATAAAGAGAAAATTAATGTAGTAAAATTAATGTTTAAAAATTATAAAAATTATAATGTAGTAAAATTAATTTAGTGCCACCAATATACAATCCAGTGGGAGCAAGTGTTCCAGGCTCATTAAAGTCATTCATGATCCCAGATACTTCCTCAGGTTTTAACTAAATAAACAAAAACCCACATGTTATTAAATCACCAATTAAAACAGATCAACAAAAACAAAAGCAGATCCGTTAACAGTGGAGTTCATAAGAGCATGAGACACATATAATAAGATAATCAATCAAGCAAGCACGCATCAAACTGACAACATCAGATTAAAACACAGTTGTTGTATTCAACAGCTCAAAACTACTAAGTGCAGTCCAAGTCAATTCGGATTGGTTTCCATTGCGGATCAGGTTTAGCATATTGACAAACATGCCCTTAAATTTGAAGTGTATTGCAAGACGATCGTTCTGGAATCTTGGCTTGATTTATAAGCGAAGGCATTGAGCAGAGATCGGAGAATCTAGAGACTTGAGTAAAGAATTAAGAATAAACAGCGAAAGGAGGCGATTGAATTGGGAAAAGAATAAGCGAAGATGGAAACAAAAACTTGAGGAAAGCTGGAGCTCTGAGCCCAAACGCTGTCGTCCTGGCCGATGATAACGGCGTGACTTAGGTGGTTTCCTTCAATCTCGCAAAGAAGGTGGTCGTCGACGTAAGTTTGCCACGACATGGTTCAGATTGTTTTGGGGATTTTCTGGTTGAGAGTGTTCGGTGATCCGATAACTTGGACGAGCTCGAACCGGATACTACATTGTCTAACCGAATATGCCTCCATTGGATCTCACCATTGAAGCTTGAACCGGTTACGGCATGTGTAACCGAATACGCCTCCGTCTTCTACAATGTGTAACCGGTTACGCCAATGTTGTAACCGATTACGTGCGACTCAACAACACTCTTAACCGGATACCCTCTTCTTCAAACCGAATACCTGGCTTCTTCCATCACTTCTTCAACCACTGCTCCTTCCTTCATTTCTCATCTTCATCGGCTTCCTCATCATCAACAACAACCTTCTTGCTCCTCCAACTCTCTTCCTCTTCAAGTAAATGACACAGCTTCTACCTGCAACAAAATAACCCCGTTAATATATTTCGAAAGATGTATGGAAGAACAATGTTCGTACTTCAAGTTATCGGGGACATATAAGTCTTTGTCCCCTAAATCAGCGCAAATCGTCGCAGTTTTGGCGAGATGAATTCAACATTGTTTATTCGCAAATCCTCGCTCTTCCGTCGTTGCAAATCGACGCAAATCATGCGAAGAGAACAAACCTACTTTTGCAAATCCATCCTCGCCAATCTCCGTAAAGAGTGAAATCCCTTCAAAGGAACACAGCCGTAGTTTAGTCTAAATAATAAAACTTGATTGGACTTGACATAATATGCAGTATCAAACAAATCCATATAAAGATTCAAATGTAAATCTTTTTTTCCTTTATCTCTTATTAGATATGAGAGTATTACAAATTAAGATTTTTAGAAAAGTTTTTAACATATTGTTTGTCATATAAAACTATCATCTTACTATTCATCATCAAATACACAATTTAACCCTCTTTTTTTATCACTACAAGAAAATTTTAGATTAACTTTAACAACAGATTTACAATTTTAATTACCCATAAAAATATCCATCAAAAGATTTTATAATTTACTAATTGAATTTAGCAACCCTCTCTACAAGAAAATTTTAAATTAGTGATGAAAAAAATGCATCAATAAAACATAATTTACTGTATAGCAATGGATTTTAGAAATTTAATTACTTATAAAAATATCCATTAATAATGATTAATTGATAAATTAAAATTTTTATTATCGACAAACATATTTTTCAATAATTTATAATTTTTATTACAAACAAAAATATATGTCAATAAATTAGGTTGATAAAATAACATTAAAGTTTTTTTCTTTAGAATTAACTATTTCGTGATAAAATTCAATTGAATTTTTTTAGAATCAGTTGGTAATAAGTTTTTTTTCGAAAGATTGTTTGTAATTTTATTTTTTTAAAATTAATAGTAACTTCATCATTATTTAAATTCTTTTAAAATTCATCAATACTTTTTCAATAAAATGAACATCAACTTTTTTGATAAATTTGTCAAAATTATAAATTACTTGAAAATAGGTAGAAAGAAGAGAAGCAGAGGAAAGAAGGAGAAAGAGGTGTGAGAGGCAATGAAGAGGTGAAGGTAGCAAGAGGAAGAGAAAGAGGAGGAAGAGAAAGAGGAAGAAGAGAAAAAGGAAGAGGAAGAAGAAGAGAATAATAAACTAAAGATTAATGGTAGAGAAAAAATGGAGAAAAATTAAAATTTGTTTACTGTTTGTTTGTTGGACTTTACCATTTACAATCATGTTTCTATCATATTTCTACTAAAGAGAAATTGTAATATGTAGTATGAAATGTTCCTCTTTTAATTGGAAGAATATTAGAATCTTGTATTGTATTGAAATAGTTGTGTTCGATGAAATTGCATCGGAAGAACAATTTAAGTAGAAGCTTTGTTTTATGATATTGTGTTTTAAGTAGAAGTTAATGAAATTAATGTTAATTAATATATTTTAATAAGAAAAATGGAAATTGTAATAAAACTTATTAAGAGCGCATAAAGAGATTTTAAAATAAGAATAGTAATACAAGTTGGCCATAACTGTGTGACAGAGTAAAAGTAAAAGTTGGTGTGATTTTCAATACAGCACATTAAAAAAACCTTCACAAGAATACTCACTAGTTAGATATTAAACCCAAAAGTTCAAAAGTAGGCAACATAGTTCCAATCACACATTGCAACTCCCACAAAATTTCCACATATTAGTGATCAAAAGCCTTGTTTGAACTTGTGTGCCCAACTTCCTTCTTTTTCCTCCCCTCTTTGCTCCTTTGATATTGTTGGAGTTGGTTGATCTTAACTTCCTCTTCACTATTGGTTGAGTATATATGAGTGTGGTTTTGTTTATCATTTCAGAGGTAGAACCATGACTTTGACTTTCATTCTAGCTCTATTTTTTGGAGTCTTCTTTTTCTTTTATATATATATATATATATATATATATATATATATATATATATATATATATATATATATATATATATATTATAAATTAAATATATTATAAATTAAATATATTGTCATAAAAATAACATGATTACAATAAAGGGCTTTATAATTTGCATAGTTTTTTTTGTTCTTTTTTTACAATGTCTATTGTTGTGACCATATTGTTGACAAGTACTACATCACAAGCAACAATATCACCCTTTTTGCATCACTTCAACAATTGTAATACCTTCAACAAAATTCAATTATGTGAGTTTCACTAACAATGTGTCCAATATAACAATCTGACTAGGATGCTACTAAAATACTAAATAAAATTCATAAATTTCAAAATCTTTTATTTAACGTCATAATCAAAACCAAAACATAGTCATAGTGTCTCACAATGTTATACAATTATCAATTATTATACATAACCACACAAAACATGTCGTCATCATAAATAATACAACCACTAGTGATATTACTGTCAGTAAACTAAGTTCTAACTCTTGCACACATCTTACCAATATAGGTGTCACTTTTCATTACTCTCCTTAGAAGCCTTGACGAAGTATACAAATGTCAGTATCCAAAAATCCAAAAGGATATTGTTAATGTTGCTGGATTGGAAACTCCTAATGTTATTATTAGTGATCTTGTAGATGAATTATTTGTTATCATTGTTGATAAAGCATGTGACATATCAAACAAGGAGCAAATTGTTGTCTCTTGCATTATGCCAAAAAGGAAAGTATTATTGAGCATTATGGTTCATGTTAAAGATACTACAACTTTATCATTGAAAATGGCAATTGATGAATTACTTTGTACATATGGGCTTAGTATATATAGAATTCGTGGACAAGGTTATGATGATGCTAACAACATGTAATGAGAACTTTGTGGTCTCAAAAGTTTGACCTTAACAGAGAATTCATCTATTTTTTATGTACATTGTTTTTCCTCATCAATCACAACTTACATTAGTTGCCCTTTCTAAAAATCACATTTCAGTTGCATATCATTTTAATTTGACGTCCACTTTAGTAAATGTTGTTGGGGATCTTATAAACGACATGACATGCTTCTTGATCAACAAATAAATTATGTTAGAGGCATTGGGAAAAGGAGAAGTTCCTAGTGAACAAGGTTTAAATCAAGAAACTAGTCTTAAACTAGTTGTTGATACTTGTTGGGCTTCACATTTTGAAACATCCATCAATTTGATATGGATGTATTCTTATATAATTGATGTTCTTGAAATTGTAAAAGAAGGTGGATCAAATACAGATCAAAGAGTTGAAACAAATGGTCTTTTACATTTTCTAAAGGAATTTGATTTTGTATTCACATTTCATTTAACGAAAAATATCTTGGGTATTTCAAATGAATTGTCACAGGCATTACAAAGAAAAGATCAAGACGTCATCAATGTTATGAACTTTGTTAGCATCACAATGCTACGATTGCAAACTATGAGGGATAAGGGATGTAAGTCTTTACTTCAGGAAGTAATTTCATTTTGCAATAAGCATTTCATTAACATTCCCAATATAGAACACATATTTTTATCTAAGGGGAGATTACGACGTGGAGGTAAATTTCCAACTATCACAACTAAGCATCATTATTGTGTTGAATTATCTTATACTATTGTGGACATGCAACTTTAAGAACTTAATGATAGTTAGAGAGAAATACTTTGTTGCTTTTTTGCATGAATTGTTTGGATCCAACCAAACTTTTACTACTTTTGATAAGGCAAAGCTAATTTAATTTGCAAAGTTTAATCCATGTGAACTATCTATAATTGATTTAGTGATGCTTGATAATAAACTTGAGACTTGTATAATTTATATACGTTGAAATGTAGAATTTTTATTTTTAAAAGGAATTATAAATCTTTATCAAAAGTTGGTTGAAAGTAAAAGATATGTTGTTTATCCATTACTTTATCTTCTTTAGAAGTTACCAATGATTTTTTCCATTGCCACAACAACATGGAAAAAGCCTTTTCTCCAGTGAAAATTATGAAAAATAAGTTGTATAATTGGATGGGAGATGCATGAATGAATGATTGTCTAATGATGAGAAAGAGGTGTTCAATAACATTGACAATTATTTAATGATTTCAAGACATGAAATCATGTAGAGGACAACTATAAAGTACATAATTTATTTGAATAGATACATTGAATTTTATGATTTTGATACTTATGTCATTATCTTCATATCATCATGATAATTATTATTAATTTATATTATTTGAAAAGTAAATTGCCCTCACTAACTTAGGGTCTAGATTTGCCACTACTTGGAAGCTCTAGTGAAGTATACATGTGTCACTTTTCATTACTCTCCTCAAGAGTCTCGGTGAAGTATACATGTGTCACTTCTCATTACTCATAATTTTGAATTCTAGTGATCTGTCACTTAGAGTCTTTGAGAATCCTAGACATTTTGCTATAGATGAGCTCAATATTAGACACAATTTATGCATGTATGCAGTTGTCTTGTAGACGATTTGTCTTAGATGATGTTATATGAATGATGTCACTTAAACGATGAGTCTTTGACGTTTGTTTCTCAATGCTATATGATTGCACTAGACACGTTGATCCAATTCATTCAACGGTTCTCATACCAAGAAGGGTGATTAAACGATAAAGTCCATATGGTTTAGTGAAGATGTCAGCTAGCTGATCTTCTGTGTTTACATTTTGTAAATCCATAGGACCCTTGTTAACATGATCACATATTCAATTATGCTTGACTTCAATATGCATGCGCCCGTGAATGCAATGTAGGATTTTTAAATACACTAATAGCAACATTATTATCATAATAGATAGGGATCTTACTCTCGAAGTAATTGTAGTCTTCTAGTTGATTTCTGATCCAAAGTAGTTGTGAGCAGTAGTGAGTGGCAGATATATATATTCTAGTTTTGTAGTTGATAGTGCAATTGTATTATGCTACTTGCTTGACCACGAGACAAGGTTTCCTCCGATGAAGTGACAACCTTCATTTGTGCTTTTGCGTTCCACTTTGTCTCTAACGTAGTCAGCATCATAATAGCCGTCTATTTTGAAGCTTTCGCTTCCTTTCGCATTCAAGAACTGTCTTGAAGAATCAATGATCAAATTTGGGTTTACACATCAAGATCCTATCAAGAAATTGGGCTGAACAATACTGATTCATTCTGAACTATCAGAGTGTACCTGAATTATCAGTTTCAATGTTTGCAATCTGAGTATTGTGTTCCTATGTTGTTGTTTCCGAGGGAGAGAACTATGATTATTCTCATTGAGAGTTGGGATTGCTCTCAAGGAGTAAAGAGAGTTGTGAGTGTTCTCAATTTTGGTAAGATTGTGAGGGTATTCACATCTTGTTACTATAGTGATTTTGAGTGGGGTGAGAAGTACATTGAGAGGGGATATATCTATATTCTTGTAACTCTATCATTATAGTGGAATCCCTTCAACTCAGGTTGTTAAATGAAGACTGAATGGAGGCTTGTGTTAATCTTTCTCTATCATTTCTCTTTTATTTTTGATTCATCATACTTGTTTTATTAATTTCAATAAAACCAAAGATTTTGCAAAGCTTTTGAAAAGAACAATTTTTAAAGGCAAAATCCAATTCATTCCCCTCTTGGTTTAAGATACAAGACATCACTTTTCTAACAATATCCTTTATTGTTATTGGTTCCTCTTCAAACAATTACCCTACCATCTCGCGAACAACTCTATTAAATTCCACATTGAGCCCAACGACACTCAAACCCAAAGATACACACATCTAGAAAAGATAAAAGTACCAAGTGTTGCCTAATATGTATACATTCACTATTTGGAACTCAAAGACTTAGAAGTTCCTTTAACATTGGTTCATTCATATCCAATGATTTTTCAAGCTTAACACACCACCTAAAAGGTGTTACTCTTATCTGAGAGCAATATCTCAATGTCAATACAACATTGACTTCAACAATGTATTCAGTTTTACATAGATGTTGAACTTTAACCTAAAATACCATAAAATAATTCAAAAACTAATTCTACATTCAACAATAAAATATGAAAAAATTAAGTTATATGAATTAAGCTAAGTTGCAAACATTCACATCATTACCTTGTTGTCCTACCATAACTAACGTCAAGTGACTTTAATTCACTTGTTCAAAATGCATAAAAAATTATTGTAAAACTGGATAGAGAACAAACCACAAATTTTCTTACAACTTATACCAAATTACATATGCATTGTATTCAGCGATAACCTAAGTTACAATTTTTTCAAAAAAGAAAACTATTATATAATGTGTACAAAATATATAACTTAGGTTTGAACTTAATATAACTCAAGTATGACACAATTGTGTTAATACACTTTTGTCAACCACAACTATCGGAACCACCAATCATCACCATCTAAAGTCAACTACAAATTCTATACATATTTCAAATAATTGAGTAAAGTTGCAAAAAAAACTTAGTTTGAATATATCATTTTCTAGATGCAAAATAAATAAATCTAGTTAGAATTTAATATAAGTCAGGTGGGCACATCTTAAAATTATATTTATTCAAGGTTGCACATGAATTAAAACACAACAAACCAAAAAATTCCACCATTGATATAAAGGTGTAAGGATTAGTTAATGAGAAAGTGCATGTTCATTTCTTACCAAATTTCTTATTTGAAGGTGAGCTTCACGTGCAAGATCATAATGTAAATTGAAATTTGGAGAACAAAACCATGGGTACACATTGCCAAAGCAAAAAAAATAGGGTCAATGGAAAAACTCAACCTATCATTCTATTTTACAATTCTAAAATTTCGGATACCACCTAATGCATTTTGCGTATTATATTATGATTTTTTCCAAAATGAGTATGGTTTGAATCTACTAAATTTATTGTTAAAAAGTATAAGCCGTCTTAGCTCAGCTGGTAGAGCGCGTGGCTTTTAACCACGTGGTCGTGGGTTCGATTCCCACAGACGGCGATATTTATTTTAATTTTTGTATATATTTAATATAATTGAAATTCAATATAAATTTATTTACTAATAAGTGCTTTATGTATCATATTTAAGCATATTTTTACTATAAAATATAGGAGAAAATAATTAGTTTATGATAATTAAAATTTATGAGAAATTTCAAAATTAGAAATAATTAATAACTACTTCTCTCGGTAACATAAAATTTAAATTTACATAAAAATGAAATTAACTTAGACCAGCATAAGTTTACTTTGTATGCCAATGTTTATGGTTTTTTAAGTTAAATAATCACAAACTATGAGACTTATAACTAATAGTATAGTTATTATTCTTATACGAGAGTGAAAAATGTTTTTTTTTACTAAACAACCATACATGTAGAGATTTTAATTTGGCCTATCCATTTGTCATAGTATATAGGTTGGAGTAAAAAAAAACTCAGCTCAAAAAACTCACATAAAAAAGAGTTAATAAAATTAAAATAGCAACACAAAATTTCATGAGTCAAAACTAACCTACATATATGTCTATGCGAGTTAGTTTTAGGTTAAGAAAGATAGGATTGAATTAAACTAAGTTTAGTAAATAATTTATGTTGGATCAAAATCAAATAGTGTTTTGATTAAGCTAAATCTATAAAGTTCAAGTTGAGTTGAGTCAGTCCTTGTTGAGATTGATCCGACTTAACTAGGTCGAAGAATCAAGTCGACAAAACCTTCTGAAGAATAGAGCTAAGATGGTTCAAGTAGAAGAATCAAGCCGAGATGGCTTGAGTCAATGGTTGGGCCAAGCAAGTTTGTCGAAGGTCGAGTTCGTCGACCGTGATGAAGAATACAGTCAAGTCAATCCAAGTTGAAAACTGAGTCGAGTCGCTGAATTGAGTTGAGACGACCTAAGTCAAAGGTCGAGTTGAGTCAACTTATGTCAAAGGTCAAGCAAAGTAGGATCGGGCCGAATGTCATACCATGCTAGCTCATGTCAAAGGTTGAGCCGATCAACCCAAATCGAAGGTCGAGTTAAGCTAACAAGGACTAAATGAGTTGAACGACGAGTTGAGTCGATCAGGTTGATTGGCTCAAGGAATCAAGTTGAGTCAATAAGGTTGAACAATCGAGTCGATCGACCCATATTGTCAAATCGATTAGCGTAGGTCGAAAATCAAATTGAGTCAATGGGGCTAAAGGTCAAGCCTAGTCGGTTTGACTAAAGAAACGAGCCATGAGAACTCAACTGAAGAATCAAACTAAGACGGCCTAAGTCAAAGGTCAAGTTAGACCGAAGGCCAAGTTGAGTCGAATAATTGAGTCAAGTCGACCCAAATTAAAAATTGAGCTAAGTCAAGCGGGCCAAAGAATTGAGCTAAGTCAAGTGAGCCAAAGAATTGAGTTAAGTTTGCTCGAACCGAAGGTTGAACTAAGCTGGCTTGGTCAGAAAAGTTAAGTCGGGTCGAAGGGTATAACCGAGTCACCCAAGTTGAAGGGTTTATCCTTTCGACTCTAATAAACTCAATTTAACCTTTGGCTCGAGTTTACTTGTCTCAACATTCGACATGTGTCAACTAGATTCAACATTTGACGTGAGTTAATTTGACTTTTGTTCAAATAAAATCAAACTCATTTTAACCTTTACCTACTAAAGAAAACTTTGGAGATTGAGAGATTTTTTGACTTCTCAATTAATGTACTAATAAAATAAAAGCTTTTTAATGAGTAAATTAAAACTAATATGCATAAATTAAAATGATACATCTAAATGTATATTTTAGTTGGTTTGGTGACTATTAACGTATATTAATTTGTTCTTTCTCAGTTTGTGGGCCTTTGTCTCTTCAACAGTGACCACAATATTTTTAAAATCATTCGTCAGATTTCTCAATATCTTTTCCACAACCTGGTTAGGAGACATTTTTTCTTCGTTCATTCCGAGTTGGTTGGCCATCTTCTACACTCAAGTTATAAGCTTAACAACTTCTTTCTTTTCTAAGAGCTTGTACTCGAACCCCGATTCATCCACTGCATTATATAGAAAGTACAAGGTTGTTCTATCGCTCACTCGTGTCTTCTTCAATGTGGTAATTTGTGCCACCGTCTTGTTTTCATTCTCTACGGGTTCTTATACCCACTCTCCATTATATCCCATACGTCTTGGGATCCGAGTAAAACCTTCATCTGCAAACACCAATTATCTTAATTAATCTTTTCTGGCAACTCATTTCATTGACTACCTTTCTCATATTTCTCGTAAAAAAACTCAAAGTATAAAACTCTAATACCGTCTTATTAAAATAACCTCACGAAAAAAAAATATATTTTGCAAAGTATATTGCGCTATATTCATTTGATTGAGAGAAAAAAGTTATTAAAATAGCCACTTACAGACGCCGAATGAAATAAAAACAGTTGCTGCCCAAAATAGAAAAACCAAATATCTTCTAAATGATTGGGCTGTTAAAATATAATGACCACTAAGGTTTGTTACCTAGTTGCTACAATGCAACCGAAACTAGAAAAATAAAAACCAACTAGATGCTAACTAATTGCGACGCTGGACAAATAAAGTTTATGAAAAAATTACAAATAAATCCTTTTCAATTTAAGTTTATTTAACAGAAGTTTCATTAAAATGAATATTTTGAATAACACTTGAAAAGAATTTATCATTTAAATTAATTGTAAGGTCGAGCACGCAAAAATTTTTATTCTTGATGAAAGTGTTATTGTAAAAAAAATTTCCATTAACACTATTTAACCCTTTTTCTAATGTTTTTAGATACTTCAATCATGATTTTCCATTCCTTTTAATAAAGAAACAACAACAAAAAAATGAGATAAAAGATCATTGTAAGAATAAGAATGAAAATTGACAGTGGCATTTTGTTAATTACTGTATTAATTCTCTCTCTCCGAGGCATATCCAAGTGAGATTTCTTAATTATTGTTAGGTTTTATAATTTTTGTATTGAGTGTGTTCGTTAACATAAAAAATACTGATTTTGCACTTTTAGGAAAATGTGGAAATTTTGTGCATGTTTAACCCAAAAGGCTTTCAAGAAAAAGCAGCATCACAACCTCAACAATGGTGTAAATGTTATTCGCTTTGAAAATGTTTAGGCACCATTTTCCCTTCATATGCAGACAGATTATTATAAAATGCAAATCCATGACAAATGGTAATTATAGTTTTGTTCTGCACTTTTTTCATAGCTTTCCTCTTTGCCAACATTTTCAAACACGGATGGTACAGATAATGCAAAACCCTACATTCCTTGATATTTTTGTTCATACAATCTGCAGAAACTAATATGATTTGTGGTTGGTAATGAATTAAAATATTGAACTATTATTAGTTAGAAAGTTATGGCTTCTAATTGTATAATAGTGCTCACTTTTTTAATTAATTTCTATGTATACTTCATTTTAATTTTAATCTATATTTTCATGCAAAAAACTTTTATGCATGTGTCTAGAGTTTCATGGTAATACATGAGTGGAAGGAGTTGAACTAACAATCTCATATCTTTTCTTTTAAATTCATTAACTTAAATTCATAACTTCTTCTATCCTCTCTTCTAATTTTATCACTAACTCAATCTTATAGTTTCATTATTCATAAATGACAGTGAATTTATTTTGAACTTGTTAAATTGAAAGTTCATAATGAAATGTCATCACTATTGGAAATAGAATTTTCAATATCGTAAATTTTATTTTAAATTTTAATCATTTAAGATTTAATTTTTGGATCTATCTCATTTGCTCTGGAGTTATTTTAATTATTGACCTATTATAAACAAATGCCATGCCCAAGTCAACAGTTTTATTTAACAAAAATATTTAAATTGTATGATTAACCTATCCAAGGAAATTCGTTGCCATCATTGCAATGTGACCCACTTAAAATTTTGTTAAACTAAATAAATTATTGAATATTTTTTCTTAATTTAAAAAATTAAATAACTTTTTAAAATAACAACTATATGCTTTTTAAAATTATATATATTTTAAATAATATTATTGTTTTATTTTTAATTTAATTACTGAAAATAATAACTTATATTTTTTTAATACAAATACTTAACATGTAATAAATTGACACTACTAATAAAAAACATTATTTATTATTATTATTATTATTTTATTTTTATTTGTTGTGATAAATTAGTTATATAGATTAACGGAAATAAAATTATGACAAATTAATTACATATTAACGAGAATAAAATTGTGACTAACTAAATACGAATTAATGAGAACAATATTATGTAGAATTAATGAAAATAGACAAAATAGTTACAAATTAGATAGAAAAAAAAGTGACGAGATTTCTTACGAATGGATTATATCTCTCTTTATTTAACTACTTGAATTTAGTTATGAAATATTTTTTTAGCAATTTGATACTTTGTCACAAAAATTGTTAACGAAATATTAGTTACAAAATAACTAAGAAATTTTTCGTAGTTAATATGCAATTTTTTTAGTGTGTTGTGTTTGAATCAAGAAAGTCATTGAAAAGAAGGAAGAGAAAGAAAAACACCTATCACTAATAAAGAGATATGTTACAGGATAAATTTTTGGACCAACTATACAAATAGTAGTAAGAATAGAAACTATGTTGTTTTTGAACGAAAAATTTAGAAAATTTTAAAACGTTTAAAATGTATTTTTTTTTTGTGAAAATTAAAATGATTTGCTTCTAATGAGATAACAAAATAAAAAATGACTTTACTTATTATTTTTGTTTCATTATTTGCTGATTTTATTTAACTTGATTATTAATAAAAAAAATTAATGAATTTTTTCAATTTTAAAAAGGTAACAATGTCATCACTGTCTATTAATAATTAGAAAATCATTAGAAAACCAAAATGAACACTTTTAGTTTATACATAATATATAATATCTTTTTTGTAATATACCTAGTGACAATTTATAATAAAACAGACAGACAATCCAAGTTTTGGTTTGGTTAATCTTAACTCACTAAAAATGGATCTAAGTTGGATTCGTTTGTCACCTAAAACCGGGCTAAAAATTCCAACTCGTTCCATCATTCCATATATGATAGATTAACAAATTGACAAACTAGTCCACCATTTCTTTTAAATTTTTAAGTTTTTTAATGTTTTAAAAATATAAATATATATATCTATATATATTTATATTTAAAATATATTAAATCATATAAATATTTTTAAAATTTTAATTTATAAATTAATATTTTTAATTAAATAAATTAATATTTTTAATTAAATAAATTAAAATAATTATTTATGTTGAATTATTATATTATAATTCATAATTTGAACTTGTCGTATTAATGATTTAAATTATAATAATATTATTATATATTTAATTTCAATAAAAATGTAATTTTTTTTAATTATTTTAATTTAAAAAAATGAAAAACAAAACAAGTTAGCGAATCAAAGTCAGACTAACTATTTTGATCCGTTAATTTGGTAAACTAAAAAAATCATTTAAATAAGTTAGTAGATTGAAAATTCTAACAGCGATTTTATTCACTATACGAACCTACTTCAAATTTCAAATTTCTCGCTCAATGATCCAGTTTGCTGATCGGATAAATCCCACACTAGGCGAATCCTTCAGACAATGGTCCAGACCTTCCAAATAAGAAAAAATTGAATTACATACAATTAAATCTAAGGTCCAAAATCTGTATATAATACTTGGTTACATATGGATTACATACGAACAAAAATATGTATATAAAATTATCGTAGCTAAGTTATATATGAATTTATCTGTATGTTATTACATAAGAAAAAAATTGGTATATGAAATTCGTATATAATTACATACGAAAAAATCTGTATGTAACTTTATAGTTTTATAAAAAAAAATTTAAATGATCTCACATTTGCATCCAATAATTAAGAGTTACATCTAGCTGATAAGAGTCAAACACAATTGTCAAATTGTAAAAAATAGTACCAAATATTTGTCAGTTTTTATTAAAACGTGATGTTTGTTTAATCATTATAATATTAGACATTAACATCAAATCTCAAGCATTTCACATTTAAAAGTCAAATATATTGTAATATTACAAAATCATGATATTGAATTAACTTTATAAAATGTCTAATAGTCATAAACAACTAATACAATTCATAATATGGTAAACATAATAGGAAATTAAACTACTAATAAAATTGGTTATCTCCGAAAAACTATCTAAAAATTGTTTCACTAGTGTTTGAAGCACCACTGACTAGCCATTTATCATAAAGGCAATGGCTCTAAATCTCAAATAAAGAATCTTCAATTCTTGTATTGTTGAGTAGAAGATTTACCAGGTGAATAGAAAAGTCTTATGATGTTGGTGATGTTGCATTTGATTGCAAAGGCCTTGTGGCAATGCCTGCCATTGTTGTGAAAATGTGAAGTCAAGTTCGAAAACTTTTGTTGAGGAACACTTCTCATTCTCTCCACCGTGCTCTTGTCCTGACAGTAACACATCATTTAACACTATTAGATATGTCAATTGAAACGGTGCAAAGATCAAATGATACTTTCCATATATCTAAAGTATAAAATCTATAGCAATATCTTACAAGTTTCATTAAGCATGTATTTGACCTCAAAAATTTTCTCTTATTCCCATCCACTATATTTTTTTATATAAGAAAAAGTTCCAAAGTCGATTTGTCACCCATGTTGAATTCATACGACTATTCAGTTCGTTTCACATCTAGGTCATCAGTTCTATAGTACTTACCAATAAATTAAATACAAAAAAATCCAATTGAAACAATTAAAATCCATTCAATTATAAAGTAACTTTCTTGGATTATTACTTTTTTTCCACGGAGATTCAATACAGAGGTGTGATAAAACTATGTTTTAATAATAAGAAAAATATATAAGGACTTATACTTTAACAATATAAAATCCAAAAAATTAGATACTTAAAAAAATATTAATATATTAAAAATATAAAAGTAAACAAGAATTTAGATGAATAAAAAAGAGATATAAAAAGTAAAAAAAGGTTGACACCATACAACTATGGGAGAGTCTGGGACGTGTCTTACTGGATTTGAATGAAGGAGGAGAGTAATAAATTTAAAAAATTCTTACTATTTTGGATTAGTTTCAAACAGGGCATGTTCTAAATAAATTCCCCTAAAAAATTAAACTCCCCTGTTATAGTGCTTCCTCCAAATACGAGTTAAAGGCAATATCAAAAATATGGTTTATATCAAAAACCTAATTCATCAAAAATAAATACCAGATCAGGACTATCCCAATTGAACATATCCAAATCAACCGCGAAATAAGAATGAAAATAGTGAAAATATAAACACAAAAAACACATATAGCATAGTTCAAAAATGATTTAGAAAAGAAAAAAAAAAGCATTGATCAACTATAATCAAACAGAGTACGTACTCGCTTAGTGTCACAACTCGTCAAGCGAATAAAACTCACAGTACTTTTAAACTTTAACCTCTCGCTCAGCAATCCCGCTTGCTATGCGAATACCAAGATAGTGTACCAGACTCTACTACCACTCGCTGAGCGACTTTATTCGTTCAACGAGTCTACATAATTCTACAGCACAAAACTGCAGAATTATGAGCCTACACCAAAACTTACCAATTTGAAATATTTTTCCAACTTCTAATCTTTCTAGATTGTTTTATATACCTAATTACACTTAATCAAGCGTGTCTAAATTCTACTAACATCATTCTAAAGTGTTTACTAACCAATTTAAGCTTCAAAAACTAACAAATGATCACAACTTATGAATCCAATTTGCATTTACACTGAAACAGTTTAGTATTCACATACCATCAAATTACACAACACACCTATATATAAAAGCAATTATCTAACTTCCCTTACCTCTATCAAATTTGCACAGTTCTAAAAAATACTCTAACCGAAGCTTGTATCTTAAGGAACTCTAGAATAACCTACAAATCACCGATTTGTGATAGGAAACAACCCTTAAAACCTAATTTGAGTTGAGAATCAAGAAAGGAAAACTCTTTTCACATGCAAAAACAGAATTCTTTGCATATTCACAGATTTAGGAAAAAACTAAGAAAAAGGGAACGAAACTTACTAACTCTAATCAATAAATTGATCGGTTGAAAAGGTAGCTCTCGACGCCAGGATCGCCTAAACACCTCCTCATCGGCGAACAGATGATTCACGAGTGAGAAAGGTTAGAGAGAAGTGAGAGAAAACAAAGACAAAAGAGTTTAGAGAGATAGACGATATTTTAAATAATAAGATGAGCTTTAGAAATTTCTATTTATATTATAATATTATTTTAATATAAAATATCCGGTCTTAATACACCTATCTACTCCAGTATTCTGTTTCCTAGGTTCTTACAAAATTGAGAGACACTTTATTAAATCTTTTATCAATAGAGAGATAAAATTGAAAAGAAAAACTAATTAAGGAAAATATTTACATGAGATTTTCTACTTAAAATTACTTTTTTATTAGGCTTAAATTTACTTTTTAATTCTTAACGTTTTATAAATGTACAGTTTTATTTTTCTTAAAAAAATAATTAAATATTTGATCCTTAATTCTTAAAATTAAATAATTTTTACATACTATATGATTATGTTATATCAGTATTTTATTCTTTACCATTTGAATCACATATCAATTATTAACAACATTGAATTAATTTTAAAAAACATAAATATGTAATTATATTTTTTTTCTAAAATTCAAATACTTGAATTAATTTAAGGTACTTCTTTATTATATAAAATGGATAGATGCATTTGAATGGAGTCCAACAAAACAACTATCCATTCAAGATTTCTTCAACAAACTTTCCCATCTCAGGACCAAACCAAGAATTCTTCTAAACTTTTCACCCTCTTAGCAACTCCAAGAACTGTCGTGCATGAACCTCAAATGCTGACTATGAAAATTTCAATTCTCAAGCTCAATTATCGTGATTAAATGATGGTAAAACTTAATATAAAAAAATCCCTTGGCGACAAAAAAGAGACTTTCTTGGTGACAAAAGAGAAAGAAGATGTAATAAGGAATACTTTACGTCGATCATACATAAAGCTAATTTATAATTTATAAATGAGTTTAATATTTATCTTATAACTTAATTTTATATTATAAAATTAAATTAAACTTAAAATTTATTTTTTAATATTCTTAATAAGGTATTAGAACATTTACATTTATCTTATATATGTTATCTAATTACTATTAAATTATTTGTAAATATATAGTCACATAAATATATACATATTTTTTTGTAAGAAACCATAATTATACTTAAAAGAAATCAATTTATATTATATAGATGAATATATAATTAAATATGTTTTTAATTTTTAAATTTGAACACAAAATTAGAATTTTTTTTAATATTTAAAATTTTGATACATTTTATTCTTCAAATTTTAAAATTAAATAGATATAATCTTTTTAACTTATATGTAAAATGGTATTTTAGATTGATATTTGAATTAAAATTTGTCAAATGATATAAATAATTTAAATATCAAATCTAATTAACACATCAAGTTTTTTTCACACAATTTGATAAAAAAATTATATTTATTTATTTATAAAGTTTAAGAATCCAAATTATATACATAGAAATGCATATATTTCATAAATGATTTAATTAAATTTGTAAATATGTGGATGGTATGGAAGAAAAAACGGTGGAAGAAAGTGGAGGGGACAAAGGGAAAAGAGAATAAGATGATAGCCGCAAAACTTGACGATGATGGAGCCGAAAGCAAATAATGTAGCAAGCATTCATTTTGAGCAATGAATGAGATTCTAGTACATAGCTTATTAATTATTGCACTTCTGAAGTCGCATGCATGTCGCTTTGTGCCCTCAATCCCACGCTTATGCGTCATACACTTCAAACTTTTCGGAGTTCAACCTATCAACCTCCGCATTAGTCAATATTTTCTTTATACTGTAAGTTGATATAAAAATATACTGTAAAACTGCTCTTAGATTATTTTTCTTTGGAAAAAAGTTAAGTTCTGATATTAATTTATTGTGACAAATAAATCACTTAATATCTTATTTTCAACTGACATGTATGTTATAAAGGGAAATGATATTTAGAAATTGTAAGTATGCGCCATTAAACAAACAAACATACTAGCTTGATCTAATAAGTCTCATTTGATATAAAATAATTAAATAATATTTTAAAAGATATTTATTAATGTAATTATCATATAATATATGATTAAATCTTAGTAATTTGATTATATTATAATATTTTTTAATATTATTTATCAACATAAGAATATACGGTTAATAAGATAACATATTGTATTATAGTTATTATTATAGTTATTATTATTATTATTATTATTATTATTATTATTATTATTATTATAATAATAATTAACATAGGATAAGTTGTTATATTTGTTAATATTATTTGATATTATTAAATTTTACAACAAATTTTATAAAAGCTCAAAAATCCTATACATTAACATATAAACAGTAAGTTGTTATATTTGTTAATATTATTTGATATTATCTTGATATTATTAACTTTTACAACAAATCTTATAAAGCTCAAAAACCCTATACATTAACATATAAATGATGAATTGTTATATTTGTTAATATTATTTGATATTCTTTTGATATTATTAAATTTTACAACAAATCTTATAAGACTCAAAAATCCTATAAATACACATAGTATTTCACTGACAAACACACACATTCTCATACTCATTACTCTCTTCTCATAGATCATAAAGCTCTAGCTCTCTTATTGACTTGATTTCTAGGTGGACCTTCCCCCTCTAGACAACAAGGGGCCTTATGTTCCTACCATACCCAATAATCTCATATCACTTAGAAATTGAGATCATAGGCTGTTTAAATATTCCTTCCACCTTCTAAGATACCTTTTAACGACAAAATTGTGACAGAGCACAAACTTTAAAATGAGCAATACCTCATATGTATGATGATTGACTTTAACGATGTCACTCGATTGACTTGGGATCAAGACATGGATGCCTACCGTGAGATTGTCCTAAAATGAATCATCGGTCTCTTAAGCTCTCCATTGGGGATGACTAGTCATTCTACTGAAACCTAGACTGTGAGGCTTATGTTCCTACCAATAGTCTCATATCGCTTAGGAGTTGAGGCCTTAGACAATTTAAATACTTCTTCCTCCTTTAATCCTCTGAGGTGCATTTTAAGAACAAAATCATTACAGAACACAGACTTCAAAATGGAGAATACCTTATGTAAAAGGTGATTGACTTTAACGATGTCACTCGACCAACTTGAGATCAGAACAAACATCATATATTCAAATCTAGATAAAAGTTGACTAACTAAAATAGTATAATATTTTTAAAATTATACCTTTTAAAATTTGAAAAAAAAACATTTTTTTTTCAATACTAAAAGCATAGTTTCAAATATTCAACTTAAAATTTTAAAGGCCACATAGTGGAGTTGAAGTACTCTGTGTTTTTTTCGTGGTTTTCGAAAATGTACTTACAAAGCCAAAAGTATTTTGTAAATAATCTTCTTCCACTTCACAAATTGTCTTTACCTGGTATTCGTTCTCTAATGCTCCTTTGTCCTCCCAGTACTCACCTTCTACAAACTAAGCGGGTGTTGTGCTTGGAAAAGATTTTGTAATACTAGAGTAAGTGCTGAAAGTTAGAGATTTGGTCAAAGTATGTGAAAAGTCAATCAACACTTGATTAAAGTTCTATTTATAGGAGTATTTACTAGCCTTGGGTCGTTACTTGGATGAGCCTCGATTATGGGCTCATTGGCCCAATGGCCATTTTACCTGTGGTGATGTACAACTAGTTTTGAATAAGTTACATGATTTACTGATGTCTTCAGCAAGCACAGATATGTACCGGTAGGCGGCACCCAGCTCTAGTGACACTAGTTAAAAATCGTATTATGCTTCGATTTTTCTAGAATCGAAGCGTATCAAAACGCGGTGGCAGTCTCGCAATTTTTAAAACACTATATGCCTCGGTTGTTAAGCAACCAATGTCTAAAGAGAATAATGCCTCAGTTGGCAGCGTGAACCAAGGCATAAACCTCACAGGACAGAGATACTGTCTCGGTTAGCAGGATGAACCGAGGCATATAAGCCTTTCTAATAAGTCTTGGACTTCGATCGTGGGACCTTCAAGTCAGAAAAACCTAGCCTCTAGGTAGCGAAAGAGGAAACTTTTCCCCAAATGCCTCTTCTCCTCTCCTTTGCACGCGAGTCTCCCTCGTTCTCTCGCGCTTCACCCGCACTAGCCATAACTTCGTTGTCCTCAGCTTCACAGAACCACCATCACAGAACCTTCACCGTAAGTCAGATCCACCATTTTACCTTTCCTTCATTCTCACTGATTGAAATCAGGTTCTAACCATTTACACAGGTTAAATCTTCGTTTTCAGCCTTTTCCACTGTTTAATCGGACCATTTCACCGATTAAACCACCATACAACCCCGATCTCTAACCTTCACCGAACAATCCTTCGGATCTAGGGTTTGCTCGTTCCTTTTCCTCTTCAACACCGAAACCTAGAGTTTATAGATCTTTGTGCTTCTTCCGCTGCCTCATCTTCTCCAACCACGCGTTCAACTTCAATTTTTGGATTCTTATCCGATCTGCCATGACCAGGGGGTCATCATCTCCTCTTCTCCTTTTTCTCGACGATGTTGCGATGGCGGTGAAAGCGCGCGACGGTGCAGCGAGAGAGCAGCAACGGTGCTGCGATGGCGGCTGCAATGGAGGTGAGAGCGCAGCGACGGTGCGGCGAGGGCGTAGTCGGTGGATTTGTGTTTCTCTTCCTTGGGTTTTTTGTTCTGTTTCTCTGCAGGTGGATGGCGAAATGGATAGTGTTTGCGGTTTGGATTCGCCTCTTGAATTGGGGGTTCTGCTTCTTAGTTTTCTTTGCGGCTTCTGATTACTTGCTGGAAAGGTCTTGCGGTGGATGGTGATGATTGGGGTTGAAACTCTGGGTTGTTAGTGCAGGTTGGAGTTTGCCTGGAAAGAAATTGTGGTTTGAGCGAAGGTTTCTAATCACGGCTTTTGGAGCTTCTTGTGTTTGAGCGAAGGTTTGCTTTTGGAGAATGTATGGGTTAAAAGATTCTTTGCCACCAATGCCTGTAGATGGTGATACATGGTTTGTCATGCAGAGTTGAGCTCCAGGTATAAACTAAGTTCATTTCGCAATTGATCTCTTTGTAACTTATTTGAAAGTTAAATAACTGATGTAAACCACAATTTGTGCAGAATGTTTGTGGATGCAATTATGCACATATGTATGATTGCAATGGATGCAATGGAGTTAAATATTCAACAGGACATTGTCCTTTGAGTTTGTCAAAAGTAATTTTCTTCCTCAAAGGATCAAGTATTTTTGCCCCCACTTGTGTAAAAACATGGATGAAATAAAATTGCAGGATAAGCTTGAGATTAAAAACTAGAGAGAGAAGTTTAAGGCACAAAGAGAAGGAAAAGAGAAAGTAAAAGAACATAGAAAAACATAACAGAATGAGGAACCAACAAGTGATCTCGGTTGAGATTAAAAAAAATTAAAAACACTCTACTGCCTCGGTTGTCTGTGAACCAAGCCAGAATCCGAACCCTTTTGACTCAGTTCAGAACCAAGGCAAAAAGCTTATCCCTTTTTATCTCGCCTGTATATGCCTTGGTTGCAGAACTGATGCATATAAGCGAAAATAACCGCTGTCATTTCCCTTGACTGCACATGTGTGAGGAGTGCGTCTATCAACGGATGACGCTTGGTCTTTGGTTGGGAGAACACGATACTTAACATCTGACACTCAGCTCTCAAGATATAACGAGTAGTCCTCAGTCTTTGGTGGGTAGCTTAATGTTTACAAAGTATATGGTAATCAACATACAACCTTTATTAGGTACAAGGTATCTAGTATTCGATATATGTTTAGTCAATCAATTATCTTTAGATCATCATTGACAAGATTGAAGCGTCTTTGACCACATACAGTACACGAGTTCCACACTCTTTTCATGTCTCGAAAGCATGCAAGGAGTTTCAGTAGTCGTTATGTAGTCAAGTTATAGAATTTTGATGTTGGTGTCTGACAACATGCATGATTTTGCGAAGAAAATTTATTATCTTTGGTCGTAACAGGTATAGTAGCCCCTAACCTCGAGGAGTGTAGCCACGAAGAGGTTAGAATGATGGGATGTCAGATCTAACAAGGGAAGTGAGATGAAGGTTTGAGAATAAGGAGTTGCCTTGGAAGGGAAGGAATGACGCGTAAGCCGAAGTGTTTCCTTGGAGGAGTCATTTCGTGGGCCGATTTGGAGTGGATTTTGGCCCATTAGGTTAGAAGGTGAACCGTCACCAATACACTATATATAGGAGTTGAAGTTGCTCAAAGTTTTTCACCAAGTTTCTTCAAGAGCTCCGAGATTGTGTTCGTTTATGAAAGAAGTGCAACCTTGCAAAGATCCAGTAGTCGTCCATTCCAAAGGTATGTTGGAATCTCATAATGCTAGTAGTGTATGTAGCTAGGTATTAGTATCATCAAATGCCATATCGTCTGTAGGATTAGAAGTAAGTATGAAAGTAGTGACAAAAGGACAAAGAGGATTCACTAGATGAACACACAAAATCCGAGTGACATAGGAGGGAAGGATACGAGTGGGTAGAACCCACGGTTAAGATGCATTTTTCTGATTTCAAGTGGACCGGGATTTTGAATTCATGGCTACAAAGTATATATGTGATTGATAGAGGGGTGTTAAAGGATATTGTTTCCCTCAAAAGGGTGTGTGTCATTGACAGTGTTTGTCATGGCCAATAGAGTTACGAAGATGAATTCTTCTATGTGTATATGGCTCTCTTCACACAACTACATGTCCAGCTCTCCTTCGACGAGTTCACCATGGGCATCCTCTAGCTTCTGAATGTAGCGTCGGCATAGTTACATCTTAATGGGTGGGGTTGTATTCAAGCTTTCAAGTTGATTTACAATGTGTTATACTTGTCCCCATCCCCTAAATGTTTTCTTTACTTTTATTGCACACACCTAAGGGATTCGGTCGTGTGGGTCTCTTTAATCAAGAAGTCAAAGGCTCCGCTTTTGGGTCCATACTCAACTCTTTCAAGAATTGCAAAATGATTAAATATAAAAATATAAGATGAAATAATGTTTATATTTAAGGTTGGATTTTGTAAAATTATATTTTTGAGATGTATTTTTTTAGTTTTTGAATTATTAAAAGAGTATGACATGGAAAAAAAGTTTATTTAACAAACGAAAAATGTATAAGTGTAATGTAATTTACTCATATTTTTTAATTATTTTAAATAAGAAAATGAAAGATTAAATGTTTGTTGGTTAATAAAGAATTTATTAGTTTGAATTGATTTGAATTAAAATTGACAAATGATTAAAGAATAAAGGGTTAAATATGTTTTTAGTCCTTCAACTATCAAGCGATTTTATTTTTAGAAAATCTTTCAAACTTTGGTACACTTTGATCCTTGTCCTTAAAGAAACTATAATTTTTCGTCCTCCAAAACCAACGCCGTTAAAATTAGGCTGTGTTGGATAACGAATTGTCACGTCATTTTTTCTTTTTCTGACACTAAGTCAAACCAAACCACAGGCCCAACAAGGCCACCCCAATCTGCCATGCCAACCCACATCTAGGGACTCCACAGCCAGTCGCTGCAACACTCCGACAACACCCACTAGTGACACCACCATTGACTCCATTTGTGCAACCACCCCGAGGAACCCAGAACCGTGAGAAGAGACCCAAAACGCGGATCAAAAATCCAAAATTCATTCGAACTCTAACCTTCTAAATCGCATCATCAAGAACACCAGAAATTTTCCAAAAACAGAGCCCAAACTACAAGAATCAGAAACCCAAAATCCTTAATTCTGACCATCAATCTGCGGAGAAGATCAGATGAATCAACTACGACCTTAAATCATAGAATCGGAACCCCAAAATTCCTATTTCCAACCCTAACCCCATCACGAGTCCAAAACATGCAAAAGAACAAAAATCCAATTCGAACAACACTCAAAGTCGCGAACCAAACGCGATTTCACTTTGTCGTGAAGACATTGGAGCACTCGTCTTCGAGAAGAAAGCATCGCGAACTGCAGGTCCAGCGCCTCACCGCCACCAAGTCACACAACGCCAGAACTGTCTCTTCCTTGCATAAATTGCAACCAAAGACAAAAAAAAAAGAAAGAGAAATTTATGCTTTCCCTTGCCGCGAGAATCAGAACCAGAAAGAATCTGGAAAGAAGCAGAGAGTTTCCTGTAAAACCCCAACACAAGACTAGAGAACGAGACGAAGGACAACGCTTCTCCTGCGAGCAGACCAAACCGGAAAAGAGGAAGGAGAAAGGGTATCTCCCTTTTCTAACCCGCGACCTCCCTATAACGAGAAAGGAAAGAAACACCCTATGTTCAGCGTCAGATGCAAAGAAGGAGACGGAGGGAGAGGGAGGGAGAGAAACAGGGAAAGATTGACTTAGTGTCAGGAAAAGAAAAAATAATGTGGCAATCCGTTAGCCAACTCAGCCTAATTTTAACGATGTTGGTTTTGGAGGACGAAAAATTATAGTTTCTTTAAGACAAAGATCAAAGTATACCAAAGTTTGAAAGAGAGACGAAAAATAAAATTACTTGATAATTGAGAGAGTAAAAACATATTTAACCCAAAAATAAATTGTAATGAAACAACTTGTAAAAGGAAAATATATTTAAAATTGAAATGGAAATTTGTAACAATTTTTGGAAATAAAATAGACCTAATATAGTTGACATAATTAAAATTGAAATTAAATTATAAATTATAATGTTTGTCTAAATCTTATATCATATTTTGTCTATATGTTTAATGTTTGATATCTTCGTATATTTTTTTACATGTGTTAATAGATGTATATGTTTTGTTTGTATGAAGAGATCTATTTATATATAGAACTTTTTTCTAACGGTTAATTATTCATTTAAATATCATTATCAAATTTGATTTCAATTGTATTACGTAAAAAGTGGTTATTAACTATCTCATAAACGAACATAGTTAATTTCAGTTATTTTTATTATTTTTTAAACAACTCATTGAAAATGTAATTATGATAAATTTTCATTATGACGGAGGGTATATGATGTAAATGTGAAACTATAATTAGAAATACTTTCATGATTGTCTCTTTAAAATGTCTTTACAAATAAAGTATTTAGCATTAAGGATTATCACATGATGGATGACACGAAGTTGGATTTAGAATAGAAAATTTTTTCTTCAGTATACCCTGTAAAAATAAAGTACAATTCAATTATTATGTTAATAAAAAAGTGAAATTTACAAATAATAATTTATAAGAATTCACAATCTCTTGCTAGTTGAGGAACATCACCTAATGAAGATCATGAGAAGAAAGTTGGCTTTCCAAACGAAGTATTTGATCCTTTCAATAAGGATGAAGATGAAATCTTTGTCAATGAAACAAATTGTAAACGAAGATGTCCTTCAAAACCATTGTACGTACAACGTTAATTTGTCAAATCAATCTGATACAATGTGTGGAAATTTTCCTCCGCCGGACCACCTCTTATAATTATTTTCGACCTAAACACTCTGCAGGAACAGAACTCGGTTTCCAAGACACCGAAATTGAATCAACAAATTTTATATCTTCGTTTATTTGTCCTGCCAGAATTCGGCTACCCAAAAGCACAATGGTGACATTTTCATTTTTTTTTTCAATGGACTGGAAGAAGTTAATTTATAAAAAATATAAAAATTGAAAATTAAAAAATATAGAAATTTTAAGAAACATATTAAAATAGGAAAAATACAATTCTTTTATTGTTATTATGATAGATGGGAAATTTGTTTTCAATAGATTTTAAAACATGCACTGCCACATATAAAATGAATAAAAATACAATCCAAATTTTAAATAACTTAATTAATTAATTAATTTGAAATAAAATTATTATTGATAAATAAAATTTTAGAATAAAATTAAAATATAGTAAAACAAAATTATGGCGTTTTGAATTAAACTATTCATCCAAACAATTTAAAAAGAAAATTTTCTAGGTTTTCGAACTTATTTCAAAATGGTAATATATGTGAGGTTAAATTCAATTAGTTTAAGAGAGATATAAAATTTAAAACTGATGGAATGTCGATTTCAAATTGAAATTAGATTATTTTGTAAGTTATTGGTTATTTAAATTAAAGTTAATAATTGGAAGAAATAATAAAATTTTATTTTATTTTTTAAAAAGTTAGTAATATATGTCTAGTAAAATAGGAACAAAGAATAACATAAATTAAGGGATTTGAGATTTGAATTAAATTTTGTAAATGTATATTTATATAGTTAAAATAATTTATTTGATCAAAATTTTGTTGTAATGGATTAAAAAACTAAAATTAAATAATAAGTTGATTGTATGTCAAATTATTCAAAACGAAATGAAGTAAAAAAAAAATCTTTATATATAATTAATTAATTCTAGAAAGGGTAAGAAATATTTTTTATTCAAATTTGGAGAAGTGGTTAATTAGAAATATACTTTGTTAAATGAAACATAATTAACAACGAGAAGTGAATGCTCTAGTAATGTTGAGACATGTTCTTTTAGTATGTCATAGTATTTAATAATATGAACATTTTTTGGATCGACCATGTTGTTCTTTTATATTCATTTATATTTTTATTTGACTTGACTTATATTTATCTTTTTTTTATGTTCTTTTTATTTGTGGAGTTAGGCATAGTTTTTTACTAGTGTAAGAAGGTCAATAATTTTTATTTTCGAGTTCACCAAATAGGTCTTCGTATAGTTGAGACACTTGGTCCAATCTATACATATGTGTGATGTACTTTTCAAAATTGTGGTGTGCATATTTTCATGCAACAAGGATGTGTGAGAATGATAGGTGTAATTTTTAGGAATTTTCCACAATCACATCACAAATCTTCTTAGTGATAGTATTTCTCTTGGATTTTTTGTTTCTTGTGTAAAAAATCTGGTGCTCCTCTTGTCAAAAGAAAGCATTGTATGAGTGTTTGCCTTAGATTGTGCATCTTCCAATCCCTTTGTTGTAACTTCAGAGTAGACATGGTCAACAACCATCATTATTGTGACTTGTCTGCCTCTATTAGTGAAGAATTTGTTGCAACAAGTGTATATTGTCGTAACCCTATAAGAGACTAGAAGGTTTCTTATCTTCTTCAATACTGAGTTAATTGACTTGGCAAGATTTGTAGTCATATGTCTCCATTATCGCCAAGTGTCACATGCAAGAGTCCACATATCTCTAGAGATATCTTCAAATCATTGTGATGCCTCGGGATTATGCTATCTAATTATGTTATACTAGTTAAGAAAACGTGATTTTGTCATTCCATATGCTGTAATTATTTGTTAGAGATTTAGTTAGTAAAACAATCGGATGTAAATAAACTACAAATTAAAACTTAATTGCATAAGAGAACTTGATAAGACAATTTACCCATGTTGACAACATATTCTTTTAGTGTTGCATTCTTAAATATTTGTATGAAGTTATGTACTATATGACGAATGTAGTAAATATGCACATTGTTATTCTTGTTTCAATCGCTACCTTCTATAGAGTATGCACTTTTTATTGATTCATGGCAATTAGAAATGAGACAAAGGTCATCTTGTGGAGTAACGTATCTTTATAGGTTGTGAAAGAAAATGAATCATGCATAAGTTTTCTCACCCTTTACTACAACAAATGCAATTGGTAGTATGTTTTTGCGTTCGTCTTGCGCAATTGCGACCAATAAGGTTTAATCATTCTCATAATCCCTATTTATGTTGGGTTTTCTCAAAAAAAAAAAATCTCAATTGGGTCCCTAAAAGTGAAAGTTGAAGCAATTGGGTCACTACGTTAAATTGAGTTAACATAGTTAAATTTAAGGTGAGTTGTCAGTGTGAACTGAAATAATTAGATTATGTGGCATATGCATTAGGTGGAAAATATGTAATTAAAAAAATTAAGAAAAAAGGATTTCTGAAATGTGAAATTAAGCATCACCAAATCAGGGGGTTCATCAAAATCAAATTGGGAACGAGAGTGTTCGAGATTGAAGAGTCAACAAATCACAGATTCATAGAGTTCGAGATTGGAGTGGATGGCGTTGTCGTCGCCCTCGCAGCCGTCCTCTTCCTTGTCCTCACCACCAACGTCGAGAACAACCCACGTCCGCTACAACAACAAGAAGAAGAAAATGAAAACAAAGTCAGAATTCGCCGGAGGTTGCAGGTTTTGTCCACTGTTCCTGCGGCGTTGATATTGTTTCTGTTTGGTCTACTGTTGTGTTTTGTTTGCGACCCTTCCATTTTCGGAGATCTTAGATTTGGGCCTTCGATGATTTCCCTGGTTAAGATTACCTAAGATAATTTTAAAATTGGATTCGTCAGCGCCTTGGAGGTAGGAGTGGTGCTTTGTTGGTTTTCCTTGGGATTGCAAAGCTTGTGCTTTCTCTGGTGTTTGGGAACTCCCTCAGAAGAATCTTGGGCGAGTTTTCGATTTGGATTCTTGGGATGTTTTTGTTGTTTGCAGGGACTGAATTAGCCATGGCTTCTAGAGACATGAACACTAAACAAGAATCCTTCGTTATGCTCGTTTGTGTTGTTGTTTCACTCACTGGTCCAAGTGCTGCTTTTGGATTTTTTGTCGGCATTGTGCTCTACTTGGTCCTCAAATTGAGGGAGCTTGAATGTGCAGGTTTTCTCTTTGGATTTTGCTTATCCAAAACCACCAAGTCTTCTCTACAGGAAGAACATGCAAGCTTAATTGCCTAGACAACAATTTTTATTCCTATATATATGTACTTTATCTTCCAGAAAATGATCACCAATGTTGTGATCATGTGGGAATGTTTCTCCATTTGTATTGGTTTAGTATTTTAGAGTGATGATGTACAATGTAGAAAACTATATGTAGTCACAGATATCACAGTCTGTTTATCCTTTTTTTTAATTTTTTATTACAAATTTTCCACCTAAGAGGCTCTCCATATGTCATGTGATTAAATTCTTTCACCTCACATTGACAAATCACCTGAAAGTTAATCTCGTTAACCCAATTTAACAATAGGGACCTAATTGCTTCAATTTTTCACTTTTAAGAACCCAAATGAAAAAAAAATAAGAAATGAACTTATTTGAGAAAACCCAACATAAATAGAAACTACAATAATGATTAAAACGACCAATAACGTGCCTCTATATTTTTTGTACAATAAAGTTTCGTCAGTATGAACAATTGAAGATGATATGGTTCATATCCAATTGGTTTCCTTCATATGTTGTGGGTATTCATTTTCCAAATAAACTCAGGAACGTAAACTTCCTTTACATTTAGAACACCTTCATTTAGGGTTCAAAAGTCATAGTCGTGTCATACTTTTCACTCTTAATTAAGGATACTGATGATGTTTTTGAATAACATTTAGAAAACATAACTTTATTTTTATGGATTTCCATCTCATTCCATTTCTATTACCTAGAAAAAATACAAGAAAAATATTGGTTATCATATTTTTATAACATTTAGAATATCTTCATTTGGGGTGCAAACTTGATAATCGTGTCATACTTTTCACTCTTAATTAAAGATGTTCATGTTGTTTTTAACTAACTTTTAGAAAATGTAACTTTATTTTTATGGCTTTCAATCTCATTCCATTGTATTAAGTGAAAAAAAAAATACCTCAGAAAACATTGGGTATCATATTTTTATAACATTCAGAATACCTTCATTTCGGGTGTAAAATTGATAGTTGTGTCATACTTTCCACTCTTAATTAAAGATGTTTATGTTGTTTTTAACTAACTTTTAGAAAACATAACTTTATTTTTATGACTTTCGATCTCATTCATTGTATTAACACGAAGAAAAAAACTTCAGACAACATTAATTATCATAATTTTATAACATTTCACCTTCAGTTGAGATGCAAAAAAAAATACTTGAAAAAACATTGGTTATCATATTTCAATAACATTCATAACACCTTCATCTGAGATGCAAAAGTCAAAGTTTTGTTATACTTTCACTCTTAATTAAGGATGTTGATGGTGTTTTGACTAACTTTTAGATAACCTAACTTCTTTATGTTCATGGCTTCCAAACTCGTTTCATTGTGTTAAGTGGAAAAAAATACTTGAGAAAATATTGGTTATCATATTTTTATAACATTGATAGCACCTTTATTTGGGGGTGCAAAAGTCATAGTTGTATCATACTTCACTCTTGATTAAGGATGTTGATCTTTTTAGTTATCTTTAAGAAAACCTAATTTTATTTTATTTTATTTCCAAACTCATTCCATTCTGTCAAGTGGAAAAAAAACTTGACAAAACATTGATTATAATATTTTAATAACATTCATAACACAACTATTTAGGACACTAGTCATACTCGATTCATCATTTGAACTTATCATTAAGATGGTTGGTAGAATAAAATTTGAAATAATTAATTAATGTAAAATTATTAAAACATTGCATTCATGTGTCTTAAACAATTATAATCGTCTCATGAAACACTACCATACATAAAAAAAAGAATATTACATTGCCTTGCTCACACAATATTCCAAAGACTAGCATGAATAACTTTACCATCATTGGTGAATGATGGACCACAAACATACTCAGGCTTTTCAACCTTCATGAAATTTGACATAAAAAGATAGTCTACATCAAGACCATAACTGAATATCAATTAATCACATTTTGAACATCTTCGTCAATCGCTAAGAAAACGAAGTCAAAAGCTCATTCTTCAACAAATTAGGGAGGGATGCGGTACCACAAATGACTTAACTCTGGCTCCCATGGGTCCAACAAGTGACTCCTAATGATTTGCCGCATATGACTGATAGTAACCTCATTTGGTAAACTACAAAAGGCAAACCTTCCATCTTCAAAATCTACCGAAGCATTAAAGGAATTGAAAGCATTATTTTCCTCAACAGAGACCATCTCTACTTATACTAACCAACTGCATAACTTTTAAACATGATACCACCATCTTTTATAGTACTCAACTATCAACCATAAGAAGACTTCTAACCCTTCTTTAGAAAATGCTTATCAAACAATTTAATTTTGATTAGACTTCATTATGAACTTCATAAGGCTTGACAATTCAACTTTATTGGGTAAGTGTGACAAAGATTTCATCTTTCAATCAATGCTATGACACTAGTAGGGGCTCGAATGACCCAGTCTCTCAATGAATGTTCTCTCATATGCTCTGACACAAAAACAAGACTTAACATTTTTATTGGGTATGAATGTCAAATACATCATTACTTTTAGTACACCTCAATTTGACATCACTTTAGAAATGTTCCAATGACTCAGTCTCTCAATCAATGCTCTCACATGCAATTTGCCACAAAGACTCATGTAAATATAAAACCAAAATGCTATGTGTGTATTTAAAAGAGCATTACTTTTGCACTTGTTTAAGTGGTGTCATTATAACTATATAAATATACATTTCACAACATAATTCAAATCAATTATCCACAATAATTCAAATTAATAATTTGTTGATTAAACAATAATTTTTTCTCTCTTTTACTTTTTCATTTATCATAATAACAATAAAACAAATTATGTTTTTTTTTTATTTTAATAATTTCTACTAAAATTTCTATATTCTTACATTTTTAATTTTTCATTTTAAAAATTTTAAAAATTCTGTTTAAAAATTATACATTTTGCTATAAATTTTAATTTTAAATTATTATATTTTTGAAATAAATTTAATTTTTTTTACCTAGTCTCTTATTTAAAATTTTTATTTTATTTATTAAAAAATTGTATATTTTACTACATTTTTAAATGTTATTTCTATATTTTCTCTAAATATAAAAAAAATCTAAATTCCATTTTCTATATCGTATATTTCTATTTCTATAATTTTTTTCAATTTAATAATTTATATTAAAAAAAACTTTAAAACCTGCCTAGAATTTGACTAACCGGGAGTCGAATTTTAGCGGGCAATTCAACATATAACACATGAATTTAGTTCGAATTTCGATTGCTAGCAATGCGAATTGTTTCCGTGCACAATAAACAGCTCTAGTTGCAGAAATAAAAGTTGGTTATTTTAGAAAGAGGTCCACCGCCGGCGGGGAAAATTTCACTTCTGTCACGTTTCCGTCAAAGTACAAGATCTTTATTAAACCACGTATGGAAAATAAAGGGCTTTAATGAAATTAAGAGGTTTCGTTCTTTCTTTCTTTCTTTTTTTTTCGGGATATCTTGATCTAAAAGCTAATGCTTCAAACCTATTCCGTTTGCTTCCTTCCAATCTAGGTAGGTTTTTGGGATTTTCCATTATCATGGGAAAGGACAAGAAATGATACTTATAATTCGTCATTGAAAAGATGAATTGCTTTTATAGTTGCTTGAAAGACATGTTGGTCACTCTTGCTAAGCTAAAAGTCGTGTATTTCGTCTACCTAAATTATGCAATTTATGCGGTCCCAAAAGCATTATGTTACAAAAATTGATGCCACAATAGGAAACATCAAATGAAGCATTAAGAACAAGGACATCCACTAATTGAAGAAGAAATCGCATATCAAGAAAAGAAGAATGAGATCATGTAGAAGAATGATATCAAGCAAAGAACAATGATAAGCCACTCACCAAGAATCGAGAGCATTTTATCAGAATCAAAATCATTAACATTTTGTTTGAATAGATCATTTTTACCCAATAATTTATAAGAGTAATTTAATTTTTTTAACTTTAATAGTTTCAAAATTCACTTAAAAATATATGAATAAGAATATGGAATATTTAATAATTTTTCTCTTTGTGAGTTTTTTTTTTCTTTTTAAACTCCTTCCTCGGCTTCATCTATGCTTGGTTTGATCAAGATTATTATGATTAATAATGATTTTGTTAGAGCATCATGAGTTTGTTATCACTTTTTCATCTAATATAGATAAATATATATATAAATTTGACTTAGTGGTAAAATTAGAAAAGGATAATGAAAGATAACGTGGATTTAACTTATTTTACTAACATTTGGAAAATATAACATTGATTTGATGGAATTAGAAAATAAAAAAGAGAAAGATTATGGATTTAACTTTTTTTACTAATAAAAATTAACAACTATTGTTATCGATAAAAAAAACTAAAAGCTAATATTGATAGAAGTTTATTTAAAGTTGAAGTTTATTATTATTACTTTTGAGACACTAGTGAAATTATTCTTAATTGATGTCATTAGGATTATTTTCTTGCCAATGTTCACCAAAATTATTTTTTATCCAATGTTGATCAAGGTTATTTCTCAATTGACGTAAGTTAGAGTTTGTCGACCAACATTGAAATTATCATCTCTTAATCATTATTAACTAAGTGATTTTTCAACATTGAAATGATAATTTATATGCAAACAAAGAATTTAACATTTAATAAATTTAAATTGTTTTATTGAAACAAAAATATTAAAAAAAATCAACAATTTAAAATAAAAATAATTAGTATATTTAAATTTTCTAAAATCGTGAAAGTTTTTTATGTAAATTGGTACTTAATTAACAATGCTCAACTTGATCTTAATTATTTTTAAAATATCTTTATTATAGTTTGTAAACACACTTATATTGAATAATGAACTTATCTCAGTTCTAACATCAATTTTTAACTCTCGTGGTCCATGCATGGTTAAAAATACATTCATTTCTTAGGTAGGCTAATTTGTATTATCATGCATCCATCTACGAGAAAAATTATAAATGAAACACAAGACTTTTATCAAAAGTAACAAACACATTCATTCATAATACCGTTTAAGATTTAATTCCTTGTAAAAATTAATTTATGTTCTAATTTATGTTGAGTAGCAAGGACATAAGTTGTTGAACTTTATCGAAGAAATATATTGGAAATATTTGACATTAATGAAAATATTCATGTAGAAGATCATGACACTACATTCAATTCAAAACATTCAGAAAATAAGTTTGTGGCTCTTTTCTCCTCAGCTTAGAGCATATCAAATAAATAATGTTTGAGTTGTAATTTTTGTTTGAAGTAACACGCATACATGATATTAATAGGTGAATAACATATAACTAAGAGCATCCAACCACGAATGTTTAGGAAATGCAATTCTTGTTTGAAGTAACTTCTCCACCAAAACATTTTGACTCCTAGGAGGAGTAGGTTGCACAATAACAACACTTCTCCTTAAGATGTTACAGATGAAAAAGAAATTTTTTTCTTAAGAAATGTTTCAATAATATTATACACAAACATTTTTTCTCTGCGTACACGATATCTAAACAATGTTGGACATCAAGCACCCTCCAATATGTGAGATCAAAGAAAATTGATCTCTTTTTTTCATCTTTCAAAGAACAACTCCATGTCCTTCACACACTCATATACTTTCCCTATTATCTTTTTTATTACAAAAAAAAAATCAAAAGTAATTGTTTCGGTAAGGTTGAGATTCCTTACTCAAAGCATTCGTAGTGGTTTGTTTCATCATCCAGGTTGTGCTATCTCTCTTTTCTCCTTGCCCTAGCCGAGGGAGAGGTTCCTGCAGAAGACACTCCGATGCTCAAATAAATGATTTACTTAATAAATTCTACAATAAGAATGAGTAATCAGATTTTAAAAATACCTCCCTTTTTTGTAAGACATATATTTATAAATATTATAATGAGCTTATCATTAGGTCTAACTCATTAATCACCAATAAATTGTTACTATTCTCCTTAATTGTCCATTAATTGTTATTATTGCCCAGATTAATTACCAGTTAATGACTGTTCTGGACTGGTAGGTTCCTTGCTGAATGGTCGACCGCTCAGTCCTTGACTGACTAGACGAATACAGTATAGTAATTATCCTAGTTTTGAACAAAACACCAATTTTAATTCGAATCTAAATTCAAATTGGATTTCAAATTTTTAATTTCTATTTTTCTTCTTAAAGTATTAATTTTATCAATTGACTCGCTTTTTTCAAATTGTTTTTCGTTATTAAGAAAATGTAACGAAGATAAAATATGAGCTTGTTTTATAGCAATTGTAATTAATCGTTGTTGTTTTAAGGTCAATCTGTTTACATGTCTAAATAATATTTTTTCTTGTTCATTAGACCCATGCTTTTATAATCAATTCGACCCCGATTGAATCGAGGGCAAACGTCTATGAAAAGATCGCTTGGATTTAATAAAGAGTCTCCTGATCCACTTAAAGTTATTGGAGCTAGTTCATTTTCTTAACACCTGTTAAATGCTTTCTTTAATTTACGATATGAATGGTTTGTACTAAGAAACCTCCGATATCCAAGGTATAGTGTTTTGCTTTCATGTTGTAGTTGACAATGACATGTTCCTTCTTCACATATATGCCATGTTTTGTGACCCTTAGTATTATAGTCACTTAAATTATCATAAGTTGGAAAGTTGTTGATTGTACAAAATAACATTGACATGCAACATGAAAGAGTCACCAATGTATTCATAAAACATATGAACACCTTCCTCTCATAACATCTTCAAATCTTCAGCTAATGGGACTAAATAAACATAAATGTAGTTTCGTAGTTGTCTTGGACAGGATATCATCAAGGATAACATCACATATTTACATTTCATGTACAACCACATAGGTAAATTTTAAATCTCTAACATCATAGGTCACGAGCTATGTTTATCTCTCAAGTTCCCATATGGATTCATTCTATATATCCAAGTCCAAAATCTTATGTTCCTTGAATCATTAGAGAAATTGGGGAACATGTAATCAATATTTTTTCATTGCAAACCATTTGTTGGATGTCTCAAATTTTCATCTTTCTATACGTCCATCTCATGAGTTTTGCATCCTTTGGCTTACTGAATAAGTGTTTCAACCATGGAATAAAAGGAAGATACCACAAGACTTTTGCAAGAGAACCTTTAATATCACATTCAAACTCAGCCTCTTTTTGTTTGTATCATGATACCTCACATTGTGGACATCAACGTAAATTGGAAAACTCACTCTTGTATGAGACACAATTGTTTGGGCATGTATGAATTTTTTTATACTTCATACCCATGGGAAACTATCTTCAGAAAGTATGTCACTCAACAAGTTAAGCAATTATGTGAAGCTTTTATCAGTCCACCCATTTTTTGCTTTCATATTGAACAATTTCAATACCGCTAAAAATCGAGTATACTTAGTGTATTCTGGATACAAAGGTTTTTCTATGAGACTGCATAAGTTATCATACAGATGAGAACGTTGGAAGGAATAATGTCCAACATCACGTATCATGTCCTCTAATTGATCAACCATCTCTAAATCAACTTCTTTCTACTTCTACTTGAGACTCAGTTACACTTGGCATGTCTATTAATTCACCATGTCATGTCTACTTTGTGTAGCGCTTTAGGAATCCATCTCAAAGAACATACTCTCGAATAACTTCAGTTGGTAGTTCTCGCTCATTTAAACAATTAACACACGAGAAATATAATCTTCCATTATTGTTTCGAACATTCATCTTTGAAAATTCAAGAAATTGTTACACTCCACTATTATATTAATTTTTTGTGCGCATAAAATTTATCAAACTCCAATTTATTATTATCTATAAAAACTGTAACACCCCCAAAATATAAAACATCTCACACCCAATTTATTTCATTAATAAAGAAAACATCATACAATATTACAATCCTCCATTTAGGAGTAACATAGTTCACACTGGAAATACATTATATTTTCACACATAAATAAAACACTCTTAATCTTATTTTTTTTTCTCTTAAAATATTCTTCAATTTTCTGCTGCTTCCTTCTTCACTTGAATTGGTTCAGACTTCGTTCCCTCATCTGCTCCCGTATAACAAAAACATTATACGATCATCGCAAAAAGATTTTCCCGGCACAAACAAACAAGTAAGGGTGAGCTACCATGCAAAGTTCAAAGAAAAGCATGACACTATTATTATACGTAATACATTCACCATAAATTCTAGTAAGATGCAATTATCATACTAGACTCTATTATCCGGATATAATGTTGATGGAAGTCTCGGGTGGTCATGCACTTGTGGTGATTTCAACAACAAAATTTTTGGCCAAATAGAATATATCATATCACCCACAAGGTTAATCCATTAATGTCTATAAACATAGACTAGGACCTCCTACTACTCTCACCACATAACACATCCTTCTCTAATTGAGACTGGAAAATTATTAGAGTTTTAGGATCACCACCAACAACAGGACCCTCAACATCAACATATACACTAATACCATGCCAATTTAGAGTCTCTCCCCGAGACTCCTACTATATTTCAAATGAATAATTTCCTATCAAACATCACGATAAACATTCATAATAGAATTCATATACAAGATAATTATAAACAATTAACAATAATAAAATATTACTATAAATGGTCATATAAGAATACAATATTTGACAATCATAAAAATAATCTTAATATAAAAATTCATGGGGAAACAAGAAGTTGAATCTGGCAGAGCCGGTTAGACAACTTCTAATCCATCCAAAAATACAATATAATTAAATAACAAGAACAATAACATGTCTGGGGAAATAAGAAGTTGAATCTGGCAGAGCCGGTTAGACAACTTCTAATCCTTCCAAAAATGCAATAAAATAAATAAGTAAAGCAATAAATAGTTTGGGGAAACAAGAAATTGAATCTGGCAGAGCCGGTTAAACAATTTCTAATCCTTCCAAAATACAATAAAAATAAATAAGGAAAACAGTAAAATGTTTGGGGAAACAAGAAATTGAATCTGGCAGAGCCGGTTAGACAATTTCTAATCCTTCCAAAATACAAAAAAATAAACAACTAATAACATACACATGGCATAACATAATCAACATCACATTTTACAACTATCACACTTGGATATCAACACAAAAGCATACTCTCATTTAAAATTCAAGATCATACAGAAACAAAATACTCCATATTCAAGATTTAAGATCAGACAAAAGCAAAATATAGCATATTCAAGACTCAAGATAATATAAAAGGAATACTCAAAGTTAGCTCCCCTTACCTCTATTCCAGACTTAGTTTCCTCTTCTCAAACCGGTCTCCGGAAACTTCCAGAATTTCCCCTCTTCAACTAGAATTTCCTCAAACTCTCTTCTCTCACAATTTCTCTAGAATTTTGGTGCAAATCTTCAGCCTCCCCCCCTTGGCTATTTATAGCCAAAAAATTTTACTATTCATTTTTACTATTCATTTTTACTATTCACTTTTACTATTCATTTTTACTATTAAAAAATTATTTTTTATTCACCATTCTTATCTCTGAATGATTAATTCTACGTGGAGTGTTCTCTTCCACAATTTATTTTATTATTTTTTTTAACTATTCACTATTCACTATTCACTATTTACTATTTACTATTTACTATTCATTTTTTTTTAACTCTTAAAATAAATTCTCAAATTTTTAAACTCCTTCCTTTGAAATTATTATTATTGTTACCTATCATAAATTTTAATTTTTTTTTTACCATACTTTTATTAACTTTATAAAAATAAAAAAAACAACTATTTATTAAATTTAAATATTTTACATGGGTCTTACATTCTCCCCAACAACAAAATTTTCGACCTCGAAAATTCGACACTTCACAAAAAAAGATGGGGATAAGAATGTTTTACATCATCTTCTAATTCCCAGGTAGAGTCACCTGTTTTTCTATCCCAAACTACTCTCACTAAGTTGATAGTTTTCCTTCTAAGCTCTTTGGTTTTAGTGTCTTCTATACAAACAGGTTGCACTTCTACGGATAGATCCTCTCTGATTTGAATATCTTCCACTTCTAAAATGTGAGAAGGATCATGAACATATTTTCTTAGTTGAGAAACGTGAAATACTGAATGGAGTTTGGCTAACTGAGGAGGTAACGCCATCTCGTAAGCGACTGGCCCAATTCTTCTCAAAATTTGATATGGACCAATGAACTTAGGAGAAAGTTTCTTCGAACGAAGAGCCCTTCCTACTCCTGTAGTTGAAGTCACCCGCAAAAAGACATGATCTCCGACTGCAAACTCCAATGGTCTCCTTCTTTGATCAGCATAGGACTTTTGTCTGCTCTGCGAAGCCTTCATTCTTTCTCGTATCAACTTTACTTTGTCTGTGGTCTGTTGTAGTAATTCAGGTCCTATCAGAGCCTTCTCACCGTCCTGGTACCAGCATAAAGGAGTTCGACATCGTCTTCCATACAGAGCCTCGTAAGGTGCCATTCCAATACTGGCATGAAAGCTATTGTTGTAAGTGAACTCCACCAAAGACAATACCTCATCCCAGACTCCCAAGTGATCCAAAACACATGTCCTCAGCAAGTCCTCAAGTGATTGGATCGTTCTTTCAGATTGCCCATCGGTCTGGGGATGATACGCTGAACTCATCTGCAATCTACTGCCCATCTCACTCTGAAGTGTTTGCCAAAAGCGTGATGTGAATCGCGGATCTCTATCTGATATGATGCTAGAAGGAACGCCGTGTAGTCTCACGATCTCCTTGATATACATTTGTGCCAACTTTGCCATTGACATTCTCAAATTAATCGCCAAGAAATGAGCACTCTTGGTCAATCTATCTACAATCACCCAAATAGCATCATGTCCTTTGACTGTGCGTGGTAAATGGGTAACAAAGTCCATAGCTATGCTATCCCATTTCCACTCAGGTATCTCAAGTTGCTGCAATAGACCTCCAGGTCTCTGATGCTCTACCTTAGCCTTCTGACAGGTTAAACAAGAAGCAACAAATTGCGCTACATCCCTCTTCATACCAGACCACCAAAAAGACTCCTTGAGGTCTTGATACATTTTAGTCATGCCAGGATGCATGCTAAAACGACTCTTATGACCTTCCTCAAGGATTAATCTTATCAACTCTGAATTGCTAGGAACACAGACTCTGCCTCTGAACCTCAGAATGCCATCAGCTCCCAAGGTAAAATCTTTACCTTGCTCAGTCCCAATCAAACTTGCTGACTTTTGAAGCTCAACATCTTTCAACTGCTCTACTTTGACACGCCTCAACAAGTCATTGGACACCACCAAATTACTGCATCTGATACTATCCGCTTCAAATTCCACCTGCAATCTCAAGTCTCTGAAGCTTTCTACCAACTCTAACTCTTTGACCATTAAGACTGAAATATGTACTGACTTCCTGCTCAATGCATCAGCCACCACATTAGCTTTCCCTGGGTGATACAGGAGATCAAAATCAAAATCTTTAAGAAACTCCATCCATCTCCTTTGTCTCATATTAAGCTCCTTCTGATCAAAGAGATACTTTAGGCTCTTATGATCGCTGAATACTTGGAATTGAGCTCCATAGAGATAGTGCCGCCAAATCTTCAAGGAAAATACCACTGCTGCCAATTCCAAATCATGAGTAGGATAGTTCTTCTCATGAATCTTTAATTGTCTTGAAGCGTATGCCACCACTTTTCTTTCTTGCATGAGTACACAACCTAATCCCTGATGAGAAGCATCACAATAAACTTCAAACTTTTTACTTGGTTCAGGGATTACCAAAACCGGTGCACCGGTCCAACATCACGTATCATGTCCTCTAATTGATCAACCATCTCTAAATCAACTTCTTTCTACTTCTACTTGAGACTCAGTTACACTTGGCATGTCTATTAATTCACCATGTCATGTCTACTTTGTGTAGCGCTTTAGGAATCCATCTCAAAGAACATACTCTCGAATAACTTCAGTTGGTAGTTTTCGCTCATTTAAACAATTAACACACGAGAAATATAATCTTCCATTATTGTTTCGAACATTCATCTTTGAAAATTCAAGAAATTGTTACACTCCACTATTATATTAATTTTTTGTGCGCATAAAATTTATCAAACTCCAATTTATTATTATCTATAAAAACCAACACCTTGCTTTTAGGTGGAGCTAAGAAACATATAGTTCAATCTGCAAACTCAATCGTATACTACCAACCACAATACAAACAATTAATCAATAGATTTAGTTTAATACACTTTACTTCAAAGTATTTAAGAGACTACCTCATTTCTAAAGCATCCTACTAATTAGGAATCATACCAATGTCCATTTTTATTTTTCCTATAATTTATTTAGTGATTTTGATCAACACTAAAATTTCATCACCTCTGACATTCGATTCAACGAAAAGAAAAAAAGTGACATACAAAAATATGAACATAAACTTTTGGTTATGGAGGTTACTTTTCAAAAGGCAACATAACTTTGCATTTTATATTTTTCACTTATTTCAAATGGTCAAACAAATTGGTGCTTCACTTGCAACCTTACTGTTTGCATGGACTCAGACCCATTGATCACACAAGCCTCATTATTTTCTCATTTGTTCTAACAAAAAAGGGTAATCACACCATGTAAAGCTCTAATAAATGGAGAATCTCACAATTTTGAATTTTCCTCACAAGAAATTTAATGTAATAATAAATACCACCAAACACAACATCCTCAACAGTCAATACAGGTTCAAAACTTACCTATAACCACAATAAAACCCTGAACACCACAATAAAAAAACACCATGAGCAATAAGATGATCAGCGTTAGTCACCCACCACACCACGACAGCTTGAGCGTGACGGAAGGAGTGCAAACCACCACATCATGACACCTTTGCAACCCTAAACACCATCAGCAAGGCACTGCAACACCAATAACGACAACAAGAGAGCTTTAGTGCAAGAGGAAGGAGAGAATGCACCACAACAACAACAAAATCAGCACAACTATGACAACACCACAACACCAGCACAAGACCAATCTCTATATTGACCACAAAGACGAACGAGAAGCAAAGACAAACGACAAAGATGAACGAGAGACAAATGTGAAGAGAAGAATGGTTGCGAAGCAAACAAAGAAGCACACAAAAATGAAGCGCTGAAGGAAAATGGAGATGAATATTAAACATTTTATATCAGTTATAGGGACTAACCGATATAGAAAGTGTCATCAATATTATATTTTTGTCACCGCGCCAAATTTTATACTAGTTCTAGGTCTAACCGATATAAAAAAGTCATTTTCTATTTTTTATACCAATTATAAGTGCAATGAATATAAAAATCTTTATAATTTATTATAGTCATATCATTGTATCATTTTCTATACTAGTTCTAGATCTAATCAGTATAAAAAAAGCTTTTCATATTTACAATATTGTCATCATACTACTTTTTATATTTAGCAAATTTAAATCGGTATAAAATATCAATATAAAAAACATATTTTTCATTAGTAAAATCATGAAAATCCTTCCCACACGAGGTTTCTCACTCTTACCCTTTGTTCACTTGAATGGATTTGGGGGAGAGTGATTGAGTGGATTTGAGAGGATTTGAAGATAATTTTTGTTGTTGTTTATTTGAGTGGATTTAGAGGTAAGTGAGACTGGATTTGGAAGTAAAGTTTGTGAGAATTAGTGTAGGATTTGATTGACGTGACAGATTAAAAAAAGTTACTTCTAAATTCACTCTCACTTATCTCTAAATACACTCAAATAAACAACAACAAAATTTATCTTCAAATCCTCTCAAATTCATTCAATCATTGTCTCCTAAATCCATTCAAGTGAACAAAGCCTTAAAGAGAACACTTCCTCTTGATCCACGAAGACTAAATTATAGCTAGCTCTGTCCCACCCTTTCTAGAACACCCCACAGATTAAAACGTTGTCAAACCTAATTCCAAATTAAAGAAAAGATAAAATAAATAATTTCATAAGATAATATACTCTTCTTCCGAAATTGATATCCTTCGTTTGGATTATGCTAAAAGCAAGTCGCCAAGAACTTTTAAGGAAACTTTAAAGTTCCATAATAATTTGAAATTTGTGTCCTTGACAGAATAACAGTTGTAGAAATCACACTTCCAAAAATCCTGTTTATTAGAGATAGACATCACACCATTGATTTTGTTGAACAGGCCAAACACCAAGTTTTTCTCCCAAAACAATCATAGCAACATGTGGGATAAAATCGTAACGAGTAATGGAAACTATTAATAAACATGTTCCATAAACTAAATTGAGATAAAAATAATATTCATTCGAAGGCACCAAGTCACTCATCTCAATGTGTTTTCCTTGTATGAATCTGAATTATTTTTTGACCAAAATTAAAGGCTGCTAATTGAAAGGGGCCGTGCATTAATATTTCTCTCAAGGATGTAAAAATAAAAGTAATGCCACGATAATCGGGATTGATATCTTTATCTTTTAATAATTTATTAACTATTACAACTCTTTGAAAAGGAGTCTCATTTTTATTTTATTTTATTGTAAAATTTCACTTTCATCACTTAATTATATCCTGAAGAATTTAAATAAAGTAAATTTTTAAATTTGATTCTTTAAAAAATGAGAAAGTGTGTCAAATGAAAATGTAAAAAAATAGCAGCACGTAATTGACTTAAATTAAATATCTCATAATTAAACATACCCAATTTTTGTTTAATAAACTTTATTATGAAGAGTTAAATCACTTACCTTTGATTAAACTTATAGATTGATTTTATTGTTGACAGAATGCTAATATATATATATATATATATATATATATATATATATATATATATATATATATATATATATATATATATATATATATATATATAATTTGAACTCCATTTAGTAAATACTATTGAATGAAATTAATTTATATGAATCTTACTTTATATGATGCAAGTCATATATACGCAATACTAATATATTGAAAACGGTGTCTGACATGCGTAAAATTTATAAAGAGATTGAGTCACTTTCGTTTTCGACCTTTGAAGTCTTCATTTGCGTATGTTTATTTTTCTTTTAAAATTAATATATATATATATATATATATATATATATATATATATATATATATATATATATATATATATATATATCGTTGAATCAAGCCGAAGGATATATGATGACTGCAAACTATACAAGGAAATTTATGTATAAATAATTATAATATTTACGAGTCTAAATATGAAATAAAAAACATTGTATATATTTTAATATATACCTTCTCACATATCATTTCAATTGGTTTTCTAAAAAAAGCTTATTGATATCATATATATGTAGTCAATCATTATATATGTAGTTTTCTAAAAACTACATATATTTTAACTATCAATAATGTTTTTGTTCACCAGATAACGGCAGTTTTATAATGATAATCCATATATAATCGTAAAGATATGAGAAATTAATTTAAACGACAGATATTAATAACTAATGATATTAATGTTTTTATTTTCTCTATAATTTCAGTATTAATACTTTATCCATTAATTTTATAACCATTAGCCTAGAAAGGAAGAGAAATATATGGTTTGGAAATCATACAGTATACTTTTGTATTTATTTCTTCTTTAGGTGTCAATTTATATGTCAAAATAAACAGAAAAGTAATGTTGTATAAATTATTATATAAGTATATCATATCTAATAAAAAAACTTAAAAACCGAGTTTTATAATGGAAATAGTTATATATATATTTATATGGTCACAAACATGATAATAATTATGCTTGTAACCTTAAAAACACAGAATATAAGAAACATATATACGACTCTTTTACTGACACTTGTGATGTGAAAATGTGGGTTTACCTGAAGCGAAAAAACCATTATTTGAAATATGAAACCACTAGACAGAAAAGGTATCTAGGTTTTCAACACACAGCATAGTACTTACACTTAACATTGTGTTCAATTCTTGCCGTGAAAATCAGTCCCTCTAGAAAAGCAAGAACCATAATACTCTCCCTCCTTGGAGTCACCGGCGTCACCTCCAATCTGTTGATCAGACTCGGTCACAACAGAAGTGGACGAGAAAGAGAACATAGTTGAAGAACTGGAACCATGGAAAGACTCAGTGGGATTATGATGATGGTGAAGGCCTGAAGCAACACGTTGTAGATCATCATCATCTCTACTCCAAAGAAGCTGTGCGTACTGCATTAGATTTGGAAACGCTTCTTCCTGTGATGGTGATAACAAGGGTTGTGGCTGATAAACTGGTGGTGAAGGTGTTGGTGTAAGAGGTGAAGAAAAAGAAGCATAACTGTTATTGGTGTTAATGTTTATGTTTTGAGTAGAAGGTGAAGGTGGTATTGAAGCAAGAAGAACGTGTTCTGGGAAATTGAGCTTTGCTTTGGATCCTTTAAACTTCAAAGCAGCAGCATCATAAGCAGCAGCTGCAGCCTCTGCCGTGTCAAAAGTGCCAAGCCACACTCTAGCAGCCTTTTTAGGGTCACGGATTTCGGCAGCCCATTTCCCCCATGGTCTCTGTCGAACTCCACGATAGTGTCTTTTTCTCCCTTTCAATTATTGCACAAAGCAGCAACAACAATATCAATCACAACAACGCTTTGGTTAGGCACACAGTTTTGGTTTGGTCCAATTTGTCATCAACTATAGCCACCCTAAGAAATTAAAGTACCAATGGAAAATATTGCTCACTGAAAATACCTAACTTCTTGTCCCCACAATCAACATCATTATAACAAGATAGACACCAACCTTGTATAATAACATTCAAGGGATCAAGATCGATAGATAAAGGGAGTGTTAGAGTGTCATTTCAACTGGTTTATCTTTGCAAGTTTAAAACACATATTTTACATGTGCATCAAACCAACAACCTTTTTAGAGAAACAGAAGACATGTCCCCATTTGATTTTTCCTTTTTTCAATTCAGATTTGGAAATTGCACTCATGCTAGTGATGAAAAAAAAATCATAAATATCTTGAAACCCCATTTAAATAAGTAGATCTCTGTTAGAATCTAGTTCTATATAAATATGTCTGGAGTTGAAAAAGGAGAAAAGAAAGTGATCCTGGTGAAATCTTTGACAAATAGGGTTGCATAGTATGACATAGATGAATATATAAATTGAAAAATATAAAGTTAGTGCATGAACCTGGGAAATTTTGTACCTTGATTTAAAGGGTGCTGAGATGGGTCCTGTGTCTCAATCAAGGTAGAAGTGGGTATTTGGGCATATTGTGGAACTGGTGTGGAAGGGGTGCCATCATCAGCAGTATTGATTGGTTGTTGAAGAAAGGGGAATGAAGAAGCTTCTTCCCCTTGTTGGCTAGGGAAGTTGAAACCTTCCCTATTCTCCCTTGATGCATGATCAGAAGGGAGAGGCCTCTTTCCATGCCTTCGATCCACCTTGTTCAACTCTATGAAAGGTTCTTCTGTAGTCTTTTATCTATCAACACACTAAATTCATTAACCTCTTTTCTCACTCTTGCTGAGAACCTTGCAGCTATATGCCTTCTTATAAAGCAGATCTATAATTTCTTATAGAGAAGAGAGATGGAATATGAATGAAACCAATATCAAAAGAAGGATACTCTTGCCCCCATCATCTTTTAAATATCAAAGAGGAGTTAAAAAGAACGAATATTTACTAGAAGGGAAAAAGCAAAAGATAACAACCTTGCTTGTTACTTTGAGATAGGGTTTATTTCTCCATTGGAAATATGAGAGAGAAAAAGAGCTGGTGAGTTTTGTTAGTTCAAAGAAGGAAGAGCAATTAGGTTCCTTTGTTTTATTTTTTTGGTTTTCGTATTTCAAAATCTTTATTTCGATGTAATCCATATTTACAATTTGTTGTTTTCACAATTACATAGATTGAAGTTAATTTACAGCTAAAAATGTAATTATATATTAAATTTTAGTCATTCATTTAGCTTTTCTAATGTTTTATATTTTTTAAAAATTTACATATAGTAAAAGTTCTGAACTTAACAGAAAATAACCGAAAAATATTAAAAAATATCGTAAATAAAAAGTAGATACAAGAAGGCAAAAATAAACACTAATTGATGCATGTCTAACGTGAGTTCAACTTTGGAAAAAAAGTCGACAAAAAAACCTAAAAATTATCTACATTAGTTAGCATGGAACGCTAATTTGATTAAAACAAAACATGAGAGCATTTAGACGCATAGATGATTTTGTCTTTACATTCCTTTGTTTCGTTCTTTTACTCTTTCACTCTCTCTTCTTTTTGCAAGTGGATGTTCTGATAAAGCTTGAGAACATCTTTCTTTTATTGAGCTCTTCTCTTTATTTGAGGAATTTTGATTTAATAGCTCAAAAAGATTTCCTTGCTCAATGGATGATGAGATATCTTTATATCTTCAAAGTTTCTCTCTTCTTCATCATCTTCTTCTTGATTCTCCTTGTCTTTTATTTATAAACCTTGATGATATAGTAATTATAACGATGTTTGCCTTGAGATTTGATAATATGACCATTTGCCAAAGGTTGTTTTGATATATGGTCTTTTTTGGCTATTGGTATAGATGTCTATCATAGGATGAAGTCTTTTGTTAGAACAAACGTGTTTTTTGGAGCTCTTATCCACAACAGTTGACTTATCTTTTTGGCATGACTTTTGATAATCTGATCAGCCTTCTTTTGTCTTTTTTCTTTCAACATTCATTTTGTATACTTATAAGATGAGATAAATGAACGTTTATAGAAATTGTCCTGCATAAGATAGAAGCATGTATAACAAGTATGTCCTATTTTTATTTACTTTAGTGTATTAAATGGTTTCATCATTTTATTTAGGTTTTTGTGTTTTCTAATGTTTTTATGTTTATGAGATTAGTTGGTGTTGTATAGTTTGTATGAGACTTATTGGTTGGTGTTTTACTTTTGATTTTATGATTTGTTTTGACATAGGTATTATGTCACTATTTTCTAGAGGAAGGTCATTCGGTGAATGTCTTTCTTGTTACCTACTACTAATTGGATTGGATTTGTTGTTTTTGGGCATTAAGCATTTAATGTCACTAAATGCTTGTTCAAAACAAAAAGGTGTTTTTTTCATTTCCTACTGTTAGGTAGCTTTTAACAATTAAGCTTTTTTTCTAAAGATATCAAATTTTGTATAAAGACTTCATTGTTGGACAAAGTATTGTTTAAGCTCATGGTATTATTTAGCCTAGTAAAGTCTTCTTTTATTTTTGTCTTTTCTTAGACAGATAGTGTTTAGCTTGTTTCAAGTTTTCTTTTATATTTTAATCTTTAAATCTTTTAGTTAGTTTTTTCAGAGACATCATCTTAACTTATTTTGATTTTGAGAGTTAAGTTGAATACCTTTGACAAATCAATAAGAAAAGCTTACATAAACCTATTGTGACAAATATGCTTAAGGATTTCTATTCATAAAGTGTTGAATAGAAAAACATTTTACAAAAGTATCGTCTAAGAAATATGTGCATAAAAATAAGATGGGTTCTCAAACTCTGTAATTGAAACATCTTTCTTGATAATCATAAAGCTTAATGTTGTACATCTAAAAATAATGTTATAAACGAAAGTGTCTTATGAAGAATATCGTCGAATGAAAAACAAATTCTACATATAAAACAGTTTTTCATTCATAAGTGTCTAACATTCCACATTGTGTAGTGTCAATATGTTATAAATCGTCTAACATTTATTGAACGTTATATTTGAACAATGCATTAATTACTGACAAGACATGTGACAAAATATTTTGACAAACAAAATAAGATAAAAACGTTCAAAAATTTTAATGTCATTGAGTGCATGTACTATAAAGTGTTATTTTGCTTGTATACTTTTTTCTAGTTATCTATGTAGAATAGGAATACACAAAGAGTTGATCAAAACATCTACACACATTTGATAAAGACGTTGAGAGAAGTGAAGAACATTATAGAAATATTTATTTTAAAGACTTCTACTCCAACAAATCGTACAAGCTGTTCTTCAATGTAAACTCTAATAAAATATTGTACATCTAATAATCACTATGCTACATGTAACATTCATATTCCTTATGCATATATATATATATATATATATATATATATATATATATATATATATATATATATATATGATGAAAATTAAATTGAACTTTATATTTACCTGTAATGTTGTTACGCTTCTTTCAAGCTCAGATGTATTGTAGCTTTCTTACTCTTGATCTCTATGATGATTGCTTGTTAGACAAAATTCTGATATGCATACATAATAACAGTAAAAACATTAGACTCAGTTTGGTATATTTATTTTACACTCCTTTAATTTTTATACATACGTCAAAGTACATTGAAAAGGAAAAGTGTCTGCAAGAGATTATTGGCCTAAACATAATTAACTTCTGCACTCAACTAACACATTTAATTGGTTGGATAAAATTCACTCTGTTATATCCAAATATATATATATATATATATATATATATATATATATATATATAATATATATGACTATCAAACATTTGTTTTCTTTATTACAATTGGAACAATTGTTCTCCATGAAATTATCTAAATACAGTGAAATAACACAAAAAAGTCAATTTTTGTATCATGCATTAATTTCAGTTAAAAGTTTAGCCATCAAATTATAATTCCACTCTATAAATTTAGCAGTGATGGGTTTGATGATAGTATAATTTGTAATTCTCAAAGAATGTAGCATACACAACAAATCACCTTTCTACTAAACAAGTATATTATTCATATTTAGCAATAAAAAAACGATACCAAATTTAATGTGCAAGACAAGGGTAGGGTATGGATCAAGGAGTATTTTTTTATTTTACATTAAAAACAAGTACTTAAACTCATGAAAATTCAAAACTTTTTTAACTTAACAGCCTTTTTAGTAAAATTTATGAATAAAATTCTACTCGACAAACTAGTATGAAATTAAAATAATTAGAATAAACAATCTATCAAATGACGGAACTATAATCGTCATCTTGAGTAATAAATTTATTACTTTCAAAATAATTATTTTAAAAATTATACAAGTATTTAAAAAATTACTTTCACAAAAAACAAGATATTATATTTTAAAATGTTTCTTTTACTTTACTTAAATACCATTTTTTTATATTTTAAAAATTAATTTTTATCTTTTTCTTCTTATAAGTATTTTTACAATTATATATAACATTAATAATTATCATTTTATATTAATTTTATAACTATGGACATTTTGTTAAAATTCAATTTTTACTAATTAAACATTTTTTTATCTGTTACATCGGTTAAATTCTGTACTAATTTTAACAAATTTATTTTTAAATTCACTTTCATTCATCTTCAAATCTCCCAAAAAATATAATAATCAATTTATTCTTAAATCTCCTCAAATTCATTCGGAGAATAAATTTGCACATCAAACCCTAATTTCTGACGTACTTATATTCATTCTCAAATTGCGTTTAAAATTTAAAATCAGACTAAAAATAATTAAAGACTCAACCCAATTAACTTCTCTTAATAAGTGTATTGTTCATGTGGGTTTGCGAGCGATGAAATGAAGCGAAATGGTTATTCGTTTTGAGCGAAGACGGATTTACGAAGATTTGCAGGATGTATGCTTTTTCCTTATCTTGCTCAATTGCTCGGATTTGAGCTGATTTGATGTAAAAACTCGACTTTACCCTCGTATTTTTGTGAGTTCTTTCTTCTTTTGCAGGTTGGAGATGGAGAAGAATAGAAGTTGAAAATAAAGATTAGAGGTTGAAGATGAAGAACATGAAGAAGAGATAGCGAGGTTCAATACGCAAAGAAGAAGAATTCACACATGGATCGATTTCAACTTACACAGTATTTGATTCCACTCATAGAACAAATATAATTGTTGGGTGTATTCGATTCCACTTTAGATGGACTCAGTTCCAAAGCTTAATAGAAATACAAGTTAATGGTGTATTCGGTTCCAATTGTTGTTGTATTTAATTCCAATACATTGAAACATTCAAATTGATCTTGTATTCGGTTCCTCATGTCCTCGATTTAGTTCCACCATTGTAAAATGCTTTGGAGAGGGTTGGATCCGATTCCAACCACGCTGCAGAAGACCTTGCATCCTCACCCTTTTTCTTTCCTTTTTATTTTTCCTTCATTATTTCTAATACTTTTGTTCCAGCTAGCAACAAAAATTATAATACAGCAAAATATCACAACAAAAACATAACAGATAACTTAGCTAACAGTTAAAACTCCTTCTTTTGTAAATTAATTAAAACATAATTCATTTTTCCTTTAAACTCTTAAATACCTTCACAATTAAAGCATTTGTTAATAAGGTATCTTCAATACATGTATATGGATGTAGACTTCTCAACCGAACTAGCAAGACAATTTTTTTTTTTCGAATTAAAAGTAGTAAATCTCAAATATAATACAATAGAATTTATAACATTTATCTAAGTATTAATAATTAAAATTTTAATTTTAGATAATTAAATATTATTTTTTATTTTAGTCTTTTATTTTACTAAATTATAATTTTTTTTATATTTTTAAAATTAATTTTACTTATTAATTTTAATTTCTCTTTATAAACATTTTTACAATTAAATATAACATTAACAATTATCATTTTATATTACTTTAATAACTAAGGACATTTTGGTAATCTTTAATTTTTACCCATTAAACAAATTTTTTTATTCTGTCACATCAATCAAATCTTACACTAATTCTCATAAACTTTACTTCCAAATTTATTTTTAATTACCTTTAAATCCACTCAAACAAACAACACAAAATTTACGTTCAAATTCCTTCAAATTCATTCAATCACTCTCTCCAAATCATCTCTTCCAAATATCCTCAAGTGAACAAACCATTAGACAGCTAAATAAGTCATTGTTTGCTGTCCAAATTCACTATACACACATACGATAATTATGTGAGACATGCATGCAAAAATTTTCAAAGCTTGTAAGTGCTTGTTGTAAAAGTTTGTCTGGTAGACAACTGAATATTTATTTTATTTTATTTTTGTAAATTTTCCAATTCCAAAAGTTTGAGCTTTAGTATAAAATGTGATCATTTCTCATATCCTCTCTTTAATAATTTTGCACGTAAATAACTAATGAATTTTTGGTATATTGTCAAGTGACATAATCCTTGTAAAATAGTTTTCTTTGATTTGCATTCTTCCAAAAATTGAAATGTTTAAGTTGTTCTCTAATAATTATTTGAAAATAGACAAATAACATATTTTACAAATCTTATTTTTTTAAAAAGATGTTAGTTATTAACATTATATCTTAATACTAATAAACACAACTTTAAATTATTACATTTTTTTGTTTAATACAAATAATTATCCATTGTCAAAACCAGGGATGAAAATGAGTGACCTGTAATTTTATAAGGAATCAACAAATTATTTTTTACAGGGCTTAGCCACATATCTTAACCTATATTCTCTTTTAAACAGGATACGAAGCACTCCTTTACAATGATTGTTGAGCGACTAGAATCATGCGCGGATCAAGGCAACGGACCAGAAAGGGATACAAAGAAGTCCATATGCTGGAGCTAAACTCGTAGGGGATGGTATAACATCATTCTCAGATTTTTCGTGAGTCCTCCTAAAAGTTTTACCACTTTGTAAAAATTGTTATCCTTTGTCGATTATTCTTGATTCGCTGATTTACTCGGCCAAATGTGTCAGAGACACGCCCTCCTGGTGTCTTATCATATTTAATATTCATGATATTGATTTCTGATTATTGAAGAAATATTTTGAACAAATATGGCAGCTAATGGGATCTCTCTCAATCTAGCTCCTATAGGCTGATTCAACCAAAGGAAAAAAAAATGTCTTTGCATCTACAGTAATAATTATTATTGATGGTAAGTCAGAAAGTTCCCAAAGATGACTCTTCTGGACTCTAGAAGACGTGAAGACTTTCAAATTTGTACAGCACAATGCACAGATGTTATCCACCAGAAAATGATTAACGTCACATTTCCCATCAGAAGGATACCAACAATCTGTTTACACTAACGAAAATCAGAAAGTTGCACAAATAGCAGAAACTGGAAGTGAAGAATCAACAAAATCTCAGTATTGCAAGATTTTATGATCCTGATCCGTGTCACGTCACACCTAATGGAATTGAGATTCAAAAACTTCTAGCTAACTGGTTAAGGTAACGGTGGGTCTGATGCCGAGAGCCCCAGTTGGTAAATGACACTTAATAAGATAGTACTGCTTATGTAAAGGACGATATGCCAGAGGCAGAAATCTTGGCTGCTATAGATAACGGCCATGTTCATTAGAAGCATGCGGCAGGTAAATTTCAAAGTGAATAAGCTCAATCACCCTTTAAAAATACCACTCTCTAATATTAATTAACATTGCAATTTTGTAAATAACAAGGGTAGATGAGTCTGTATTCTTGAAAGAAAATGTGTAGGGTTGTCAAACATGTGGCAACTACAAGAGCAATGGTGAAAAATTCAAAAATAATACTACTAAATGAAAACAACAGTGCCCTCGATGCTGAGTCTGAAAAAGGAGTTCAGGATGCTCTGGATCAAGTTCTGGTAAACGGAACCACAATTATAGTAGCACATAGCTTAACCACTATTAAGGGTGCAGATTGCTGTAGTTAAGAGTGGAATGGTTGAAATGAGAGGAAATCATGAAACATTAATAAACAGGGGTAGTGACTAAGCTTGCATAGTAGCATCGAAGAATAGTGCATAACTTCTATACTTTGTGCCCATTATTTGGTTTCACCTGGAATAAGCCAGAATTTGTTTTCTCTCAGCCAAATTGATTGGAGTTGTATTATGGGTGGGATGTTTAAATTTCACATCCAGTATGAAATATTGAGTGAAGCATTTAAGAGTAGCATGGTCCTCCGTCCTAAACAGCTAACTTGTATGGGAAGGTTCTCCAAGTGCTTGGGTACGTAAAAATATAGTGCTTCATATTCGTTTCATATCAATCTCATTGCAGAGAAGAGGCAATAAATGACTGTTCAACTAAAAACTTGACAAGAGAATCCGCTTTGACGTTCATGGGAGGCAATTAGACGCAAAGATAAACAAAAGAAGATAATTGAAATCAACCAAACAACCCAAAATAATAATCAGCAGAAAAATTCTGTGGCTGCTATATTCAATATGAAAAACAGCAAACAGAAAAATGGCGGGTCTCCCTCATAGAACTTCATTATAATCTCTCTAGTACATACTACATTATATCTAAACAAGTTCACGATGATGACAACCAAGTATAGAATTCCAAACAAAATAAAATAAAAATACGAACATCCAGACTTTAAAGAAATTTGCATCACAGCTACACAGAATTGCATAATTCAATCTGAAGTATTAATTAAGGGCAGGTTGCACTGGTACTAGCCAAACATACGAAACGTAAAACAGCAACAAATCAAGTCAATATAAACCAACCAACTCCTTTATACAAAGATTTGTTCTCCTAACAGAAGAAAACAAGAGAAGACAACAAAATGCACTATAAGAAGAAATAGACACTCTCAGGCATACTCTTTTCAATACATGCTCTCAGGCTTGAAATTTATTCAAAATGCAAAATTTCTATGTCACATGTCATATTAAGTAATATGTATCTTTATCTTGGCTTCATGGTTTCTAATGTGCAACAACTTTCAGAAGAGAGCGTGTTCCTAACATGACTCACTGAGTGGTGAGAGGCATTACCCCATTACCATTGACAGCATGCTCCACAGCAACTCCTTTCTCGTTACCCACATTGTGGCCCTCTTGTCTGCCATCATCATCATCTTCATCAGAGTCCAAAGTGAAGTTTGTCGAGTCCTGCATATTCTGCAATTCAGCACCGAGCGGCGCGTACCGCGTGGGAACAGAGTCAAGGTGGGTTCCTCCTCCGATTCTGGCGCAAACAAGGGAGAAGAAGCCAACAAGAACCACCACTATGAACGCGAGGTGGCAATTGAACTGAAGCGTGGCTATGGCCCTGGCCCGATGATACTCCGGGTGCCCCTTGCACCTCAGCGTGTAGTTCCCTCTGCTCACTCGGTGCAGAGAGCACCCCTGGGCCACCCAGCCCGAGAAGAGGGAGAGGCCCATTTGGAGAAGCCATGTTCCGTGGAGAATCAGGCCCACACCGCGGCCCAGTTTGGGAACACTTGACCGCGGAGATCCCACATCGAGAAGAGTGCAGAAAAGGCAGATTGCGATGGGAACGAGCAAGAGATCGTAGTAACGGTTCTCGACGCCGGTGGGGTCCTTGCGCTGAAGGTAGAAGAGGAGAAACTCTTCGGCGAAAGCGAAGAGGCCAACGAGGCCGTGCAACGGCGAAGGGAGAGAGAAGAGAGGAAGAAGGGAGTAGAAGAGGAAGATGAACGCGATGGGGAGGACTTGCAGCTGAAGCGCGGTGCCGACGGCGTCGTTTGAGTTGTGTGCGCTGAGAAGGGACACTGTGGAGTTGAGGATGAAAAATGAGGAGAGGATTGCGAGGGAGATCGGAAGTAAGAGTTTGTTGGTTGGAGAATTGGACGGAGAAGAGGAAGCGGAAGAGATTGGGGATTGTTTGGATGGGGAAACGTGAATAAGCGCTTCGTGTGCTCCGACAAGAATGAACCCAACGCCTCCCAACGCAAAAGAGAGGAGTTCCATTGATTGAATCGCTTCTCTGCCGCGTCTGCGCCCAAAATTCGATCCCAGAATTATTTGGTTTGGCTTTCGGTCAAACGTCAAATGTGGATGCCGCCAGCTTCCGAAACTTCCCCTGGAAGCTTCCACCAACGCTGCCGGAATTATATATCTCGTATTAAAAAGGAAATAAGAATAAAAATGTATTTTCAGATAATTTTGTTTTCAGATTATTTATTATATCTATTATATTATATTAGTGCAGTGTATTTTTTTAAAAGTAGGGAAAGTAACTCCAACTCTTCACAACTTCTAACTAAGCTAAATATTTGAATATAGTCTAATGTACTTAATTTTTTATATAGAGTTTAATCAGTTCATAATGGTTATGTAATAATTGATATAGAATCAAATACAAATGTTTGTAATGTATAATAGAAAAGAAAATATATGATATATTTGCAATGTACATGTTGCCTAGTTGTGTCTTTATACTATTACGCTGTGTTCGCATGAATAGATTTTACTGTTCATGCGGATTTGCGAGCGAAGATTGAATTTACCTGTGCTGTTCGCTTGAGCTGATAACAAGGGATGAGGCAGGATGGATTTGCGGGATGGAGTCCAATTTCGTCACTCGCATGAATGAAGAGATTTGCGCGGATTGTTATGGAAAAGTTAAATGTGCCCTTCAATTATTACCTAAATTTCAATCCTGGTTTGTTCATAGCATGAAGAAGCACTGGAATGAAGAAGCAGCTGATTCCATGAATTCAGAGCCGAAGAATGCACAGGAGGGTGGCGTAACCGATTACAAGAAATTTGTAATCAGTTACGAAGGACTGAAGTTTTCCTCACACATGTGTAATCGGTTACGCAAAGGTGTAACCGGTTACAGGGCATGCTGCTTTGGTTGAACAAAGATCGCAGGAGCAGCTGGAAGCCATGGACGGTGGTCGTTGTTTAGATGGCACCGTGGAGTAGCTTCTTTTTTCTTCCCTTTCCAATCCACGTTACGTATCAAACAACAAAATCCCCAACCCCTACCCTTTTTCCGTCTAAATATATCATCACCTTCAATGAAAATATCCTTGCTTCTTCAAACTTCTAAAACTATTATCTTTTCTTATAAAATAAATAATTATAGATTTAAATAAATCATTTTGGTATTGTAATGTTAATTTAATTTTAAAAGAAATATAAAATAAAACGTGTGATTTCAAATGATCTGTTGAAACAAAATCACAAGAAATGTTTTTTTTAACACGTCTCTTTAAAACAAAAGGAATAACATCCACAATAATCAAATGATGAAATCAATTCATTTAAATACTTTTCTATATAATTAAAACTAATTATTATAATTGATGAGCAGTTCCAAAAATTGAAAATTGATGTTATAATTAAAACTAATTATTATAATTGATAAGCAGTTCCAAAAATTGAAAATTGATGTTTTAATAGATGTTGTTTGCAAATTACTTCTAAGCATTATAATTCTTTTATTAAATTCATTTTACTTCTAAAAATTATAATTTTTTTAATAAATTCATTTTACTAAATTATAATTTTTTTACTTTTAAAAAATTAATTTTAATTATTATTTTTAACTTTTTACTCTTTATAAACATTTTTACAATTAAATATAACATTAACAAATAACATTTTATATTACTAGGGACATTTTGGTAATCTTTAATTTCTATCAATTAAACCAATTTTTTAAATATGTCACATCAATCAAATCCTACACTAATCCTCACAAACTTTACTTCTAAATCCACTCTCAATTACCCACAAATCCACTCAAAAAAACAACAAAAAAATTACCGTCAAATCCACTTAAATCCATTCAAATCATCTCCCCCAAATCATCTCCCTTAAATCACTCCAAAAGAACAAACCCTTAAAGCTAAAAGAGTAAAATGTGATATTTCATGAAATGGCGCAAAGCAAAACTAAGCTACTTTGTCCAAGTAACTCTTCACAACATTTTCTAAAGATTACATTGTTAGAAATACTGGGAAAATATTAAAAGAAAAATGGTCAAGGAGTGGTCACATTCATCAAGCCATATATACAAAATTAGAGACATTATAAAAGATAACATGCGTCATTTTATTTTCTATGCAAAGCTTATACTTTGTTCTTTGTATCAACTTTATAAGTCGGTATGTAATAACTTTGTAATTTTCAATATGTGAAATAATTCACATATAAAGAAGTTCATATTTATGTATCTTTTTACGGTAAATTTTTCTTACAAGGAGATGAATCTATTAATTTGAAAGGTGTTTGAAGAAGTAAAAATCCAAGGCTAGAGAAAGCTTGTCACATTATCATGGTTTTAGAAAACAAGACAAATCGAAAACCTCACATGTTATAATAATGTTAGATTATTGCAAAAGAAAAAGTTGGAGTGCACCATTCAAAAGTTTAATTGTCAATAACGTTTAAATTCATTTTATTAAGTGCTCCAACGATAAAATATTTAATGACTTTTATTGTCTTTTATTGATTTTATTCTTTCCTAACTCTGTAAATAGAGAGTTTTTTCCCTCATTCCAAAGACACACGAAAAGCAGTCTTCTCTCCTACTCATTTCTTCTTTTCCTCTTCTAAAATTATTCTGGGTTTATTTTATACTCTTTATAGAGATCCTTGCTAGTTCTGAGATCCTCAGAGATATTATGGGAAGTTCTTGTTGTATTCTGGGGGACTTGCGTAATACACCGCGGATAAGTCTTTAAGGACATTGAATCTACACGCCTCAGGAAATATTGCTCGTGATTTTGTCAGCTTTTATACAACAATCTTAAGGACTTATGGCTAACATCAACAACTCAATCCCGGAGGATCAAAACTTTGTTTTCAGAACTCAGACGGTATTTGCGAAACCCATAACTTCCAGAGGCTGCCAAGGTGCTTGCAACAACAATGGCTTATGATCGCATTTGTAAGGACCGCGGATGAAGACGAAGAAAATAAGGTACTTGAGTAAATTTTTGTATATTTTCCCTACAAAGAGAAAAGCACAACCAGGTATTTTCTCGTTTACCAATCTTAAAATTTTAAAATTGTGGAGGTGTAGATAATTTTACTTAATTACTCGAAAAATAAATTTTGGCTTTTCACCTAATGATATTGATAGTATTCTAAATTTGAAAATGGTGATTGTGTCATTATATGTTTGTACGCAATGAGATTGTCGCTAGAACTAAATTGTTTCTAGGATCAAAATTTGAAATGAAAGACATGGGTGAAGCCAATGTGATTTTAGGTATTAGAATCATAAGGAAGGAAGATAGTATATTATTATCCCAAGAACAATATATTGAGAAAACTCTTAAGAAGTTTAGGTTTTATAACCTCAAACCAGTGAGTATCCCTTATGATGTTAATTCTAAATTAATGAAAAATAAAGGAGAATCATTATCTCAGCCTTAGTATGCCTAGATAATTTGGAGCTTAGTGCACTTTATGAGTTTTTCTAGACCTGATATTGCTTATGCAGTAGGTAAATTGAGTAGGTACACTCAATGTCCAAATCAAGAACATTGGGATGCACTTTCTAGGCTTATAAGATACGTAAGAAGTTCAATGGATTACGTCATTGAATATAGTGGATTTCCCGATGTACTAGAAGGGTACAGTGATGTTAACTGGATCTTTGATTCAGATGAGACAAAATTCATTAGTGGTTATGTATTCACACTTGGGGGTGGTGCGATTACATAGAGATCAACTAGACAAACAATTAAGATCAATAATGAAATATGAGTTTTTCGCTCTTGAGATGGCTGATAGTGAGGCTGAGTGGTTGAAAAACTTCTTAGCAAACATTCCACTAGGAACGAAACCAACCCCATTGGTGTCAATACACTGTGATTGCTAATCGGCAATAGCTATAGCTAAAAACAATAATTACAATGGAAAGAATAGAGACACAATTTGGTGAAGTAGCTGCTAAAGAGTGGAACTATTTCCATTGATTATGTGAAGTCAGAACAAAATCTAGCAGATCCTCTGACAAAACTCATGGGAAGACAAATAATATTAGAAGCATCGAGGGGAATGAGACTTAAGTCACTTGCAAACAAACAAGTGATGGTAACCCAACCTTTGTGATTGGAGATCCCATGAATAAGGTTCATATGGGTAAAAACAAGTCACTTGTTAGTTCTGATAGCACTAAATTGATTTTAATCAATTATGTATATTCCTATGGTGTGTGTGAAAATGTTAGAGACTACATTATTGAGAGGCTAAACTTTGTTATTAAAATTCTATGTGGTGAAAGAATTTTAGTTTAAACAAAATTTTTAATGATTTTCATATCCCTTATGGATGGTGTATGATTTGCAGCATACACTTGATGAAATCACCTATATGAGTATCGAGTGGGGCCGCTTGTATGAGATCTTGGCATGATCTCTAGAGCACTCATGAATACTGGCCACGCGCATGGCCTAGTAAGCGCAACACAACGATAACAGCAAGGATTGTAGGGGTGTATTGTGATTGATAAACCTCTAACACACGTCAAGTGTCTTTGGTTTATATAGCTTGTTATACCAACTACACTGTGTGTTAAGTATTTCAATCTAAGACTGGTTCATATAGCTTGTTATATCAGGTCTGATGCATTACATCCTATGAGACCCAAAATAAAAGTTTCTTATTTGTCTTTTAGTATTTGAACTATTTGAGTCAAAGACCTTTTATTTCAACTTTCTTTTGCAATAAGTGGGGGATTGTTGTAATAATGTTAGATTATTGCAAAAGAAAAACGTTGGATTGCAACGTTCAAAACTTTAATTGCCAACAATGTTTACATTCATTTTATTAAGTGCTCCAACGATAAAATATTTAATGACTTTTATTGTCTTTTATTGATTTTATTCTTTCTAGCTCTATAAATAGAGAGTTTTTTCCCATTCCAAAAACACACCAAAAGCAGTTTTCTATCCTTCTTTTTTCTTCTTTTTCTCTTCTAAAATTATTCTGGGTTTATTTTATACTCGTTTTAGAGATCCTTGCTAGTTCTGAGATCCTCAGAGATATTCTGGGAAGTTCCTGTTGTATTCTGGGGGACTTGCACAATACACCGCGGATAAGTCTTTAAGGACAGTGAATCTACACGCCTCAGGAAATACTGCTCGTGATTTTGTCAGCTTTTATACAACATCACCTTTGAATAAAAGTTTCAAAGGATATGTGCAACGAGGATTCCTTAATGAATCTCTTCAAAAATGTTTTAAGATACTCAAATTTTTCTCAAAAAATAAATTCATGTTTAATATTCAATTATAAGTTTATGAGAGAGTTTAGTCTTGTTAACATAAAACTTCAACTAAGAGTTCATAAAACAAGTTTTAAATAATGTGAACATAAAAGAATGCCTAAGTTTGAATACACTTCTAATGATGATACTTAAACTAATTATTACACTTAATGTATCACTAATCTATTATTGACACAAGATTAACTTGCTAATCTTGGCTTATCATGTGAATGATCTTTGGAAGATGAAGTGTCACATGAAATAGCACACAAACATTCCTTAATTCAAAAAAGAAATGTGAAGTGGCTACCAACTTCACATAATTTAAAAGTGATAAGTTAAAGTGGTTACACTATTGTACAACCTTAAAAGTAACATGTTGAAGTTAAAAACTCTTCATGCATCTTTGCTCTTATTCTTCAATTCTTAGAAATTATTTGAAGTTATTGCACAAAAAGTTTAATTAAAGTTCTTCGTCTAAAATTGATTATTTTAAAAGAATTTTTGTAAAAAGTTATTATAAGATATAATCTTTTGCCTTTCCAGAATCTCACCAAGTATTCTCACCACTCTTGGTTATAACGAGTATTAGTATCACTCTTGGTTCTCTAGTCAACACAATTATACTGAGTTTAGCCTCTTCAAGATCTAACCTTAGATAACACGTTTAGATGTTCAACTCTACTTGAGAGAAACAACCAAGTATTTGAGTTCTCTTTTGAACTTACAAAAAAATCACAAATGGATTTTCTATAAGGTGTAGATGATTAACTCTCAACAAGAGAATATGTGTTCTAAGATGTACTGTATGACCACCGGTCAGCCAAAGATCAGGTGGTCGACCCTCCAACAAGGAAATGACCGACCGATATGGAATAGTCAACAATGACAATTAATCCGAGCAATAATAGCTACTAATGGGCAGTTAATAAGAATAATAATCATTGATTGATTATTAATAAGAATAATGTCATTTATTGGTAGTAAATGAGTCAGACCTAATGACAAACTTAATATAATATTTATAAATATATGTCTGACGAGAAAGGCAGGTAATTAACTCTAGTTATTAATCTTTATTACAAGATTATTACGGAAAGTCACTAACTTGAGAGTCGGAGTGTCTTCTACAGGCACCCTTCCCAGTGGCTAGGACAAGGAGAAGAGAAAGAACAACGTAACCTAGAGGATGGAGCGGACAACTTTGAATGCTTTGAGTTAGGGGTCTCAACCCTACCGAAACATTTTGGCGTCCACCGTGGGGCCCGAGCGGCATCCCCTGTAATCACGAGGAATCATATGAGCGCTTGGTCTTGGCATCGTTGCTTCAGTTATAAAAAATTCATCACCTGCACATTCTTATTCACGTACTATTTATCACTAAGTGTAAGGCTATAAAAAATTGTTTTACAAAAGCTAATATAAAAACATTCTTAGTCTTGTATTATTTATCACTAAGTGCAAGGTTATAAAAAATTGTTTTTACAAAAGCCGATATAAGAACAGATAAGTCCAAAACTCTATATTTGTGCTCAAAATATGGATAAACTTTTTTTTTATATATATATTTCAAGGGGATAAAATGAATCCCTTTCTTTTTGCTTTTGAGATTTAGATTGCTTTATTATCCTTAACTACAGTTGCAAGGAATTATCAGAACATTTTTAATTCACAACAAGCCGGAGAAGGAGCGAAAAATACGGACGCATGGGTGGCATGGGATGCAGTGCAGAACTCATTGTTAACCAATACAAGATGAGGAGCAAAACCAAGAGCTACAACCTGGACGACATGGGATGTATTGTGGAACTCATTTTCGTTGACCTGGCTAAGGACTTTCTCAAAGCCAACCCTAACTCATATGCCCTGGTGCCCAACATGGACAACATAACTCTCAATTGGTACTTCGACAACGATTAATCCATGCTCCTCTACAACTGCATTTTTTGAATAGGCGGCACAGTCGTCCTCCTCTCCATCTACCAAATAACCTTTATGTTCGAGTGCAAAAAAATTAAAAAAAATGATAAATTAATTGATGAACTGACCACTTACTGTCCTCATGAAAAAGAGGGTATTTTAAATTCTACAATGAATGCTGAAAGATTTTCAATGCACTTCAGAGGGAATGCTTTCTTATTTGTCTCCATTCTAATGTAAACATGGTCATCTCTGCATTAACTAGAAGCGATAAAATTGTACTCTTTGACTTGTGTATTTTGAGGCTACTTTTCAGGTTCATATCTACAGATGGAATATTCATACACGATAAGGGATATCTTAAAACAATTTACATAGTCCATCTAAGACTTGAGTACAGGAAAGACTCCGTGATTGGAGTCCTTCACTAGAAGCACCCTCCGTGAATGGGGTCTTCAAATGGTTGTGACCATTTGGTCTCAACGCATCCTAATGCAATTATCTAAACATGGACATGCTCCAATGTTAATTGCTCGAAAATGTGTTAGTCTTCCTATCTCATGGTTTTAGGTCATTCATGGTAGACCATTTTTCTTTTGTGCAGGATATAGCTCAGACATACCTTGGTCTTTCTCCCGCTCGGTCACAAGCATTAATCGTTAATATCTCGGCCATGACACATCCTAATATGGATTTATCATTTTTGTCTTCAAACGTTCAACCTAGGATCGAACGGTCTCGCTAGCCCAGTCGTTCGGCCTTATAACAAAATACACTAATATTAATTGTTTAAGTCATAAATGTGTTAGTCTGATTGTCTAACTTTTTTTTGATGGTTTAAATTCGAATTATTATTCTTTAGTGTAGAGGACAAGACTCTGCATACAAACCACTTGGCCAATTGGAGCTCACTGCTCGGTGAGGAAAGTTATTTGTGAACTCTCACCCAAGTATTTTCGACCTAGGGAACGGTTTTTAGCTCCTAAAGTCTGTCGTTTGGTGAGGAACGCTTCTGTAGCTCTCACCTGAGTCTTTCTAACTTAGGGAACACTTACGTATCTCCTAGAGTCCACTGCTCGGTGAGGAATGTTTTCGTAGCTCTCACCTGAGTCTTTTTGACCTAATGCTTCCATAGCTCCTAGAGTCCGCAACTCGGTGAGGAACGCTTCTGTAGCTCTCAGGTAAGCCTCTTCGACCTATGGAAGGTTTTCGTAACTCCTAGCGTTCGCTGCTCAGAGCAGAGAGGAACGAAGATTTAAAGTGCATCGAAAATAGACTCCTTAATACAACGTGAGGGGCCTATCTTAAGCTCATAATAATCCCTACACACCTCTTCCAAATAGCTTGCTTGGGCTTGGAGGGCTTCTGTACTGTATGACCACCGGTCAGCCAAAGATTAGGCGGTCGACCCTTCAACAAGGAAATGACCGACCGATTTGGAATAGTCAATAATGACAAGTAATCTGAGCAATACTAGCTATTAATGGACAGTTAATGAGAATAATAGTCATTGATTGATAATTAATAGGAATAATGTCATTTATTGGTAGTAAATGAGTCAGACCTAATGGTAAGCTCAATATAATATCTATAAATATATGTCTGACGAAAACGGCAGGTAATTAACTCTAATTACTAATCTTTATTACAAGATTATTATGCAAAGTCATTGACTTGTGCGTCAGAGTGTCTTCTGCAGACACCCTCCCCCGCGGCTAGGACAAGGAAAGAAGAGAGAACAACATGGCCTAGAGGATGGAGTGAACAACTTTGAATGCTTTGAGTTAGGGATCTCAACCCGACCGAAACATAAGACAATATAATATGTGACACTTGAATGTGTTTCTCTCTTTCACTAAGATTTCTCTCTCAAAGAATATTGAGCTTTAGACGATATAGGAACACTTTGAGCTTTTCTCTCTTTTTACGTTTCTATTCTTTGCATGTTATCTTTCTTGCACTTTTCATCAACAACTTTTCTTCAAGCTTTCTTCTATATATAGCTTCTCTTAAAATATGACTGTTACACAAAAAGGTTGACTTCATAAGAGTAGGTAACGTTTAGATGTGAAGTCTGACTTTAGTCTACTTTGTAGGATTCATATCTTTTTTCTCATGGCCTTAATCGAAACTGAGCTTATACGATGTGACTAACCATAGGGCTTCAAGGAAAACATTTCCATAGTGTTACTCTTCTTTCCCAATACTTTTTTCTTGGGGGTCGTGATTTTGATCATATATTTCTGTTTTATTTCTCAAATAACTCTCCATAATATATAAATACTTTTGTTTTTACTAATTTATTTGAGATTTTTTTTGGTTAGTTTATTTTATATTTACTTTTTTTCTTCATCATGTTTTAATACGATTTTGTTTTTTCTTTTCTATTCTTTTTATATTGGTGTTATTTATTGTGAATTTTTAATACAATGTTAAAATATTATGAAAAATAAAATAGAAAGTTATTTGTGTACACAAAATAAATAATTTATATATGTTTAGAATCTTATGTGTGAGTCTAAGGTCTCACACTAAATAAATATGAGAAAGTTAAACATAGGTCTAAATCTCATACAAAATAAAATAAAAAAACAATAAACATATTGTTTTAAAGTTTTAGATTGAAGGTGGTGTTAATCATTTATGTGAAGTGAATTCCTTATTTTAAAGTTTTAGATTGAAAGTGATATAAATAATTTATGTAAAATGAACTCATATCTCATTAGTATTATCTCTCTCAATGAATTCTATATAAATAAAACACATAAGTAATATTAAAACCATCACGTTAAGATTTTTAGTTAAAAATAATGTGAATTTCTTAAGTGAATGCATGTTGCATTAATGTTATCAATTGTCTCAACCAATAACACTCCTTAATATATAAATACATATTTATGTGATATTTATCTTAATTTTTGTTTAAATTCCTAAGATAACTACATACTCCACTTGACGCGTGTTTAACAATGCAAAAAATGATCGTATTACTGTTTTGAAGCCATTTTAATCACAACACAACTATAATTACTAAATAACTTATTTTGATTTTTTATTTAAAGGTAGTTGAAACAATTAATATAAAAGTCCTTGTTTATAAGTTTACAAAATAAGGGAAGATGAAAATGAAAAGGGTTTTATAAGGAAAAAATATTTTCTATATTTTCATCTTGAATTCCAAATTAACCAAAATAATATAGAATTAAACTAGCATCACATCATCATGGGTGGATCCTAAATGTTCATTTTACAACAAAAACAATATAGAATCTCATTTTTAATAAAACTCATATTTCCAAAATAACTAAGAATTTATAGATTACAAATCTAAAACTTATATTCACGAAACATCACGATTTGACTTTATGTGAAGGTTAGTGAATTGTATCTTTTAAAGATAAATTATTTTACACGAAATATAGATAATTAATATTATAACAAAAAATAAACAGTAAAATATTGGGAGGAAAACGTATTTACATAAATTTTGTATTATTACATAAAGTTATACGTGAGAAATGCTATAAAGCACTTATGGTAGCATTAAAATTTAATGAATGGTTATAAGTTAAAATAGCAACTAAAAACTGTAAACATCCCTGTTTTTTTGAAAAATATTTCAAATATATACGTCTAATAAGCAACCTAAAATGTGTGAATATGTTAATAAAAAATAAAATAAAAACCTAAAATTTTAACATTCATTATTAAAAAAAAATTATCTCACAAATATATCACATTGTAGATTGAATAATATTATCACAAGAATTATTTGAAATCGCCTTTTTAAATAAAATTCCAAAAAGGGGAGTGCTATTTTCTGATCATTAAAATTAAAAAAAAAACAACTTTAATAATAGTAAGTTTCAGTTACAATTCATGACCCTCAAAAAAGACGTTCACAAAAAGATCTAACTCCTTACTTTTTGATACGTTAATAGTGTACTGATACAAGCACCTCCGAAGTTATAACGACAACGCAAACATTCACTAAGTTCTTGAATTGAGCCTATATATATTACTAGTTTTTCTCAAGTTAAATCCACCTAACTATATTTTCATCGATTTAATGGCAACATTTCTTGTGGCTACATATGCATCCATTGTTACCGTTGTTCTTTATGCATTCTTCATTAGCAATGCAATAGCCACAAACTTTCCTCGGAGTGTAAAAGAGAGACTAATTGGTCTAGAACCAATTCATCATTACTCAATGCAAACAAGAAAAGTTGATCAGATTTTAAGGAGCGGTTCAAAAGATTCATATATCAATCATCCCAACTCCTTACAATCAAGTGATGTTTATAATATTAAGCGTACAGTCCCATCAGGTCCAAATCCACTCCACAACAATTTTTTACAATCCAGTGATAGTTATAATATTAAGCGACAAGTCCCGTCAGGTCCAAATACACTCCACAACAATTTATTACAATCCAGTAATGGTTATCATATTAAGCGACAAGTCCCATCAGGTCCAAATCCACTCCACAACAATTTCTTACAATCCAGTGATAGTTATCATATTAAGCGACAAGTCCCGTCAGGTCCAAATCCACTTCACAACAATTTCTTACAATCCAGTGATAGTTATCATATTAAGCGACAAGTCCCGTCAGGTCCAAATCCACTTCACAACAATTTCTTACAATCCAGTGATAGTTATCATATTAAGCGACAAGTCCCATCAGGTCCAAATCCACTCCATAACAATTTCTTACAATCTAGTAATAGTTATCATATTAAGCGACAAGTCCTATCAGGTCCAAATCCACTCCACAACATTTCAAAAGATATAATTGTGTAAGACAAATTCAATTAATGAATAACTCTATCTATGTATACATGAATGATGATATGAATAAATAAATATGTTGTAATAAATTTTAAAACATTTCTAATAATCAAAATATTTTTTTCTTTCAAATTGTGCATATTACTAGCCAGAATAATCATTAATAAAGAAAAAATTTAGAAGAGAAATAAATAAATAATTAAACTAGTGACGAGCAAGGTATCACGAAAATTAATTTGGTCAATTTTATTAGTTGGATACGCAATTTAATGACTTAACTTTGGCTTAATAAATTTTGAAGATTACTTTAATCAAGGGGATTTATAGCATGAAATCAAGAAGAAAAACAAAGATAAAGCTAATAAAGAGAAGCTTTTAGTGTCTCTAGATGAACCAACTTTGAACAATTTGTGTACAAAAATTTTATGTGAAAATGGAAACCTAGGAATGGATGTGTAGTTGGTTAATGCTTAATACTAAGGTCTAAAAGAAGTTTTTGACCATCATTATGAAATCATCTTACTTTTCTTACCATTTGTGAGTAAACTTATTTATATTTTACTTAGTTATAATAGTGAATAATATATTATATGACAATTATACTACTTTGACAAATTAGTAACAATACCAAATTGTTAGAATTCATTTATCTTAACATACCTTAGAAGAAATTGATAACTTATTAAGAATAATAAACATTCAAAACACGATAACTTATTCAAACAGTGATCCAGTATAATATATTTGAATATATTACTTACATACCTAAATGAAAGAACTTCATTATGAATTATGATAAAAATAATTATACTTAATTATGTGTATAATCTGTATCTCATGTAATATTTTAACTTTATTTTATTATTTGGTTGATCATGAATATTCAATTTCATTATAAAAACCAAAAAATTATACCAGTTATGATTAAATTAATTTCTAAAAAAATTAATTTTAAACAAAATAAATTAAGTTTACTTTTATACATTTTTATTTTATTTTTTAATTAATTTTCTACTTATAATTTTTTTATTAATAAATATGTTATTAATAAATATCATTTTATATTACTTTTATCACTAAGAATATTTTGGTAATCTTCAATTTCTATTCATTAAAATATTGTTTTATCTATCACATCATCAATTTCTTATAAATTTTACTTTCAAATTCACTTTGAATTACATCCAAATCCTTTCAAAAAAAATAACACACAATTTACTCTCAAAGTTTTCTCAAATCGATATATTATTTCTCTCCCAAATCTACTTGTTTAAGTAAAAACACAATAAATTGTAGGGTAATCAAATTGGTGTTGGTACTAATAGAAATATAATTAGATTAATTAAAGAGAAAAAATAACACAGAAAAATTCTTTTATCAATAAAAATTATGACATAAGACAGTGAAGTCGGTTTTTAAATATTTTACATCTTAACAAAATCAAAGACATAATATTATAATAATTTTTTTATAAACATGAATACAATTTAAGGTCATTGATACTTGAACTCTTTAACTTGAAATCACTCTATTTTAAACCAAAACAAATATCATATATATATATATATATATATATATATATATATATATATATAAATCAAAATAGTTCAAATAATACATAATAAAAAAGAGAACAATTAATCCAATATACTAATCATCAAAATAAATTTATTTTTAAATTAAATCAAAGTATTTTAATTAAATAAAACATTTGATTTATTTTTCTTAAAAGATTATTAGAAAAAGTCTTAATTTTCTTTACTGCTTCTAGTAAAATCACAAAAATAAGTATTAATTTCGCTTTTTTCCATGTGTGCAAATTATAAAAAAAGACATAAAGTTTTTTACTTATTGTTCTTATTTAATATCAATTAAAGACTTCTAGTAAAATCATATTGGTTTTGATTTTTCCATGTGTGCAAATTATAAAAAAAATATAAAAGTTGTTCATTTATTGTTGTTATTTAATATCAATTAAATATGTGTTTGGATTGAGAAGAGGATTTGAAGAATAATAATGAGATGAATTTGAAGAAATAAAAATGTGATTATAGTATTGTTTATTTTAAGAGATACATGAAAGAATTTGATTTTTTTTAAATTTCATAAATAATTTGATAAATTTGAAAGATAAAAAAACGTTTCAATAGATTAAAATATAAAATTATTTTTTTGTTCTTATAATTAAAATGAATAGAAAATAAATTTTATTTAAGTAAAACTAATTTATAATTAATAAAAATATAATCTGTTTAGAACAAAGTTTTAGTAAATATAATAAATTTAAAATAAAATATGATTGATTGAAAAATCATTTTAATGATTTGTGAATTAAAAAATTAATAATATTATTATTTATTAATAAATGCATCTAACATATATCTTTTTAAACCTACTGCGGAATTCAACATTCTCTCACCAAAGCTGAATGGAACATATCTTTCTCACCAATCAAATCAATAGACATAATAAAGAAACACAAAAGCCAATGTTGTAAAATGAAAATATGAAGCGACAATCCTTTCGAATAATCTCACCAAACAAAAGATGAACTCGGCTTTTACATCTCCTTTAATAATGAAAAACAAACACATATGTTACTCACAATACCGTCTCATTCAAAAATATATAAAAAAAACAACCACAATCTAAATTTTATCTCAGTAAAATCTGCTTATTTACACTAGAAGGAAATACATTGAATTCTGTAACCTAAAATGAAATCATAATCTTTTAAAAAATTTTCTATTAAATGAAATAATTTTATTATAGATGTATAAGCCAAATAATTCAATTATATTAATACATAATAATAATTTAAAAATCTCAATACATAACTTATTTTCAAAATAGTAAAAGTGCATGTTCTCCGGTCCAATTTAAAACTAATATAAGTAATTAAAAGGATTTCAAACTTCTATAAATTCCCTAATTTCCTTACACTGCAAGTCCGCGTTTCATTTATGGGTGAGAGCGAGATCAAAATCCAAAGCTGAGAGCGGGAACCTAAACGCCAGAAATGAAAAGAAAAAAAAAAACAAAAAAATATAGATAAACCGGTTGAAGAACAAAGAGAGACATTGGAAAATTTTCCAATTTTCCAATATATCGGAAATGGCGCTTCTGAACTTAGAGTGAAGGCGTGACCTACGAAATAAAAAAAACCCTTCCCTTGGGCGTTAGCCAGCTCTTCGCATCCTCTTTCTTCGTATTTTCCATATTTCCAAACCCTAGGATTTTTTTTAAGGTTGTGCAAGCTCTTCACATTGTTCATCTGTATCTAGTAATGGTTTCCACCAGAGCCGAGAAGAGTGTAAAATCAAATTCTCCTGTCATGAATGGCGTTAAAGAAACTAAATCAAATTCCCCTGTTAGGAATGGCGTTAAAGAAGATAAGGATTTAAAGAAATTGAAAGGATCGAAGGCTTCTCCAACAGCGCCGCGGAGATCGAGCGCTCGAATTCAAGCTCTGCAGAAAGCCGAGAAGTCACTAGCCGTACCAAATGCAGTGGTAGTTAAAGAGGAGGACAAAGACAATGTTAAAGAAGGGAAGGGTAAGAAGCGCAGTAGAAAGAGTGGCCCTGAGGAGAGTTTGGTGGTGGAAGAACAGTCTGTTTTACTGTTGAAGAAAAAACCATTCACTTGTGACAAGGATGAGATGAAAGTAGAGAATGCGGTTGGACAGCTTGGAGATAAGAGTGATACAGTTAAAGTTAAAGATACCATACGTTTATTCAATAAACATTATCTGCAATTTGTTCAGGTGAGTTACAGTGTAAGACAATGTGTTTCTGCAATCCAATGCTGATTTGTTGAAATTGTAATTCTGTCATGTGTAGGAAGAAGAAAAAAGGTGTATAAGGGCTGAGACTCAGCCTAAGGATGCTAACTCTCCTAAGAAGTCTTCTCAGAAGGCTTCAAAATCAAAGGTTGGTGTGTCTGATTATCCATTACTTGTTAATTGTGGATTATAATATGAGTGTGATCATGACTCCCTCTGTTTTGGTCCTAGATATTTTCTATAAAAAGCTTCTTGAGGTACCTGTTTTAAGTGAAAGAAGCATCTGAATGTTTTCTTCGGGGAGTTAATCTAAGAATTGTGATTATTAATGTTTTGCATTGGACTGCATGTCCTTTTGTTTGGTTTGTGTGTGTTGTCTTGGTCTATTATGTCATTTTGCTGCTAGGTTTGCCAGTGATATTTTTTGCTTGATGTGATTGATCATTTGATTGATCATTAGAAGAATTTTCTTGCATGTTTCAGGATGACTTTTTTTAGAGTACTAATTGGTGTACTTCTGGGTATTCTCCCTTCAGTGTCCACTTGTCACACATGTATAAATATTGTTAACTTTGTCCCACAAGTGATTAAGAGTAAATGAATGTGATTGTATTCCGATATTTATTATTACTACGGGCTCTAATGGTTAAGTGTGTCTAATGTAGGGCTAGTGTTATGATATTATTGAAAGGTCTAATGACGGAATGGTTAACTGGTGGGTGGACATGTTTGGTGGGATGTTGATAATGTTTCTTTATTTTATTGTTGTGCTAAAACTGTGTAGCGTAGCATGTAGGCTGGTTCAGTTTTGAAGTATAGTTTCTGCTTTGATAATGATTTTTTCTTTTATAATTGTCTTACTATGAACTAACTGAAAGTCTTTATCTATTAATTTGTCTAGAAAGGTGCTCCACATGTAGATTCAAAGAAACCTGCTAAACGACCAGATCTTAAGGCCGTATCCAAGGCAAGTGAAATTCATCGGCTTTATTTTATTTGGTAGAATATTGGTTATAAGTCCTGTGATTCTTTTTTCTATTTATGATCTAGTATAGCATTTTACTGTTTTGACCCTTGTCATAAGATTACACTATCCATTTTTCATTGCCATTATTTTGTTTACCGATGGATGCTTAATATTTTATCAATTCACTTTGTTAATTAGTTAATTATGAGCTGTATCTTTGAAACAATTCAATGGACTATTTCAGTTATGTCTACAATAAAATTAACTGTTTTAAACATATCTATGCATTTATTATTGTTATTTATACTATGATTTGGATAATTTCATTGATTGAAATCAATTAAATTGTACCTTGTAAGGTGAACTTGTTTTCTTTTAACACCATCTCCAATTTGGGCATTTTTTTTGCAGATGATGGAAAATAATGAAATACTGTACTCTGAGAAAAAAATTGGCAGCATTCCAGGTTGGTAGCCAAGAGCCATCTTTCATTGCTATTACTTTTAGCGTATATACCTAGTGGATTTATTTCTTGTTGTCCCTTCACACTGATAGACACTGCCTCTTGATAAACTTTTGATCTGCTGGTAGTTCCTTACTCAGCTGATTTAATTTTACTTCTTATGATAGGTATTGAAGTTGGGTATCAGTTCTATTCTCGTGCTGAAATGGTTGCAGTTGGTTTTCATAGTCACTGGTTAAATGGCATTGATTATATGGGCCAGTCTTATGCCAAAGCGGTAATGAAATATCTTTTTTTATAGTGTATTTTATTAATACTCTAATTTGAAATTTTATAGATCATAACTATAAATGTTATTTTAATAGGGTTGGTTACTGGAAAAAGAAAATAGTAGTACGTTACTGGGGAACAAGGGTTTTGGAATTTTGATCGGAGCTTGGAGAGTTTTGTCTACCCTATTATAATGAATTACCTTTTCTTTCACTAAATTGAATATGTAATAATAGATAGTAATTTCTTATCGTTGGTGTTTTACTCTCCTTTTGAATACATGTTTTTTATGTTCTTTTTTGTAATCACTAATTGATTGAAAATTTACTTTTTTTTTCAATAATAGTCAATTTTAGGTTGAGTTGGGTGTATGCAAATAAAAATGATGTTTTAGTGGCTGGATGATATGAATATTAAAAATTAAGAAGCATTGCTCTAAGGGAAAGATCAATTGGAGTGTTGTCATGATGAAACACCAAAGGAACATACAACTCAATTGTTACTATTTAAAATAGCTTGATGGACTTTTCCCTTCAATCATCAACATATTTTTCATTTAGTTCATCCTATTCTTGCTTGGTTGTTTGTAGATGCATTATGCTGGCTAGCACCTCATTTATTAAGGTTGAATGCAGGCATGAAACACCTTTCCTTCTCTTAATAGTCTCATACCTCATCTATTAGTGCTATCTAGGGACAATCACGGTGTGTTGAGCTTGCTACATTTATTGGAGAAAAAGGTGGGTAGCAAAGGTTGAGACTGTTGGAAGTCTCACATCAATTAAAGATAAAGCCAATTTATAATATATAAGTGGGTGCAAACCTCACTTTACAAGCCGGTTTTGTGAAGTCTAATAAGGCTTAAAGTCTACTTCTTAGTAGAGACCTACTTTGTTTTCTTGGAAACACTGCTAAGGATGCACATTTAGTTGGTGCATATTCATGTGCAAGTCATGATGTGGCACTAGATAAAAGTAATGCACTATATTGGTTTGTAGTTGAACTATAGGAGAGATTTGAGTCATCATTAATGGGTTTGAGGTTGATCGATTGTGTTGTATAAATTGGACATGTCTTTAGTTGAGGTGAGATCTTGAATAAGCTCTCTTATCATGAGGACTCAATATCTTGATGTGAGACTAAATATTTATAACTGGCTTGACAATGGGTGACATAATAAATTTAATAACCTTTGTATGGATAAACTGTGATACTATCTTAGAAACTGAAATTTAAGCCTATTTAGACTTCACAAACTTGATATTTTAGATGAGATTTGCACCACATATATTATAATTTAGTCATATCTCTTGTTTATGTAAGATCTCCAACAGTAAATCCATAAAAACTTTTGAGGTTCTGATGGTTTTGGTTCCACCAATGTTGGAGGATCAATCTATTGACTGTGTTTTGGATGGCTTGATGGAGGAGCCATTGATATAAATGTGTGACTAAAAGAGTAGTGTTTGGATTGGGTGCCTTTCTTTGGAGGGATGGTAAGTGGAAAAATACATGCCCTACTTGGGGAATTGTTGCATTGACAACCTTGAATCCAATTGAAGATTGTGGCTAGGGAAGTTATACTGGTTTTGATTATTTTTGGATAATTAGTATAAACAATGGATAGAGGAGGTGAAGCAAATCAATGTATCAAGTTGTATCTGGAGTTGATGAATGGAATCAAGGAACTTTGTTTTAAATGTGCTCAACATTATAGTCCAAGTTACCCATGCATAATACAACATCATAAATCCTCATTTGATTTTTGGAAATCAAATAATGCTCTATTGTTGGCACTAGAAGAAAAAAACAGTGATAGAGTTTGTGACTTGGTTTGCCTTTTGGTCTTGTGGAACGAGAACACATTTTGAGACTATAATTGTTGGGACCTTTTGTTGGGCATATGATACTATACTTAGTATCCAAGGAGTATTAGTATTTGACATAGGTACAATGTCGTAGTTTGCATTTTTGAAGTATTTGCTTTCATGGGTTTCCACTGATGATCCAACATGGATTAGCCTACTAGAGTGTGCATGAAGGTCAAAATAGATATATCCTAGAGATGGAAATTAAGGTTAGTAATAAGATACAGAATAGTACTTTGTTTCATGAAGGAATAAAGGAATACTAGGTGGTATGACTTTTTGAATTGTATTGGTGTGCATGGAGAGTTTCTCTAGCTGTCTCTTGTATTGATCTCTCAATAATTTGAATACATATTTAGAGTTTGATTGGAATTTCTTATTGTCAATATAAACCTAAACCTATGCTCCTTGTTCTTTTTCCCCGCTTTCATTGTCACAGTATAGCTTTGAATTTCCAATTGCTATTGCAATTGTTTTGTCGGGCATGTATGAGGATGACCAGGACAATGCTGAAGATGTTGTGTACACTGGTCAAGGTGGTCATAATCTTACTGGTGATAAGCGTCAAATTCAGGATCAAAAGTTGGAGCGTGGGAACCTAGCTCTCAAGGTTTGCCATTTTTGTTATCTCTTAATACTTTTGATTTTTGTTAATAATTTCTTTTTTTTTCTTGCTAGTATAATTAATTGCATCACTTGAGATTAAAACAAGTAAATATATTTGTAGAGGGCTTAAAAGATCCCTCTTACAATCTTCTATTTATAATAGAAAACTGATGCAAGATTACTTGGAAGATTAAGGGACTGCACATCTAGGTGCAGAACTATGTATGCCTATAGGTACATTAATAAATTGTTTAGCACGTTTCAAAAACATTGGTCACACTCATGCTAGATATGCCTTAGTCTTATAGTCTCAAACATTTCATAGACAATTCAAATACTTTGAATTGCATATTTTTTTTGTTTACTTATTTTATAACTTTAATATTTATGCAAACATGAAAATCACAATTTGTGTGTTAAAAGTTTTACATCGACTAGAGATAAAATTAATTTACAATATATATATATATATATATGTATGTATGTATATATATAGGTGTAAATCTTATCTTATAAGTCAATTTTTATAAAGTTGAATTATGCTTAAAATCCATTTAATCATATGTGAATACCACAATTCACAATATTCAAAATAATTAAATAAATTAGTATTTTGTTAAGCTTGTAGTTACTCATTTTCTTGTTTAAACTACTGATTTTTCGTGTTGTTTAATGTCTCCATTGTATGCTATAATATTTGAATTATTTTTTATTGGGTGTTTTTGTATCAATGTTTTTCAAGTTGTTCTTTTGTATATTATTTTTGTATGTATTTTCAAGTAGGGTTCTTAGATGTTACCAAGGCACGCCTAACATGCTTAAACTTTAATTGCAGAATTGTGTGGAGCAATGTGTGCCTGTTAGAGTGATTCGAGGTCATGATTCTTCAAGCAGTTACTCTGGGAAAGTATACACTTATGATGGCTTGTACAAGGTAATTCTTTGAAAGACTTTCTCAATTTGTTCATCAGTAATTGGATTTTCTTCTTGATGAACATATCTTCCTGGAGAGCGTAAAATTTCAAGTATTTTTAAAATGTTAAATTTGAATTGTCACACTTTTGGGGAAGGATTTTGTTAAGCGAAGACATCTCAGTCCATTTTCAATGTGTTGCGATTTCTTCTATCCTCTACGCAAAGCATATTGTGACTTTCTATTTTTTTTCCTCAAATGTTATTTAAATAAGTCAATTTTAACTTATCTGGAAGTTAAACCCTTAAACATGCTAAGAACTTGGAGAGACAATTCTCTCAATTCAGTTATCTGCAGTGTCTTTTTCACTATTGTCCATTGTCTGTTGTCTCTGTCCACTGTTGGCCACCCTCCGTGAAAATCTGCAGTCACAGTTTTGTTTGGCAACCATCGAATCTGGATCGCCTCCTCGAATGAAAACTGGTCCTGTAGAAATCAGTGCCAGACTCTTCACCATGCGCTGCCACACATGCCATCTTAGTCTGCTGTAATCAGGCGTGTGCTGTTCATGCACTGCCTTCCGGTGTAATCAGGCAATTTATACTCGTGCGTAAGATTGGGATCATTGGCAACAAATTCTCACATTTTTCTTTCATTTGTTATTTGTTTCAACCTCTAACCTCAATATCAACGTTTCCAACTTGTTACAAGTTATGGGTCAAAGCCAAAAAACTCTACTCCAACAATGTTTATTGTTTTTGTAGTGTAAATTGTTTGGGCATCAAGCTAGAGAATACAAACATATAGATGTATCTTGTTAAGCTTGATCCTTTGGTTGTTGATTAGAACAATCTAATGTCTTCTTTCACCACTGACGCACATACCTTTTACTTTATCAATATGGTTCATTGCTCATCTTGGTCTCTTGCTAGACCTTGATTTCTTGTGTACCCAAAAATCTTTTGGGCATCCCCATGTGATGAACACCTAATTAAGTAGGGAGAATGATAGTTTCTACCAAACGATTAAAAGATAAAAAATCTGGAAGGATATAAGTTGATGAAGACGCCATAATTAAGAATGATTAATAGATCAAAGTAGATTCACCACTTTTTATTAACAATTCAAAAACAAGAATAAAGAGTTATTCACTAGGACTTGGAGATAATTTCTCATAAAGCGTAAGCTTTTATTTGAAAAGAGTTTAAGACTACAAGGCCCATCCAATAACAATCTAATTTCAAAAGGTTAATGAACAAATAAATTTTCTATTTAAAAAAAATTAGAAACAAATACAAATGCCCAAATCTTTTTTTGGTCCTTTATCACATTCTAATCATTGCACTTATCACCCTAACTCTTCTAATTCCTTTGCCTTGGTCATACAAACTTTTTCTCGTGGTAGACGTGATGTGGGACATATTTTATGTTGACTTTCTTCTAATTCCTATTGCATTGTAGTTGTTCTCATAGTGGCATTTGCTCGTGACTCAAATGTTGCAATTTTTAATTGCCGATTAAGAAATGAGATGGAAAACAGGGGCAACATTTGTATGCAAGTTAAGGTTTATAATTAAAATTCCTTACGCACTTTTTTTTCTTTCTTTATTTGCAGGTTGTCAATTATTGGTGTGAGACAGGGATATCTGGATTTAAAGTCTTTAAGTTTCGACTTAGGAGGCTTGAAGGGCAACCTACATTAACCACAAATCAGGTTTAGCATTATTCCTTAATTTCATCAAAAACATTTTCTTGTTTTGTCACCTATTAGTTTGTGTTAGATATATTGTGTTTTATGTTAATTAGGGAAACATAGACTTTAGCTATTGGTAGATATTGTTAATATTGTTTTTAACAATATCTTCTATTTACCATATTTATGATTGGTTGCCATATTACTTGTATCATTCTTCTTTATAAATATATTATCCTATATATCTTTCAGACACAAGAGAGATTAATCCTATACCTAGTTTTACTATATTCAATTCGGTATCTAGAGCCTAAAATTTTTGATAGTTAATATTTGAATATTGAATTCATTGAAAGAGGATTCTCTTGGTTCTTGTCACAGAACACTGGTTCTTATCTAAGATTGGGATTTTTGCGGCGAATTTTTATTGACTCACAGAACACTGGTTCTTCTCTGATTTTCTTTGTTTATGCTATGGGAGGATCAAATTCAGAAACAAGCGTACTTTTTCCTGCATAGGATCATATCATCTAGCCAACAGTTAGTTGCGCTGAAGTCGTCTCTTTATCCTTTTTAGGATCTATCCTTGTTGTCTTGATTGGAGAATCTTGGTTTTTTAGAGCTTTTCTCTACACATGGATTCTTTCGTTGCTTCTTCTGATAGTGCGGGCCAATTTGCTCTTTTCAATGAATTTCTCAAAGGATGACGATCCTTAGAACTCTTGTTCCACTGCATCTGTTGTAGCCACAAAAATATCTCTTGCTGGTCTAACCCAACCTTCTTCTCTTGGACCTTGGGTTCTCGACTTAGGTGTCACAAATCACATTACTGATAACAAATATTTGTTTTCTTCTTTATCTTGGGATAATTTATCTACAGTTACAATGGTTGATTGGTTTAGAGTCTTATCTTATGGTGTTGCTACTGTTAATCTTTTTTCATCTTTAACCATTGCTAATGTTCTTTATGTCCCTAGGTCTCCTTTTAACTTATTATCCATTAGTTGTCTAACCCGTTCTCTTGATTGTTATTTTTTTTTATCAAAATTTTTTTTTGTTTATAGGACTGTAGTGCAGAACAGGTAATTCCTTTGTCATCTTTGCCTTTCTACACATGTTGACACAATTATGTAATCTCCATCTCTTCATGCTTAGTCAGGTCATTTCAGTCGTGCCAAATTGTAGCAACTTGTTTCCAATTTGTTCAATTTATTTAATTTGTTGTGAGTCATGTCAATTAGGGAAACATAGTCATAGTTCTTTTCCTTGTAATTTCTCACAACGTGCTGCGTCACCTTCTGCATGAGTTCACTCTGACATCTAGGATCTTGGTCGTCTCAAGTCTAATTTAGGGTTTTAGTATTTTGTTACTTTTATCGATGATTATTCGAGATGCACTTGGTTGTTTTAATGAAAAATCGTTCTGAGTTATTTTCTATATTTCAATCATTTTATAATGAAATTAAAACTCAATTTGGGATTTCTATTTAAACTTAGCGAAGTGATAATGGTCGTGAATACCTTTCCCATTCTTTTAAGCATTTTATGGTTTCTCATGACATTCTTCATCAAATTTCATGTGCTTATACACCTCAACAAAATGGGGTGGTGGGGAGCAAAAATAGACATCTTGTTGAAACAACTCGCATACTTTTAATTCATGGTGAGGTTTCTCAACATTTTTGGGGTGATGTTATTCTTACTGAATGTTATCTTATTAACCGAATGCCATTATCAATTTTTAATAACAAAATTCCTCATTCTATTTTATTTCCTCATGCACCTTTACATCTCTTACCTATTAAAGTTTTTGGGTCTACATGTTATGTTTATAATTTTATTTCTGGTCTTGATAAGTTACCTTCTAAATATCACAAATATGTCTTTTTAGGATTTACTTGATCACAAAAAAGATATAAGTGTTTTTGTCATTCTCTTAATTGGTAGATGTCACCTTTAATGAGTCTTCTTTTTATTTTAAGGGTCCTTCTTTTGATGTGTCTGTCTATTACAGTCAATATTCGTGTTGTTTGTGATCATCTAGTTATGTCTAGTCCATTGTCAAATTCTCCTCTTCCACCTCTACTTCAACTTTATAGTCAAAAACATCATTCCCAACAACCACCAAGTGACTCACTTCAAGTGCCAACTATATTGTTTCCTCTAGCTCTGACAAGTGAGTTTGATCTTCTAGTTGTCCTTCATAAAGTTATATGTTCTAATCGTAATTTCTCTCCACATTATATTTCTTTGAGTTACCTTAGATTGTCTTCACCTTTCTATACATCTTTTTCGTCTATCTCTTTTGTGTCCATTCCTAAATTTGTCAGAGATGCCTTACCCCATCATGGTTGGTGTTAGGCCATGCTAAATGAACTATGTGCTCATTAGAATAGTGGAACATGGGAGCTCGTCCCATTATCATTTGGGAAATTTGTCGTTGGTTGCAGAAGGGTTTTTTCTATCAAAGTTGGTCATGATGGTACTATTGATCACCTCAAAACTAGACTTGTAGTCAAACGTCACTCAAATTTTTGGATTGGATTATGGAGAGATACTTTTTCTCCACTGGCAACGATGGCTTCTGTTCGTTTATTTCTGGCCATGACTGCTCTTCAACAATGTCCTTTTTATCAACTTGATGGAAAAAATGCTTTCGTTAATGGAGTTTTATAGGAAGAAATTTATATAAAGCAACCTTCCGAATTTGTTGCTCATGAGGAGTCTTCTAGATTTGTATGTTGTCTTCGTAAATTCTTATATTGCCTGAAACAGTCTCTTAGAGCCTATGTTGGCAAACTTAGCAACGTGGTTCAACCAACAATTTGATATGACTTGAAGGGAGGCAAATCATTAAGTCTTTTACCATCACTCAAGTGATGGTTGTGTCTATTTGATAGTATATGTTGATGACTATTTTTACCACCTGTGACCACCATGACATCTCCTAGATCACTTTACTAGTGACAAATATTGGTTACCATTTTCAAACCAAAGATCTTGGCAAACTCAGATACTTCTCGGGCATTGAGGTAGCACAATCTAACGTTGATATTGTTATATCTCAAAGGAAGTATGAATTTGAACCTGTTGACACTCCCATGAATCCTATTACCAAACTCCTACCAAATCAGGGTGAGCCTATTTTAGATCCTTAGCAATATAGAAAATTGGTTGGGAAATTAAATTACCTTATAGTTATTCATCCTGACATTTCCTTTGCAGTTAGTGCGGTGAGCCAATTTATCAATTCCCCATGTGAAAATCATTGGAATGCAATCATTCGCATATTAAAGTACATTAAAGGATTTCCTGGAAAATGTTTGTTAAATGGTTTCAATAACTATACAAAAAATTTTTACTATTCAAATGCTAGTTGGGAAGGATCTCTTTTTGATAGAAGATCTACCTTCAGGTATTGTGTTAGGATAGATTGGGTTTAGGAGTTAAGGGTGTGGGGGTGTCGGTTGTGTCAGTTGTAAAAAGGGGAGCGGGTTAGAGTTGCTATAAATAGAGCTCTTGTAACTCTGTAGGGGGGATCGAGTGTATTTTGTGTAAAGTTAGGTCTTTAGCCTATAGAGGGAGGTTATGCTCTCAACCAGGGAGGTTATGCCCCCAACCCATTCTTTGTAAAGATGATTCTTTTATGGTGAATAATAGAAAAACACATTCTTCCATTGTTGTTTCTATGTTCTGAGTGTGTTCTTGTTAGGTTCCAAACCTAGGTACCTAACATATTGTGTCTCCATTGGTGGTAACTTCATGTCTTAGAAGAGCAAAAAACAAAGTGTTGTGGCAAGATCTAGTGTAGAAGCTGAATATAGAGCTATTACCTCAGTCACTTGTAAACTTGTTTGGCTTAAGCAATTGCTTAAAGAGTTAGAATTTGGAAATGTCACTCAAAGGATATTTATATGTGACAATAAGGCGACTCTTCATATAGGTTATAGTTCTGTCTTTCATGAAAGGAGCAAACAGATTGAGATTATTGTCATCTCATTCAAGAAAAAAATTGTATTTGGAGATATCAAGATTGAATTTGTTAACTCAAATGATCACTTAGTAGATATTTTTACTAAGTCTTTAAGGGGACTAAGAATTGATTATATTTGTAACAAGCTTGGTACATACAATTTGTATGCACCAAGGAGAGTGTTAGATATATTGCGTTTTATATTAATTAGGGAAACATAGACTTTTGTTATTGTTTGATATTGGTAGATATTGTTGATATTTTTTTAGCAATATATTCTATTTACCATATTTATGTTTGGTTCTCATATATATTTGTATCATTCTGCATTATAAATATATTACCTTACGTGTGTTTCAGACACGGGAGATTACTATATTGAATAGTTTGTTTTATGAATTTGCTATTTATTGATCATGATTTGAGACAAAGGTAATTTAATTTGTAATGTAAACAGTGGGGCTTTAAAATATCTTTGCTTATCTTACTCTGTTAACAGGTTTATTTTACTCATGGACGTGTTCCTCAATCTATAGCAGAAATAAGAGGGTAAAACGGCATATAAATTGAAAATTTAATGTGATTTATTCAACTTATGTTGGCTTAAAATCTTGTTTCACTTTTGCTTAGATTGGTTTGTGAGGATATCACCGGAGGTCAAGAAGATATACCCATTCCAGCTACAAATGTGGTAGACGATCCCCCTGTTCCACCCTCAGGCAAGTTTAAACAAAGAATTTGCAATACAAACATATATATATATATATATATATATATATATATATATATATATATATATATATACACACATATATATGTGTGTGTGTGTGACCCTTGTATAATTAGTTTTGCATTGTCTTTACAATTGTTAATTGTCAGATATTCGAAAATTCTTGACTTTTGTAACTGATTCTAAAACTCCTCAAATGATTTCTAATTGGAAATGACTAAAAAAATCTGTAGACCAACCATATACATTTCACTATTCAGTGGTGAAAGCATCATTCCATTTCCTACTGTTCCATCCTTGCTCCCTTGACCAGTGACCCTCCATCTGATTTTCATTGTTGCATGAATGCTATGAGTATTAGATGCTACACATCCGATATGATGATTTGACTCGAAAAATATAAGATACAGTAGGCTTGGGATATGTATGTGTGTGTATATAGTGCATAGAATAACCTAAATGCTATTTTCATTTTTAAAAAGCCATATTCAAATTGCTTCCAATCTCATGAAAGGATCAAATACATAGAGATTGATTGTTATTTTATCATGATGAAGTGGTTGTCTAAGGAACTATTTACTGGATTTATCAACTCTGAGAACCAGTATGTAGATATTCTCACTAAGTCCTTGAGAGGGTTTAGAATCCAGTTTATAAGTTTTAAGCTTAGTGCATACAATTTACATGCTTCATTTTGAGGGAGTCTTAACATTATGGCTATTATATTGCTGTACAGCTTACATTAAGCTACTTTTTTGGAGTACCTAGCTTTAGGTCTGGGTACTTAATCTCTTTGAGATGTACTTATACTTACCCTTTTACACACACACACATCAGCTGACAATAAACCACTCCCTGTATTTTTCATCACTTTAAGTATAGCTTTGAGATGGTCTCTATCTGCCAAATTAAATCCCCCGTCTAGAGGGTTACTTTTCCTCCTGATGAAGTGTTCTCATGTCTATCTTCAGTGGGTAAGGTAAAGGAGCATGTTTAGGTTTCACTATTTTTTTAGCCAATTCAACGAAATCTGAGAGTGCAGTGCACGTTTAAAGTAATAGGATAAAATGAAGTAAAAAATAGCCTATATTTATAGGAAAGAAAAATACCACTGGAAGAAGACAAAAATAGAACTGAAGGAATAAGACATTGAACATGCACTGCACCAAGCAGTCTGGGTGAACTTGTCAAGGATTAAGAAACTGAATGTTTGTTTCTCCCTGCTTCAAATAGAAAACTAAAAGTTTCCTATCCCAAACATATCCAAAAATGAATAGTTCCAAAACCAGATTGTATCAGGTTGTTCTTTTTAAATCTCGGGAACACTCTCCCGATACGGATCTCAAATTTATCCAAAAGTATTTGTGTTGGTTACTGTTATAATTTAGGGTAGAATAATTCACTTATTATGTGGAGAATACAATCTATATATACAAGGCTAGAAAGCTATTTTAGGAAGTATAATCAATAGCTCCTAGACAACGAGATCTCTATGATTCAAGAATATCCCTAAATATACTGTAATTATAATCTGCTAAATAAGGAAACAATAAAACACAAATCCTAACAGAAATAATACAGTTAATAAAATAGATTCTAACACTCATCCTCAAGCTGGTGAATATGTATTTTACATTCCTAGCTTGGAAACAATACTCTTAAAATTGGCTCACCTGTGAGGATAAGGAGTGAAAATCAGACCATTGTAACTTTTTTTTGATAAAATGTCTGTCAATTTCAATATGTTTGGTTCTATCATGCTGCACTAGAATATGAGCTATGCTAATAGCAAATTTGTTATCATAATAAAGTCTCATCTGTTCATCTGATTTTATTCTTAAGTCATCCAAGATCTTCAGCCAGAGTAGTTCACATATTCCTTGTGCCAATGCCTGAACTCTGCTTCAACACTGAATCTAGCTATCACATTTTGTTTTTTACTCTTTCAAGTCCCTCCAAGGAAAGTGCAATATTTCGTAGTTGACCTTCTATCCATAATTGACCCTGCATAGTCTGCATTTGCTTATTCCTCCAAACTTACATTCTCATTTCGTTCAAACAATATTCCCCTTCCTTGGGTCCCTTTCAAAATTGCAAAATTCTTAGAGCAACTTGTAAGTGAATCTCCTTTGGTTGGTGCATGAACTAGCTAACTAGACTCATAGTGAATGCAACATCAGGTCTAGTGTGAATGCAACTTGTAACTGGCTTATTTTGACTTCTCCTTGACCTGCTATAGTCATCAGAGAGCCATCAAATGTGGATATTTTTTTCTTGCTAGGACAAGGGATGTATGTAAGTTGAAAAATGTTTAAGTAGTGGTGTCATGTGGACGGTGGCCCCGGAATCTAGTATCCAATATGGGTTATGGTTTTTATCAGAGGCATTAAGTCCAAAAGAAAAAATCTTACCAAATGTACGTGAATGTGCCAGACAACAACTACCTGGTGACTTATCCATCTTTTTGAGGAATGATCTCATCTGCTCTACTTCATCCTCGTTAAGTTGAATCAACCCTCTTTTATTTTCTTCATTTATTGCAGCACCTATGTGTGCTTGTCCTCCCTTTCTAGTGTTGTCTCCTTTCTTTCCCAACTCCTTGTCACAATTATGGGATACCCAATCTTTACTAGGTGACTTTCCATGTAGCTTCCAACATATATCATGAGTGTGGTGAGACTTGTTATAGAAGGTATGCCACACTTCGTTAAGCCCCACCAAGAAATCATAGACTCTATCTTGCTCAATATACTCTTTGAGCATTGCTGAATCATCTAAGCACTTGGCTCTTATGACCCTGTAATGGTCTAATTCCATTCATAGGGATTTGAGTTGATTGGCATACTCTGTAACAGTCTTGTTTCCCTATTTTGTAGCAATAATCTTCACCTTCACATCACATATATTTGGGCATCATCTTTAGCTTTGGAGATGTATGCTCCATGGCATTCCGAATCTCCTTTGCAGAATTAAGAAACAAGCAAGTATCAGTGATTTCTGGGATCATGGAGTTCTATAGCTATGCCATGATCATAGAGTCCTCTTCATCCCATTTTGTAAATTTGAGATCTTCTGTTGGAGCATCTTCAGTCAAGTGGTTAGCTTTCCCTTTACCTTTCTAAGTTCTGTGAACAAGCGGTGGCAACAATGAAGGCTGCCGTCTAGGATTTTGGTGTGCGTAGTCAGAGGCGGCTCCCAGGCGTTGACATCATGTTATAATTTAGGATAGAATAATTCATCTTATTATGTTGAGAATAAAATCTATATATACAAGACTAGAAATAATATAGCTAATAAAACAGATTGTAACAGCTACGTCCTCAACAAGAATACATACCCTAAAAACTTGTGTATTGGTGCTTCAGTGCGGATTTCATATTTATCTGAAGTGGGAGGAATTTGAAAACAAAATTTATGATATCGTTTATCTGTTATTAGTCAGCAACTCTTCTTTCCATGATTCTCTCCTCATCTGTGTTATGTACTGAATTTCATTACCTCTTTTTCAAAATCTTGAGGTTTCAACTATCAACCATACCATTTGCTCCCTCCTCCCATTCCATTAAATAACTAAAATTTTTATATTATAATTAATTTCATAATAAATATTTTTATCATATACTCATGTTTTAGATTAATGTTAAATAATATTTTGTGATAATATAGATAATGTTAGCTATTATTGTTTAAAAGAAATTAAAACTCAATTTAGTAAATAAAGATGACAAATAGCTTGAAAGATACAAGTTTTTAAGAAATTCTTTGAAAATCCGCCCTTTACAGAACTCCTAAAAAACTCTTGTTTTGAGTGACTCCTAAATGCATTACCGTTCAACCTAGCTATAGTCTAATTACACATAGCATAGGATATGTACTGAGAGAAAAATGGGGAGTATATATTTGATGTCTAGTTTTTTAATATTGTTACAGGTTTCACATATTGCAAGTCTCTTAAGGTAGCAAAAAATGTGAAGCTTCCAACTAATGCCGCTGGATGCAAATGCAAAGGCTCCTGTAATGACCCAACAACATGTGCATGTGCTCTGCGTAATGGCTCTGATTTTCCCTATGTATCTCGGAATGGTGGCAGGTTAGAAACTCGATTGGTCAGGTGCCTATGAATTTATTTGCTTTTGTATTTGATGGGGCTATGCTGTATTGACAGGTTAGTAGAAGCTAAAGATGTAGTATTTGAATGTGGCCCCAAATGTGGTTGTGGTCCTGGTTGTGTCAACCGAACTTCTCAAAAAGGACTTAGATATCGTCTGGAGGTAGCATATTTGATTGGTTTCCGCATTTTTTGGACTATCAATGAAAAATATATTGGCATTGTAATGGTGTATTTAATTAAATTATTGCATAGGTTTTCCGGACTGCCAAAAAGGGATGGGCTGTCAGATCCTGGGATTTTATACCTTCTGGAGCACCAGTTTGTGAGTACACAGGAATACTTGCTAGAACGGAAGACATGGATAGCATGTTGGAAAACAATTATATTTTTGAGATAGATGGCTTGCAAACGATCAAGGGCCTTGGTGGTAGAGAGGTATTGAATCCTATCAAGTCTTGTAACATCGTTTTTGTCAGCTACTTTAGTTTCATCTAAACATGTCTTGTCTCTTGGGTTATGTAAATTTGAACAGAGGCGGTCACAAGATGGAGAAATTCCTGAAGATATATTGAACAAATATGATGATCTAAGTTCCGAAAGTGTGCCAGAGTTTTGCATTGATGCTGGATCTACTGGAAATATTGCTAGATTTATAAACCATTGTTGTGAGCCTAATCTGTTCGTGCAGTGTGTTTTGAGCACACACGATGATTTGAGGTTGGCTCGTGTAATGCTGTTTGCTGCGGACAACATACCTCCTTTGCAGGTATCTCATTTTCTTTATTTCTCCCAAATTTTTCTGTGGAGTATTTATACCAATGTCTTGAATGTCTTGAATTGCTTGCAGGAATTAACGTATGACTATGGTTACGCTCTAGATAGCGTGTTGGGCTCCGATGGGAAGATCAAGCAAATGACATGCTATTGTGGGGCCGCCGACTGCAGGAAGCGATTATTCTAAACGCTGTTCATTCCTTCACAGGAAAAGTTGTATGTGATCTTTCTTTTTGAAAAACTAAAGGGGGTTTTTCATAGACATTTTTTAAACATGAGTAGCAAGTGTATACATTGACCTCACCTGAAATGATAGCAAAGGGACCTTGTAATTTTGTGCAAATGTAAGGCATATATGTTTTTCTCGAAATAACCTGCTTTATATTTTTCATGAATAACCGGTTTTGTATGTGGTATATTTCATATTTAGAAGTTTTTAAAGATTCAAATATCTAAAGTATTTTTTTTTTTAAAAAACTTGTGTAACTGATCAAGGCATTTGTTTAAGGTTTAATGATTTAGTAGTGGTTGAATCTTTATTAACCTTAGTATTAGTAAATAATAATTAAGGGATGTGAACAAAAAGTACTTATTTATATTAAGCTAAACATTGTATTATTATATCTGCAAATGAATAACTATTAGTAAAATAATATTAATGTGTTATATTTGTTAAAAGTGTTTTTTAAGTGTTTTAGATTAAGTTAAAAATTATTTCCAAAACGTGCTATTAGAATTTGGGGATTTTTAACCATTTTTTTTTCTGATTTTGTACAAGTTTTGAATTAATTGAATGTTCAAGAATTAAGGGATCGATAACTTAGTCCTGTATATTCATTTGTTTGATTTAGTTTTCACAATTATGGTTAGAAATATTAAATTTTACGTAGTAGAAATATTAAATATTTATTTGTGTAGAAAAAAAAAATGGCTACATGCTGCTAGCAAATACACCCCATCAAAATGAGTAAAAAGTAAAAAGGAACTAAAAAAATTTCTTAAATGACAATCTTACACTTTTTTATTTTTGACTAGGTAAAATAATACTCATTTACTTGTATTTAAATTTAGACTTATATAAATAAGAGACGAACACAATAGTAAGTCAATAAATTTATCTATATATTTATAATTATTTATTTTTAAGAGGATATATGTCTCTAAGTGTTCTATGGAATCCATCCATTATGTTCTATTTCTTTAACAATCAGGAACTTGATGTCAATGTGTTTTAACTTGCTCTAACTTCCACTACTGTTAAACTACAATACACTTGATTTGTTGTCACAATATAACATAAGTAGTCTTTCAATTCCTTTCATAATATGTATCTTTGTAACAAAATTAATTGATAATGTCAACAAATTAATTGAGAATTTATATTGATTAATTTGAAAATCTAACACATTAGTTAATTGAACAATAATTTTAATCTTTAAATAACCAATGATGAATTCTATTATGAAAAAACAATGAAATCAAGTTATTTTCTTTATATTTGTTTTTATCTTTTTAAATCTTTTTATCAATTTATTTCTTTCTATCTTTTGTTATTTTGTTCTTTAATCTTTTATTGATCTTTATCTTCTTTATTGTTTTTGTGTTACTAACCCTTTTGTATAGTTTTAATAAAAACTAATTTTTTAAAAATCAATTTTGTATTCGTTGAGAAACAACTTAGGGTAGAATTTACTCTTTCTATTTTGTTAGTTACTATTTTAGCAAAATTGAAGTTGTTATAGTTTAATAATATTAATTTGATCACGTCAACGACAATGTTATCTATAGTTGGTTGTTGATTCGATTTCTGAATCTTGATGTTGTTCACATTAGTTATCTGATTCTACAACCTTTGATATATGTCCTCTCTCATTTTCTTGAATTCAATATTCCGCTCAACCATTATCTTTGGAAAAAATTCTAACTCGGTCTCCCTGGCATTGCCATTCATTAGTTGACTTAAATCATGAGACATATGTTCCGCTCTAATAGCTAACTTTACAAGTGCTCTAAACTTTATAATATCGGGAAATCTTGGAAAACAGTGGATGGTGGAATTAACACTTAGAAGTAACTCTAAAAAGTTATTGTTACTTGCATCATCCATCATGTTGCATAACATTTTTGTTATTTTCATATCACTCATACATAATATTTTTCCTTCTTTGATCAGCTCGCAACCTTTCATCTATAACTTCTAGTTTCTCTTTCACTCCATCCATTAATAACCCAACATCCCTATAGGATGGTCCATATGGTTGTTGCTCTTATTTCAAAAAAGATAATGTATGATACAGATAGTTTATTTGACGCATAGTCAACTTACTTATATCATATACAAGGTGTGATAACTTGAGGATAATAATCATATTTCATTTGAAAATCACATTGTTGATTATTTTCATATGAAAAAATTATTTTACATTTTTTAAAAAGGTAATCTGAAAAGAAATAAGTTGAAAACTTGTCGAGTAGACTTCCAAGAAAGAGAGGTATGTCTCAATGGACAACTTAAATACCTTATTTTTCCTTAGCCAAAGTATTCCCTAACTAGTTTTACAAATTTCCCAAAAAAATTTCTCAAACAAAAATTACGAAAAAAAAACAAATTTACCAAATTTCTTCACCTTTTCATGCTATGCTTGGATTGCCTCCTTGTGGTCTTGATCATTTGCTATTCTTGAATTTATCTTTAAATGAAACTTTAACCAATTTATTTTCACACCTCAATGAGTTCAACTTAGTTGCAACTGCATTAACACACCTCAAAATATCCAAAGAACATTTTTGCAACTAAAATCTAATTTTAACATGTTTTTGTATATTATGTTAAATAAACCCAAGTATAGCAAATCCTAACTAAAATATTTTATTAAAGTACAAAAACCAATGAAGGACTATGGTTCTCCTACCTCCACCTCCCTTACAGCGGAATTGAATTCTTTTCTTATCCTCTAGTACACCATGGTCAACTTTTTTTTCACTATCCATGGTCACAACACTGAGCATCTCTTGCTCTCCACCTCTCATGAAACATCCGGCCACTTATCAGCACTGGTAATATATTGTTCGCTTTGGGCCAAGCCCTCACGGATTTGCTTTTGGTACCACTCCAAAAGGCCTCTTACCAATAGAGGTATCTTATGTGTATATAAACCCATGTCCATCTCTTATTTTATCCGATGTGGGACTTTGTTTGTACCCAACAATAAATATGCACTCATTAGCTAGCTTCGATACTGACAAATTTATGGAATTGGCAACCAGCTTCAACATTGACAAATTATGCTTCTGGTTTATATCCTTGACTTGTTTGGTTAACTTTAGTATTGACTAGTTGTGTCTTTTAAGTGAGGGTCAAGGATTTAAAGCCTCCTTAGTTTAGTTTCCTTTGTTGCACAACATGTATATGTGAGCTCAAGAATCTTCATGATCTTTTCCTAAAAATAAATGTGAAGAATAAGGTTAAGAAATGCATATTTAGAATATACTCCTCTTGCTATAAGTGAAATGAAAAATCTAGAAAAATTTCTAGGTCTTAGGTGCATGACACAATCTCCTTAAATCATAAGGCCCATCAATCAAAACCTCAAATGATGATTTTACCATCTCCTTATCAGTTTGATCAGGCATCTCACTTGTTGAAGAAGAACTTCTTTTTAATCTTTTTTAGCCCAGTTCTTACTTTTTCTTTCTAGCCTGTTAAAAAAGATCAAATAATATGTAGAATACAAAATAACAGAGAAAACAAAAATCAAAGTTCCTTGTAAGTTTTCTGCTCAACACCAAAATTGGCGTCTAATCTGCTTTGTTCTTTATTGATTGCAGCAAATCATTAAGGTTCTATCCAACTTTCATTCAAATATTTCTTTTAAGTTTAGTGTTCAAAACTAGACTATAATCACAACATCTAATACCACAAGTTAAAAATTTGAAACACTTAAAATAAAAAATTAGTATTTATGCAATTTGTCTGATGTTTTAAAAACTGCACCTTCCACATAACTCCAAAAAATATTTTTCTTCCATTCAAATTAAATATCTTTTAATCAAGAATGTAAAGAAAAAAGAATCAATTGAATTGGATAACTGTGGTGAAAGTTAAGGTGTTGCTCCCTCCACCACCTCAAGTGTTCCTGCACCTCCCCACTATTTTCTTTTATTCCAAAAATACTCTACACCTCCCCACTATTTTCTTTTATTTTAAAAATACCCTACACCTCCCCACTATATTCAATAATCTTTTTATTTCTCTCTCTACATTAATGGAGTATTCACATGACTCAGATTTAAACTTGTGATGTATTGCAAAATTTTATTTACACTTTCCCTTATATAAGTTTGATTCAATCTTATTTTCACTATTCAATATATTTTGTTTTCTTCAAATTACTTAATAAATGGTAAAATTTTGTTCTAAATTTCTAGAAAAATGTTTATATATATGTGTGTTTTGTTACCAATGAGGAGCATTAGTAAATTTGAAGATAAATGATTTTGATGATGCTGCAAGAAGATAGACTGTTATAATTATTTTAAAAGCACTTTATAGATTATAAATGTATTAGGACAGACTTTGAACATGTAATACTTAGAAAAATTCGTACTTCCAGAACTGTTACGTATTTAATCGATTATTAGAAGCTATAATCGATTATCCTGAGCTTTTCTGAAAAACCTCGTTGCTTTGGAATAATCGATTATTACTGGTTCTGATGAGAACTACCAAAGTCTGTGGAATAATCGATTATTCCTCAGGATAATCGATTATCACTTTTGAAAAACCTTGTAACGGACTCAAATAATCGATTATCACTAACAATAATCGATTATCTGTGGCAGTTATAATCTATCTCTGCGAACTCAGACCAGTTGGCTATATAAGGTTGTTCCAAAACCCTTAGAGGGTTAACTCTGAGCTTTTTGAGAATACAGTTTGTCTGAGGAAGTTCTAAAAAGCTAGTTCAAGTGCTTTGCCTGGTCTCGTGAATAGGAGAAGCTCGTGTTTCGTGTGTTGATAGTCGGAGCGGTTCTCTTCGAGTTGGCAAGGTGGTCATCTTCCGGTTCGTTTGTCGAAGGAAGGTTTTATCTCTCTGTTTTTTATTCACTCTTATTGTAATTTGTGAAACTGATTTTAGGGAAAACGTTAATCACTTTTTATAGTGATTAACAACTGGATGTAGATTCTTTTGAATCGAACCAGGATAAAATTCCAATGTATCAATTTTTCTACTCCTACTCTCTTTACTATTTTATGCACATCAACTGTTTGATAAATTTTCTCTAAGAAATTTGTTTTTCTATAACGGACCAGCAAAACTTGATTTGTGACCGTAACACGCTTTCCGAATATTTTATTCTGTTGCGCGACTCTATAACGGTACCGATTGTTCCGACAATTGGTATCAGAGATTGCTTTAATAGTTTTTCAAATTTTTCGAAAATGGGCGGTCATAACCAAGTTTATGCTGAGGGTGCTTCTATTGATAGACCTCCTTTGTTTACGGGGGAAAATTATGCGTTTTGGAAAAGAAGAATGCAAATATTTTTAGAGTCAATTGACAGAGGCATCTGGGAAGCCGTACAAAATGGTCCATATATTCCTAAAAATACAGTTGATGGTGTGGAAGTAGAAAAGTCATATTTTGACTGGACTGTTGAGGAAAATAGAAGAGCCCAATTTGATATTAAGGCTCGTAATATAATTTTATCTGTACTAACCATTGATTATTTTTTCAAAGTGTCTGTTTATAAAAGTGCTCAAGAAATGTGGAAAATTTTAAGAGTCACTCATGATGAAGTATCGAATGTGGCTAAGTTGACTTGTTCGAACTCATGCTCTACATCAAACTCCTCAAGCTCAAGCGATTCTAATGAGCAAGAAAATCTATGCTTGATGGCCAACGATAAATCATCTGAAAGCAAAATCTTGAAGGGAAAGAAGGACTATCAAGGTTCCTCTTCAAGCTTCAAATGTTATGGATGTGGTGAAAGAGGCCATGTGAAAGCTTATTGTTCAAGAAACAAAAGAAGTAAAGAAAGAAAAGAAAATAAAATTCACAAGAAGAAGAAGGTTCACATTGCTTGGGAGGATAATGCATCAACCACCTCTAGTTCAAGTGATTCTGTTGAAGAAGTAAACTTGTGTTTGACAGCTAATTTTGATGATGCTGGAAGCCAAGTAAGTAATTCTAGCTATGAATCTAGTGAATTTGATTTACAAAAGGCATTTCTTGAATTACTTGATGAATCTGAAACATTGAATGTTGCTCATAAAAATATGAAAAAGGAATTTAAAGAATTGAAATGGAAATATAAAAATGCATTAGATGAGGAAGTCATATTAAGAAACAAAGTTAGTAATCTTGAAACAAAATTGTCTGAATCTAATCCAAATGAAAAACCTGTTGAGTGTTTATCTTGTAAAAGTCACATGTTTGACATTGACATACTAGAAAATTTACTTTCTAAAGGAATCAAGCCTATCTCACATGTTCAAAATGTTTTTAGAAAGAGCAATGTTAGAAATATAAACATGCATCATCATAAAAAGTCTAAAGTTAAGAGAAATCGTAGAGTTTGGGTTGAGAAAGGGACTTTTGTGAAAAACAAGATGCATGATGTTTGTTGTTTTTATTGCATGAAAAAGGGACATACTTCAAACAAATGTAGAATTAAACATTTTGATGTTTCAAATGGGAAATATGCTTGGATTCCTGTTATAAAGTAATATGTCTCTAATCTCAAAAGACCCAAATGAGATTATGGGTACAAAAACTATATTGTTTTTACTTTGCAGGTTAAGTTTTCAAAAGGATAAGAGAGCTCTATGGTATTATGCTCTTTGAATTTATGCTACAAGCCAGGATGTAACTCCATCAAGTGGTACCCAAAGCCTTCGTTCAAGCACCAAGTATTTGAGTTAAGTGTTGTTTAAACTATGATGTTGCATCTTGCTTTTACTTGATCTTCCATTATTTAATTACTGTTATATTCATTTTTGGTTAGGCAAATGATATGTTCATCACTGTTTCATTCATCTTGTGGTGTGTTCTTGTCTGTTTACAAGTGAAATTCATCTATTTAAGATATTCATGTGCTGAATTTCATTCATGTCATGTAAAGCCATGTGCATTGTTATTTCAGTGCTTTGTTGATAATTATCTATTGAATTTGTGTTTAACTGGCTTAGTATTCAATTTCATGAGTACTTTGAAGTTATCTTTGGTGTAATCTCTGTCAAGCATCAAAAACTATGAAAAAGTCATTTAAATGAGTTGGCTGACAAATTTTCATTAGCAATTTTGGATGATTAAGACATGTGAAATTAAATTGTCATTTCTATTTCAAAGTTGGTTTTGTGGAGATTTGTTTTTAAGTTCAAATGCATAACGAATAAGCTATGATAATATACATTGAGAGCCTGGATGCAGAAAATGAACTGATCAAATTTGCATAATTTTGATGTAAATTATTTTGTTTAAAACTGTTGAACGATAAAACCTGAATCAGCTCTTGTGGTTGAATTTTTGTATATGTTGTTTTGATATGCATAGCTAAATTTATGGGATTGAGCAGATTGTGATATGAGAATGCATGTATGACAGTTGTTGTCTAGGAAGTTGTAAATTGTGCTGTCAAAGTTAGTTTAAAACTAATTGTGCTAGCTGTAATGCTTTCATGTTAAACTCTTTTGGAATTACAAAGCCTAATTTGAACTGACTGTTACAAATTTATGCATTGCATTGGACTGAATAAATCTTAAATTTTTGGAATTTTTTTTAAAAGGGGAATATTAAATTTAGGGGGAGAAAATTTTGGTTGACATCTTCCACCTCCTTATTATTCTTCAACCCCTCCTTTTTAAAGTCTTACTTGTATTTCTTGATTAAGAGCTAAATTTATGTGTTCTATGATGAACTTTGTTCTTTCATGTTATGAAAGTTTAAAATACACCTATTCTTTTGTTGAGGGGTGAGCATATCTTAAGGGGGAGAATTATAAATCTTTTTGCTTATGATAAAAAAGGGGGAGAAATATGTGCAGTTACTACTAACTCTTCTTGTTGTCTGTTAGTTTGTATCTTTTGAAGATAACCCAAAGTTGCTTTTAAAAAGTGATTTTTGATCATCATCAAAAAGGGAGAGATTGTTACCAATGAGGAGCATTGGTAAATTTGAAGATAAATGATTTTGATGCTGCTGCAAGAAGATAGACTGTTATAATTGTTTTAAAATCACTTTGTAGATTATAAATGTATTAGGAAAGGCTTTGAACATGTAATACTTAGAAAAATTTGTACTTCCAGAACTGTTACATATTTAATCGATTATTAGAAGATATAATCGATTATCCTGAGCTTTTCTAAAAAACCTCGCTGCTCTGGAATAATCGATTATTACTCCAAATAATCGATTATCATTGGTTTTGATGAGAACTGCCAAAGTCTCTGGAATAATCGATTATTCCTCAGAATAATCGATTATCACTTTTGAAAAACCTTGTAACGGACTCAAATAATCGATTATCACTAACAATAATCGATTATCTGTGGCAGTTATAATCTATCTCTGCGAACTTAGACCAGTTGGCTATATAAGGTTGTTCCAAAACCCTTAGAGGGTTAACTCTGAGCTTTTTGAGAATACAGTTTGTCTGAGGAAGTTCTAAAAAGCTAGTTCAAGTGCTTTTCCTGGTCTCGTGAATAGGAGAAGCTCGCGTTTCGTGTGTCGATAGTCGGAGCGGTTCTCTTCGAGTTGACAAGGTGGTCATCTTCTGGTTCATTCGTCGAAGGAAGGTTTTATCTCTCTGTTTTTAATTCACTCTTATTGTAATTTGTGAAACTGATTTTAGTGAAAACGTTATTCACTTTTTATAGTGATTAACAACTGGATGTAGATTCTTTTGAATCGAACCAGGATAAAATTCCAATGTATCAATTTTTCTACTCCCTACTCTCTTTACTATTTTATGCACATAAAGTGTTTGATAAATTTTCTCTAAGAAAATTGTTTTTCTAAAACGGACCATCAAAACTTGATTTGTGACCGTAACACGCTTTCCGAGTATTTTATTCCGTTGCGCGACTCTATAATGTTTTTTTTTTACATTTAATATCTATAATTTTTAACATTATATTATGTTTTAACTTACCGACATGTTTGACTCAAATAACTTGAATAAAGTATTTAATTTATTAGATAAATAACATAAAAATATTATTAAATACTTAAAATATAAAAGAAAAATTATTTGTTAAAGATTTGGAATTTATTTAGTTCTTTCGTCATTATAAAGTTAGTATATAATAATAATAATATATTATTTACTATTAATATTATTATGTTTATTATTTTGTATTTGCATCTAACTTTTAAGTTTATAAAATGGAAGTGATAGAAGCACTAATATTGAAGTTTCTCTGAATTTTATATTTTGCAATATATCACAAGTTTAAATCTAAGCCATATGAATGTTCCATTAATGTAGAGAGAAAAAGAGAAAGATTATTGAGGATAGTGGGGAGGTGTAGAGTATTTTCTGAATAAAAGAAAATAATGAGGAGGTGTAGAACATTTTTGGAATAAAAGAAAATAGTGGGGAGATGCAGAAGCACTTGGGGTGGTAGAGGGAGCAACACCCTGAAAGTTATTATCAAACAAGTAGCAAAGGTCCAAGTCAGAGTGTTGCTCCCTCCATCACCACCAAATGCTCCCTACACCAGCCCATACCCAATTTACCCTTGCTATAAAACGAATGTCAACATCTGTTTCACCTTCAACGGCTGTTGACATCTGTGAACGGATGTTAACATCCATTTACATATTTTAACTTTTTTTTTATATTTTAGTTTATTGTTTTTATTTTAGATTTTATTTTAATAATATTTTTTATTTACATAATATATTATAAAAAAACAAAAAAATTTAAGACTTTATAAATTAATTTAAAATATAAAAAAAATTAAATAATATTTCGATATTAATTTATAATACAATAAATTAATAGACTAAAAACTAAAAAAAAAACCTTAATGGATGTGGCCACGTTCATTAACAGATGTGACACATCCGTAATTATATAAAAAATATTTAAATAATTAATTAAATAATAATACATAAATTAAATTAGTAATAATTATTTTATTAAATAAAATAAAATTAATTTATATATAATTATGTAATAAATTTAAAAAAAGTTAAATAATATTTATATATTATTTTAAAATACAATAAACTAATAAACTAAAAACTAAAAAAAATAATAAAGAAAACATTAACGGATGTAGCACATCCGTTTATGTAATTATATAAAAAATATTTAAATTATTAATTAAAAAATAATACATAAATTAAATTAATAATAATTATTTTATTAAATAAAATTAATTTATATATAATTACGTAATAAATTAATTTTATTTATTTAATTAAATAATAATTATTAATTTAATTAATTATAAATTTTTTTAATTTATTATAATAAATGAATGTGCCACATCCGTTACGGCCACATCCGTTTAAGTTTTTTTTTAATTTTTAGTTTATTTAAATAATATATTTTAATTAATTTATAGATTATTATAATATATTACTTAAATTAATTTTATTTTATTTAATTAAATAATAATTATTAATACAATAAATTAATTAACTAAAAACTTAGAAAAAAAACATAAAGTTTAAAAGAACGTGAACACATCCGTTAATGATGTGGCATATTCGTTGAAAAAAAGAAGTGGGGGTGTAGAATTTTTTAAAATATAAAGATTTGTTTTAAAATTTTTAAAAAATGTGGTGGTATAGGGAGCAATCAGAAGTGTTGTAGGGAGTAACCCTCTCCAAGTCATCATCACCAATTTGTTTGGTGTTTTCAGAATTAAACTGCACCTTCCAAATACCTCCAAAAATTAGGAATTTACATTCAAATTAAATAAAATTGAATAAAAACAAAATAAAAACAAAATAATCAACTCAATTGAATAACTATAAAGAAATTTATACATCAAACAATCAGTAGAGATCCGAGTTGTCATATTTTAATTAAAGAGCATATTTTATGTAGAATTTCCCTTTCAACGGTAGAAAATACACAAACATTCCAAACAAAAATACAAATATATATCTTTTAACTTTCCTCTGGTTTGAGAGAAAAACATAAAACTAAAATATTTGTGTGAGCAAAATAGAAAATGAAAACAAAACTTATACAAAAGTAAAAAAAATAAACTTTACAACTATACAAATCCAATATTTACAAGATATCTACATAGAAAAATAATGGTTAGAACTACCAAATACTTGAACTAAATCTCCATTAACGACATCCAAAATATTAATGGGGTAATCTTGGATTGTGATTTTTATGTTCATTAGGTTTAAGCCCCAAAATCCATAAAATCACATAATATCAAGTTTTAAAAGATTTATTTAATTGTGCCCAATTGGCAAGTGCACCAAGTCATTTGTAGTACAATAGAATGAGGGTTATCCTATCTAGTGGGATTTAACAAGCATATTGGTAATTTTTCTTTTGGGATTTTGTATTTGAAAAATATTGATAATAGTATATATTATATAGATTGAGTGAAGTAGAGGTTATGAGTGGATTTCATCTCATCCTCTTCCACTGCACCACTATTGATATTGTCTGTGTACTCATGCACCACTCCAGGTCCATTCTTAACACCTAGAGTCTAAGTTCATCGAACTTATGTTTGATTCCTCATTGACTGCTTGAATGAATCACTTGCACTAAGATCAAGACTTTATAACCAACTAGAGCCTTAGATCTATTCATAGCATCTAAAAACACGAGGAGAATTGGTTGGACCACAACTTGGAATCAATTCCTACTCAATCCCAAGCTAATGAAATAAGACAAGTGATCAGTTCATCTAACAAAACGCACAAACTAATTCATAAACGGATTGAATGAAAGCATAAATAAATATCCAAGAAGTAGAAGTACAGAGAACTAGAATTGATTACATCCAACCTTGACACAAGAGAGTTCAACTACTCATAAATATTGCAATGTAATCCTGACAACATCTAGACATAAGATTTACAATGGAAGCATCTCTCTCAAGCCTCACTAACTCATTCTAACTCTATTATTACATATTTGATCATCCACTCAATGCCTAAAATAAGGATATGAGGTTTGTATTTATAAATTGTCTAGGGCGTGGCTTCAGCGATGATGTCATGGCTACAATTACAAAGGTTTCCTTCCAACATGGATTTCCTCTGTGGTTTAAGCCCCATGCTTTTGTATTGCAGCCCCAAAGATAACTTCTATGGGAAGGATTCTTTATGACTTAGTCTCAGATCCAATGCTTGAGGATTTCCTCTAAGGTGGGTTTCTTCATGTGGCTCAAGCCTTAAGTTTCATGTTGAAGCCGCACCAAATTCAGTTTGCCAAAAATTGCTTAAAATTTCTCTATTTTGTTCATTTTTCATTTGATTCTTTATTGATATCAAGAATTGAAAAACAAAATAAATACAGGTGAATTAAGCATAATATAAACAAAATCAAAACAAGATGTGTCAAAATTATCTTAAAATTCACTTAAATTGGACACTTATCACCAGGTCGAGTTGTAAAGTTTAACTTGTTTTCAATTGGCATGGCCTTGCCCATTTTTAGGGGGCCAATATTGGGTTGGGCTTAAACAAGCTGGGTTGGCCCATTTTGCCACTGTTACCAATTTCAATTTTTATCGATTGTACACATAATGTATGTGTATATAAAATACAAAATTATCATCAAAATAACATCAAACTTAAATTTCTTTACTAACCTCCCTAACCCATATCTTGAATAGAAATTTTAATAATTAAAAAAAATATAAATATGGTTAAATATTTTAAGTAAAAAGATAAAACAGTTTGTTAATTATAATATAAAGGATTTATTTTATTTGTAAAAGATTTTCTAAGAAATAAGATTTTGTGAATAATTATTCAATTAGAAAAGATATTTTAGATATTGTTGTATATGAGTTGATAATCTTGAATATTATTATATTGTTATAAATTAAAAGATATCTTAAGATATTATTAAATATAATTATATATTTTTGTTAGATAATAATAAGTGAAAATAAAATATTGTATTTTCTTTAAAAATATTAGACTTATAAATATACAAGAGAACAAAGTCTAGGTAGAGAATTTAAATAGAAACAATGGCAAGTTAAGCTAGAGTGTTTAAATAGAAACAATGCAAGTTAAGGAAGAAGGGAGAAAGTCTTAAAGAGGCTTAATTTTTATGGGGAAGAAGAAAGAAGTGAAGAGTAAAAGGTAAGAGGAGTTTACATTTTTTTTCTTTTATTGTCTTCTTGCGTGTTTATATGTGGTGACTCAGTAAAATGTGGTGAAAGGTAACTCTACATAGTTGTACTAGAGGTGAACTTTGCCAGACTCTCGAAGATAATAATGAGAAGTGACACCTATGTACTTCGTCGAGGCTCTCAAGGAAAGTAATGGAATGTGATAATTGTATATGTCAAGCCTCTAAAGAAAGTAACGAAAAATGATACTTGTATTAGTAAACTGCATGGAAGAGTTACAAATTGATTCCTAACATTGAGTTCACTTATGATTATATAAATTGTTCTAATGACATGTTTTGAAAATACGACTATATTTGAATTGTTGTTTGAGTTTGTGTTTTTTTCTTTTTTGAAAAGTTATTCTATCTATTATACGGAAACATATTTAATTCAGGTGAGGAAGATATATGATGTTAGGGAGATGAATAACGAGACATTTGGTATAGTGTTTAAACTTAAGTTTTTGTTTTCAATAAGATATATTTGTAATTGAGTTTCTTAATAAAATAAGAATGAAATTTTGTTTTAAATTATATAATTTATGTTAATTATAAATTTTAATAAGCGAAAAATTGGAAATATAATTTTGTTTCTTGTTAAATAACCGTTCCAAAACATATTTCTGAATTCGAAGAAACGTTTCAGAACGGTCCACAAAATAACCCACCAGAATGTCCCTCAGCATCTCATTCAACTCGACCTCTGTACAACACCAAACAGCGGTTACAGCGGCGGCCTAACTGTGAGGTTAGACTGCGAGGGAGGTGCACGTGTTTTTTCTTTTCAATGGATGGAGATGCATCGATGGGGATGAAAATTAGGATTTACCTTTTACCTGGTAGAGTGGATATTAAAATTATTGGGGAGGTGCAGAAGAAATAATTGGGGTGAAAGAAGTGACAGTCTTTTACTCCATTGTAGGAAATAAACGACACAATTCCTGTCTGAGGGTCCCAATGTCGTGATTCAACTTTACACACATGCTTTTAATTCTTGCATACAATTGTAATATACAACCTAAAAAAGTAATTGTAACATGCCACATTATAAACTCAGCGAAACAGATTGAAATTAACGAATTAAACCAAATGAAAATTACGGGCAACTCTTCAGCATTTGATACTCTTAAACATACGAATATTTTAACACATCTTAATCTTTACCTCTTGTTATAAAGCTTGAGTTAAAGTGTACATCTACAGCAGTTATCCATCCAGAAACTGAAGGCGCATGATGTCGTTCAACAAATGTATGAATGGGACCATTAGTCTGAGAGACACAAAGGGGGAAAAGGTACAAGTCTGATTATGGCAAATAACACAGGTTTCTTAACTAACTACACCATATTACACAATTGGCTCCTCCAACTCCTCTTGGGTTTTCTTCCTGTACTTGCGGTTGAACTTCTGCATGCTCTTTTTAACATCCCCAACTTCTTGTTCATCCTCCTCCATTGCAGAAACGTCACTGTTTTCAGAGTCACCAGCAGCAATGCCAACAGGGAAGCTTATTCTATTCAGGGCGCCATCATCAAGCTTGTGCTTTGAAACCATCTCACTGTCACGCATACAGGAATCACCGGATTTCTTCTTTGATATAAAGGTTACAGATGGAAGATCATCCAGAACATCATCCGCTTGAGATGCAGTTCCCTTATTCAACTGCGAAAGGAAGCTCATGTATGCTTCCTTGTTTGATTTGTCATCCATTTCACTAGGAGAATCATCAAAGGTATATCGAGTGTATCTGGAAGGATTTCGAATGTAATCCGGAACTGCTAAATTAAATTCCTGTGACTTTGACAACTGGTCCGAAGCAGGAACCTCTTCCATTGAAGAGGTCTTCATGCGAACATCCCTAGCTTCTTCGTGCCCATCATCATCATAATTATCTTTATCATCACATTCAGGGTCAAACCGAACCCGTTTCTGAGGCCTGGACTCCCCAGAATTATCCTTACTCTTCAAAATTGACTTGGGATTAGTAGCATCTCCGCCACTGCCTACGTCTGGTGTGGATTTCTCAGAGACATGTAGAGCATCTATCTTTTTAGCGGCTTCATCATCCTGCTTCAGCTTAATCCTTGCAGCCAAATGATTTGCACGCGGATCTCGCACAAAATCTCTAAACGAGGTGGGGAAAACACTGCTAGAACTAATCTCAACTCCATCGTCCTTTACATCCTTCATGTACACACGATCACCCGAATCCTCTTTCCCAATAGCCTGTTTGTCATATTGATCTTCCTCTTCCTACATAAAGTGTGATTCACTCAATTTTCTTTTCCAATCCAAACTTTGACAGTGAAAAACTGGTAACAAAAACTGACAACAAAACAAGAATCACAGAGAAAAAACAGATAGCCCTTCTCAAGTTTAATTATATATTTGCTTACACAAATGATAACAACCACAATAAAAGGAATTTGGTGCAGGCATACCATGGGTTCAAACACAAAACCATTTAACTAAAATGAAACAACCCCATCCGATTAGATCCATGTGTTTCATTATATATGAAATTTAAGTATACAATCTTAGTCCATCACCTTCATAATATACTCTTCAATAAACTCATCTTCCTACACAAATTTTCACATTAAACCAAAAAACCCTCAAATTTAGAGACCACTAGTTAAGGTGGAACAACAGTGAACCCATGGGGGGACTAAGTGGTAACAGTAACAGACTCTTATATATTTAAATCTTCTTCCTACACAATTTCCTCACACACAAAAAAGAGGGATAGTAAACCCAAATTAAAAGGAAAAAGCTTTCCTTCATCGCAGGTCTAAATGATTTTTTTTTTTCAAAAAGGAAAAAAAGAAGCAATTTTCATCATCAAATTGGTTGAATTAAAATTATAACTGCATAATGTTAGTTCATGATAAAATATTATTGGGGGGAAAGAATAAAGAGGGATGAATGGTATATATACCTCGTAATCGAGGGTGCAATCTTGGCCAATACCAGACCTAATCTGCCACTGTTCATCATCGTAATCGGGGGGTTTAGAGGGTCCACGTGGTGCTTCTTCGTCGACGTCGTCGTCTTCAAGATCGTCTAGGTCCTCCGGCTGAACCCGCGAACTGGAAAAAGGGTAGGGTTGGGGTTGGAGGGTTCGTTTGGAGCGTGCGTTATCGATTTCGTCTTCGGTGAGAGACCACAGAGAGTTGATAGAAGAAGAGGGTATTGGAAGAGAACCAAAGGCTCTCTCTACTCGCACTCTGAAACTATCCTCCATGCCGTTGCAGTGAGTCACCAAATCGTACACAGAAATCTGTTTATATAGAGAAAGGGTGAGAGGGGGAGAAGGGAGAAAAGGTGAGGGTATTATTGGCGTCACTCGGAAGTCTTTGGGATGCTTCTCACGCAATGGCCATGGTTTCAACTAAATCATTACATTACCCTTTTATGTATTTTTCTTTTCTTTTTGAAACTATTTTATTAGCCCTTTCACGGTGGTATACACTCTACAAAACATTTTAAATAATAAAATTAAAGAAATCGTACATTTTTATTTAGCATCATGTTCTATATATAATATTTTCTACATTTTTTAAATTTAATTAAATTTTAAGTTTTTATAAATTTAAATATTTTTAATTAAATTTTTATTAAACTTGTTGTCTATTAAGTATTTAAAAAATTTATATTTTTTAAATAAGTTATGATTTTTAATTTTTTGTTAATTGAATAACTTGATTATTTTATTTTTCTCTTTGCACGTTTTAAAAAATGTAAGGCGTTAATATCATTTTTTTTCAAATATGAAGACATTAAAATGATTATATGAAATAATATTCATGTCACCTTAAAATAATTAAATAATAAAAATTCAATTAAAAAATATAATGTTCTTTTTTTCAACTTAGAAGGTACTACTTTAGTGAAAGTATAATTTTATTAAAATGAAAAGAAAATTTGTGTGGAATTTTATACAAAAATACAATTCCAGAAAACATCATTAGTTTTGAGTCTAATTTATTCTATTTTACCAAGATAATTTTTATTAACACTAAATAAATGTTGGTATCTCAATCTTTTATACTTTTTATATATTATGGATTATCGTGAAATACATATGTCAGATTGTAAAATCTAAAATGAAAAATCATTGTAGAATTCATTATGCTTTTCACATGCATTCGGTTTAGATAATATTGTAATATTGGATATTGTTAAAAGTTGATTATAAATGTGGTCGCAATTTGTGATGTAATACAAGAAACTTAGATGTTGTTGCCAAAGTCATGCTTATAGATTGTTATTTAAAATTGTACTTATGGCTTGATTTGGTGAGACACTGTCTTATGACACTTATTCCTTTTAAAGGATTATCAGGCGTGAGGAAACTATGACATACAACATTGGTTGTGAGGAACCTATGAACCAAAATAGAGTGCATCAGTTGAAGCTCTCGAAAATTAAGGCAATGGAGGTGCAAAGGGTGAATGAATTGCAAAGTGAAGGTGATGTGGTGCAAGGAAATCTAATATTAGTGATACGATTCTGTCCAGGAAAAAATAATATTGTTTGTAAATTTGAATTTTTAAGAGACAAACAAAAATAAATCATAGAAGAACGTGAAATTAAGACTAAGATGAGGATATCACAATCTAGCATATTGATGAGTCAATGAAGATTCATTATAAAGATTTTCATGTTTGATAAGAACCAGAGTTAGGACATCACAATCTAGTAGATTAATGAGTCAATGAAGATTTTTCACTAAGAAGTCTATCTTTGATAAGAATTAAAGTTCTATGACAAGAACCAAGAGAATTCTCTCTTATTGAATTCAAAATTCATTTATTGACCAACCAATATGTATTTGTTGTCCCTATATAAAGCCACAAATGCTTAACCCACATAAGAAACCCTAAAAGAAAACCCAAACACATTATACCCAAAAATAACTTAAAAATTTAAAAACAGAAACAACCTACTTAAAAATTATAAGAAAATTACAAATACTTTGAATTATCTAAACTATTCTATAATTGTACTCCAAGCCATGATTTTCATGTCCTTTGAATTACAATCTTCATGGAACATCATGAATCTCGAGAATATTTGTTCTTCTAAATGTTTGCTTATTGACCTTGTTAGGTCTTTTGAATTGCAATAACTCTTCCTCAAGTTCTTCTTTTATAGGATCAATGGATAGTCATTTATCATTCCTTTCTTAAAGCGAATTTTTCCTCAAATTAGTACCTTCATCAAACGGATACAAGTCATTAATGTTGAAACTGTAACTTACTCCATAATCATTAGGTAGATCAAAATGTAAGCATTATCATTAATTCTCTTAAGAACTTGAAAAGGTCAATCTCTTCTAGGAAGGAGCTTAGATTTCTTTTCGGAAAGAGCTTAGATTTCCTCTAGGAAGGAGCTTAGATTTCCTTTTGGAAGGAAACCTTTCATTCCTAAGGTGTATCCTTTACTTAGCTTTAGAAGCCAGTTTCTTCGTCTTATTTTCAATTTGTGCCTTCACTTCCTTATGCAAGTTACTAAAAAATATTAGCTTTGACAAGACCATCTTTGTTAGTCATAAAATCAATATTAGGCAAAAGGCAACAAATCTAAGGGACTTAGTGAGTTAAAACCATAGACTACCTCAAATGGAGACATACAAGTAGTAGAATGAACTACCCTATTATAACCAAATCCCACATGAGGTATCCATTCCTCCAAAGTTCACAAATTTTTATTTATAAATCATCCAAGGAGTTGAAAAAGAGTTTGATTTACCACTCTGATTTATCCATCTCTTTGAGGATTACACATTTTAGAGAAGAGAAGTTTTATACCTAACTTACCTTACAATACCTTCCAAAAATGGCTGACAATTTTTACATCTCTATCGGATGTAATGCTCCTTGAAATGGCATGTAGTCTTGCCACTTTCTTGAAAAATAAAATGCCTACATGGTTAGCGCCTTCACTCTTTTGACAGGGAATGTAAAATCACAAGAAAACACTAGGGGGAGGGGTTGAATAGTATTTTTAAATTTTTTCGCAAATCAACATCTGATAGGTTTTCAAAAGATTGATAGTCAAAATATATGTTTAGACGATTGTCTTTAAAAATAGTTTTAAGGAAAATGTTTGAAGAAGCAAAACAATAAAGCATAAATTTTATACTGATTCACTCAACCTGAGCTACGTCCAGTTATCCCTTAAGAACTCTTAAGGGGTTTCACTAATCTTCAAAAATATTACACAAGTTTTATCTCTTTAGGTTTACAACGAGTATTATCATCACTCATGGTTCACCTAGTCAACACGACTAGTCTAAGTTTAATCACTCTTGGTATACAAGTATTTTAACCATTTTTGGTTCAATCCTAGACAATTGTCTAGAGTGTTTAACTCAACTGAGCTAAACACCAAGTGTTTTGATTCTCTTCATAATGTACAACACAATGAGTGTTAAGAGAAAATATAGATGATAACTATCAAGGAGAGGATACAGATAATATAATAAAATCTAAGATTTTTCTATGGTTCTTTCTCTTAGAAAATTTAGTTTCAGACGATGTAGAGCAACAATAAGCTTGTATGAATGTTCACAAGTTCATTATATTATCCTTCTTATATTTTCTTCAAACTTCCATTTATTTATAGCTTTTCTTGAGAAATGACCTTTTTAGGTGAGAAGTCAAACTCAAGTCTACTTTGTAGAGGTACATTGTTTTGTCATAGCTTTTAGCAAAACGTAGCTTGTATGATGTGTTAGAGTAGAAGTCTTCAAGGGAAACATACCCATAAAGTTCTTTATATCTCTCAACGTATTTTTCTTGTGTGTAGTGATTATGATCAAGTCTTTTGTACTTTTGTGAACTGCACAAATATCAAGAATAAGGTATATAAGTATCGAAACACTTTATCGTTCCTGCATTAAATATTTTGAACATTGATAAACATTAAGATGTACCGTGCGTTCAAAACATTTTATTATATGTCAACTCATTAATAAATGCATCATTTAATAAAGCATTCAACATATAATTGACAGACTGTGTGAAACATTATATGTTTTATGTTTGAAAGGTTTTTGTAAATGATAGTGCAAGTAGAATGAGTTTGAAAATATTTACGTTTGAATGACATTTTATGAAGTCAAAAGTATCTTGATATTATAACTTGCATCTAATGCACCATAAGATTTGCTTGGTGTTGGTAATATTTGTCTAATTTACCTTGAGGCTCCTTTGGTCTTGATAGATTGAGTCTAACACATCCTAAGACTCGTTAGCTTTTGTTTAAGATCTTTATCTAACCAAATTGCCATTTTTTTTTCTTTCATTTCACACTAAAAACCTTCATTTGATAGCCAAACTTTTGTATTATTTTTTGTCATCAATATCATAGGTAACTTTAGGAAAGATTCTCATCTTAGAAAATAATGGATGGCTTAGTTAAAACAAGAGGGAGTGAATTGGTTCTAAACAAATTTTTAAAAAAAAATCTCTTTCTTCAAGTCCTTTATAAAAACTAATTCAATTTTATAATAATCAAAAATTCATGCTAAATATGCACTTTGACATCTCAATTATGTTGAGTACATATTATTTGTCATCATATGAAGAAAAATATTACTAAAAGGAAAAAAGAAGAATAATAAATCATGAGAGCAGCCAAACTCATGATCAAATAATACAAGACAAGAAAGAAGTTAAACAACCCTATACATAGGAAATTGGTAACTATTATAAAAGAATCCAAACTAATGCTAGAAGGCATAACATAATACCATTTAAATTGTTCCCAATTTACCATGCCCAATTGGCCAATTTATTGACGCAATGGTTTTGTTCCCTAAAAATATGTGAAACTTTAAATTCCATATCATTACAAATATTTAGACATTTCCTCTATCTACCTTTGAGAATCCAAGAAACAATGTCTTGTGAAGAGAAGACCTTGAACATTGAAACAAAATCAAACTCCAACCAAAGAGGTATAAATCCAACACTTCAAGCATACTCCACTACATAAATGGCTCTCGTAAGTTTAGCATAGAGATATTTTTGAACTCCCATAAAAGAAGAAAAGTTGTCAACATATTCTCCCCTGTTTCCACAAAAAATATCAACATAAATAGCCAAATCAGGACAACCTTTCGTTGCACCATTTGTGTTAAATTTAACCTAAGTAGTCAATGATAACTCCCAAATAACTTGAACTAAAGAAGAAACTTTTCCAAACCGATTATTAATACTTAAAAAAATTTAAAGCAACAATGGTGTTATTCATTTATTTAGTATAAGATTGAAGAAAATGCATAACGAAATTTTTAGAGCGCAACCAAGAGGGGGTGAATTGGTTCGAGTTAAAAATAATTTACTTTTTAACAGATTTTGCTTTTAAAAACTTCTTTAATGAAACTAAAAAATTACTTTGAATAAAAGCAAATAAACAAAGGAAAGAAGGGAAGAGAAAAATTGCAAAGGTAATTTTTATACTGATTCAGATCAAAAGACCCTACGTTCAGTTGTTAATCTTTCTAAAAGAGGGGTTAACCTTTCCACTAAAATAAGTAACAATTTACAATAGAGAAATAAAGATTGAGATTAGAAATCACTTCTCTTAACAGATAAGAGATGAAAGGCACATCCTTTTGATGCACGAAAGGATGAACAACTTGACTCTCCTTTGTAGGTATACTCACCACTTAGATACACTAAGAAAGAACACTTCCTCCTACAAGCACCAAGTTCACGAGCTCCCTTTTCACAAATAGAGAGTTTTCCTTAGGCACACAACTCTAATACTCTTAAGTGAAAAGTTGTATTTAAGTTATGTTTAAGTTAATTATTTATAGACTCTTCCATTTGAAAATTAAGTCAGAAAATTAAGAGTTAAATTCGCAACTACCACTGATAATCGATTATCATAAGTGAAAATCGATTATTTCATAAACATTTACAAATAATAATTTCTTACTATGACAATTGATTATCTATAGTGATAATCGATTATCAGAGTGACTTTTATGAAAAATAAATCATTTTTCTTAGTGTTTTGCTACTTGAGTTCTACCTATTGACTCTTGAATTACTAAATTAATTACAATACACAGATTACAAGTCTTTAACAACTAAGTTATTGAGTCTTCAAAGGATTTCTTGATACCAAATACTTCTTTAATTCTTTAACATTTCTTCATGAAACATCATCATCAAAATCCTTTGTTGAAGCAAGATGTCAATCTTCTTCATTTTGCTAACAATTTGACTAGCCTAACAAAATTAAAAATAATTAAAAAATCAGAAATTATAGAAATAGAATTTTTAAATCTCGCATGGTTTCTTATACTTCAAATCATCTAGACTAATCATCTAGACTGCGCCAGTAATAGTAGTAAGCTTTATCAGATAAACCAAAGGACTGCATTTTCCTTTTAGAAAAGAAATAAACATAATAGAAGAACCAAAAGTGAGATAAAAATAATAGTATCAATCAATACCAAATTTTAACAAAAAATTGAAAATAAAATGCAATAAATTTATAAGTCAAAATGAAAAAATATTGGATTGCAGCAATGTAAAAAGATAAATGAAGAGAAACGTTACTTGAGAATTTATATTGGTCCAATCTTAGAATAACTGGTTCCATTATCTTCAAAAGGTTTGTACATAAAAATCATAAGCAACTTACTAACATAATATGGAAAGAAAAATCTAGATTAACTCTTAAACATACTCGAGAAGGTATCAACCTAATAAACTATTTATTAATAAGAAGATATCAACCCAAATCAACTCTTGATCACATAAGAAGATATGCATAACTCTTGATCAGACAAGAGGATATGCAACGGAACACTACGGTAAATTTACTAAAAAGAAGGAATGTACAAAAGGTCACAACAAAAGTAATGCATAAGGCTGGATACAGTCAACACAACACAACCTTTGATTCTCAAAGAAAAATTTGAAAGCACTCTTGGAAAATGAAAATAGCTCAAACAATCTTAATAGAATTTTTGTTTCTCAATAGTATTAATTATTTCAAGAATGAGACCAAGATTCTATTTAGTTAAGAAAACGTTTCTTAAAGAAAGTTTAGACTTATTTAGTTAGTTATTCCAAGTATTTAATCAATTATTCTAACTGGAATTTGAAAAACAAATACGACGCTTTATGTTTTAATGTTTTAATTGATTATGACTAGTTGATTAGATTTGCTTTGTATTTATTAGAAAAAAAGAAGTTAATTGATTATACAAGATTTTAATCTTTTAATTGTTTAGACCATTGATAACACTTAAATAAGCTCTTTGATTTAATTGATTAACTAAATTGGTAATTGATTATCTTCTTCAGAAACCTTTTGTGAACCATTTAATCAATTTCTTGAAAATTTATTGGTTAAAAATCCATAAAACATTTTTCTCACATTTTAAACCGTATAAAATATTTTTCTTTTAATTGGTTTTAGTATAGGTTGTGTACAAACTAAAACCTTACATGAAATGCTCAATCAATATACAATGAAAGCTAAAACTCTATAAATGCATTTTCAACATATTCTTCTTGAAACATAATAATTAAAACATCTTCACTGGAGACTTGAGTCTCTCTTTTCAAGTCCAATAACTCATATATAGACACAAGTCTAATAATGAGTGAATTGCTATATCTTAATAATCTCATTTTCCTCTATTATGACAAATATTATTGTTTTGTATAAACATTTGTTTAACTTCTAAATCTATTGTTTGTGTTAATTTATTTTGAAATAAGTTTAAAATTCTTAGTACAACCTTTGATTATATGTTTGGAGAATTATTTGACAAACTTTTATCAAGGACTTCAAATGCATCACACTTAAAATGTGATATAGTTTATTCAAATTATTGTAAAGCATGATGTATTATTTTTCTTTAGCTTGGGTTTTACTACTAATGGTTTTTTCTAGTAAGGTTTCAACGTGATATGTTCTTAAATAAAATCATAACTTTTCTTAGAGATGTCACATTGACTTAATGATATCTAAACTATGACATTATTATTGAAACAAGCCCAGCACTGTGCACTTACAACATTGATGGCCCAATTCCTCTGCTGGCCCATGTGGCATATTAATCTGATAGTGGATTGCGTGCGTGGCATAATGCGGAAAGAGGGAAGATTGAAAGAGAGAGAAAAGCGATACAGAGAACGAGAGGCGATGGATGGAGAAGGGACCGGTGGCTCCCTCGACGGTGATCCGAGGCGGTGGTGGCCGGAGATCAAGAAGAAGAAAGTGTAGATCTGAAAAACGGTGAGTAACGTAAACTAATTCTTTCTTTATTCTGTTAATATTGTCAAAAACTGTATACAATGACATTAATTGAAAAAGGGGAAAGGAACCCTATATATATAGGGTTCCATGGAGGACAGATAACTGTTGAAAGACAGTTAAGAGAATCAACAGTGATTCTCAATAGCCTCCCCTCAAGCTGGACAATGTATGTTAACCAGTCCAAGCTTGGGAATAATGGTTCCAAACTTGACGCGATGCGGAAATTTCGTAAAGATATCAGCAAGTTGTTCTTTGGATCGGACGGGGAGAAGATGTAAGAGTCGCTCCTGGAGTTTTTCACGGACCACGTGACAATCAAGCTCTATGTGCTTGGTTCGTTCGTGGAAACTTTGGTTGTGGGCTATATGGCGAGCCGATTTGTTGTCGCAATACAAAACAGGAACCCCAGATTCTTCAATTTGAAGGTCTTGTAATAGATAATGGAGCCACTGTATTTCGCATACAGTGGCAGCAAGAGCCCTGTATTCAGCTTCAGTGGAAGATCTGGAAACAGTCTTCTGCTTCTTAGATTTCCAGGAAACGAGTGATGATCCAAGAAAAACACAAAAGCCCGTAGTGGATCTCCTTGTGTTAGGACAAGTGGCCCAGTCGGAGTCGCTAAAAGCCTTTAGTTTTTTGGGAGATTCAGCTGCAAAGAATAAACCTTCAGAGGGTGAGGACTTTATATATCTTAGTATATGTTGAACAGCTTGATAATGATAATGAGTGGGTTTTTGCATAAATTGGCTAAGAAGATTGACAATAAAACATAAATCTGGCCTATTATTAGTAAGGTAGAGTAACTTCCCTATCAATCTTCTATAAGATTCAGGATCACTCAGATAGTTGTCCTCTTTGTATAGAGTGCTGGTGTCCTTTAGAAAGGGAGTAGAAGAAGGCTTGCAACCTTGCATCCCTGTTTCCTCAAGTATGTCCAGGGCATACTTCCTCTAACACAGATGAATTCCCTTCTTGGATCTTGCCACTTCAAGTCCAAGGAAGTATTTAAGTTCTCCAAGGTTTTTAATACGAAACCTTTTGTGCAAAAGGTCTTTAATGTAGTTAATTTCTTCCATAGAATTTCCTGCTAACACAATATCATCCACATATACAAGAAGAGCAGTAAAAGCAGTAGCAGTTCTTTTGGTAAACAATGAGTGATCAGATTTGGATTGACTGTAATTCACAGATATAAGAAAGGCAGATAACTTCTCAAACCACTGCCTACTGGCTTGCTTTAAACCATATAAAGACTTAGTTAGCTTACAAACCAAACCTTCTTTACTAGTGTCCATACCTGGAGGTAATTGCATATACACTTCTTCATTCAAATCTCCATGTAGGAAAGCATTATCAACATCAAGTTGTTGTAAAAACCAATTATTGGAGGCAGCAAGAGCAATAAGAAGTCTAACAGTAGTAAGCTTAGCTACAGGGGCAAATGTGTCAAGATAGTCTATTCCTTCCTGTTGGGTATAACCCTTGGCAACTAATCGGGCTTTATGTCTCTCAATACTACCATCCGCTCTGTATTTAATTTTGTACACCCATTTGCACCCTATGGGGAATTTTCCAGGGGGTAATTGAGTTAGGATCCAAGTTTTATTTTCTTCTAAGGCTTTGATTTCTTTATCCATAGCTTCTATCCATTCAGCCTTGGTTTTAGCTTCAGTATAAGATTGGGGTTCTTTGTTATTAGTAATAGTCATGATGTATTTTGAGTATTTCGCAGACAGATTGTTGCAATTTAACACGTTATTTATAGGATAGGCAGTTTTAAAAGTATTTTTAATGGATAAAGATTGATGAACCTGATGGACATAGTCTTTTAGGTAGTCAGGAGTCTTTCTAGGCCTGTTGGATCTTCTGCTTATATGATTCTCTTGATCTTCAGTGTTGTCATTGTTGTCTCTGTTAACAGAGGCTTGTTCCTGTCTTTCCTGGTCATCAAACTCATCATTTCTATCTTCAGTCAAAGGATAAGAGTCCTTTAGAAGATCATTGAGAGATTAAGTTTTCTCTTCATTGCTGGCATTGTCTTGTCTGTCTTCTTGCATGTTGTGTAAGGAAAGACATTTTCATAAAAGATAACATTTCTGCTTATGAACAACTCTTTAGTATTTAAATCTAAAACAGTATAACCTTTGACACCATTCTTATAACCTAGAAAAACACCTTTCCTAGCTCTGGAATCAAGTTTGTTTCTGCTATTTTCAAGAGTAGAAGCAAAGCATAGACATCCAAAAACCTTAAGATCTATATAAGCAGGAGATTTATCATAGAGCATGTCATAGGGAGTTTTGTTGTTGAGAATATGTGAAGGCATTCTATTTATTAAGAAAACAGCGTGCCCAACAACATATGACCAATAAGCCTTAGGTATGTTTGATTGAAAAATAAGACTGCGTGTAACATTAAGTATATGACGATGTTTTCTTTCAACAATAGAATTTTGTTGAGGTGTCTCAACACAGCTGGTTTGATGATTAATACCATGAAGATTATAGAAACTTTCACATTTAAACTCTGGTCCATTATCAGATCTGATGTTCTTAATCATTTTATTAAATTGGTTCTTGATTTTAATCACAAAATTTTGTAATAAATCTCTTGTTTGTCCTTTGTTGTTCATTAGGAAAATCCACGTATGTCTAGTATAGTCATCTACAATTGTGAGGAAATATCTATGACCATGAACAGAAATAGTATTTAGAGGTCCCCATATGTCACAGTGTATAATTTCAAAACTTTCATTAGTAGCAGAAATACTCTTAGGGAAAGGTAACTTGTGTTGTTTGGCAAAATGGCAAGTATCACAAACAAAATTTTCATCAGCTTTGATATATGAAAAACTTTCACATATGTGCTTCATTGTTCTATGTCCTGGGTGTCCTAGTCTAAGATGCCACAGGTTATCATCAACATTCTTACAAGAGAAAACACCTTTTGTGTGACACCCGGGCACGGAGACGAGGGCGGGGAGTGACGCCGGTGCAAGAAGCATGGTGCAGGGGGCACAGACAAGGAGCGGCTCCTGGCAGCTTCGGGTGGAAGGGGTACATGGACGAATCGAACATACACCGGAATGAGAGGGATCTGGAGACTGTATAGGTATGGGACTATACGGTTGAAGGATAGCTTAAAGGAATTGATTTGGCTACTCATATCACCAAAAATGCATTTGCTTTTCGGTAGCCTGACTCATAAGAACTCCATGGTTAAGCGTGCTTGGCCTGGAGTAATTCTGGGATGGGTGACCTTCCGGGAAGTTTTCCTGGAAAGTGTGCGAGTGAGGACAAAGCACACTGGAAAGCCTGGTGGACAAGGAGCGGCTCCTGGCAGCTTCGGGTGGAAGGGGTACATGGACGAATCGAACATACACCGGAATGAGAGGGATCTGGAGACTGTATAGGTATGGGACTATACGGTTGAAGGATAGCTTAAAGGAATTGATTTGGCTACTCATATCACCAAAAATGCATTTGCTTTTCGGTAGCCTGACTCATAAGAACTCCATGGTTAAGCGTGCTTGGCCTGGAGTAATTCTGGGATGGGTGACCTTCCGGGAAGTTTTCCTGGAAAGTGTGCGAGTGAGGACAAAGCACACTGGAAAGCCTGCTGGTGATCTGTGGGGGCAGTCGATGGTCCCTGTGAGTTGCCGGGGCGTTACATTTTGAGGTATTGCTTTGAATAGGTTTAGGTAGAACTTGTAGGTAGTAGAGCCCATTCCATGATTTAGCATATCCAATCGTCCTCAAAGTATGATTTTCCTTGATCTGACAATGCTTAGAAGAGAAAGTTAGGCTGCAATTCATATCCTTGATAAGTCTTTGCACATATATCAAATTAAAGCAGAAATCTGGTATATAGAGAACATTGAAAATAGTAAAATCTTTGGCAAACTGTACAGTTCCAACATGTTCAGCAATTAGTATAGTGTTATTTGGTAGTTTTATAGAAATTGGTTTGATCTTGTAGAAGGTAATAAAATTGTTTTTACTGTGAGTAACATGGTCAGTAGCACCAGTATCAACAATCCAAGAAAATATACCTTGTTCATTCTCAGTTTCATTTCTTTGAACCTGATTGATGTTGTGTGTGGGGGTTTCATCTATTCTGTCTATCATTTTGAGGAGTTTGTGCATCTGTTCTGGTGTGAGAGAACTGAAATTGTTTCCATTGCTAGTTTTTTGAATTTTCTGGGTTTCTTCAGAGTCATTGCTGTTCTGGCAAGCATTTGCACTCGACCATTCATTTCTTTTGTCTTCCTTTTTGTACCAAGGAGGATATCCGTGTTTGGAATAACATTCATCTATGGTATGATTCATTTTGTTACAGTAAGAACATTGTTTCCCATAATTGGGATTTCTTCCCCTTCCTCTGCCTTGACCACGAAAATCAGTTCCCCTTCCTTGGTTCTCAGCACTTCTTCCTTGATTTTTCCAATTCTGGTCTGGTTTCCATTGACTATTTCTTCCTGCAACATTAGCTAGAGTTTTAGCCTCTGTAGAGATTTGTTTTTCTTGCCTTTCTTGTTGGATAATGAGAGAAAAGACACGGTTAACGTTGGGAAGAGGGTCCATCAAGAGTATCTGCATCTTGACAGTATTGTAAGAATCGTTTAAACCTTTCAGAAAGCATATTACATGTTCAGCTTCTCTGTATTTCAAAGAAATTTTGGATAAATCGCAGCTGCAAGGAGTGGCACAAGTGCAAGTGGGTATAGGCCTTAAAGACTCAAGTTCTTCCCACAATATTTTTAAATCTGTGAAAAATTGACTCACCCCCCTTTCACCTTGTCGAATGGAATGTATTTCTTGCAGTAAGTCAGAGATTTTGAAGTAATCTCCCTTAGAAAACCTTTCTTTGAGCTCATCCCATAGCTCTTTAGCCTCCTCAATGTAAATCACACTTTCGGCAATGTGGGGGGATAAAGTTTTCGTTATCCAGGATAAGATCATAACGTTGCATCTTTCCCAGGCGTCATAAGCAGGGTCACTTTCTTGAAGTCTTTTTATGGAACCATCAATAAACTTCAGTTTATTCTTTGACAGTAAGGCTCTCCTTAAGCTCCTACTCCAGGATGAGTAATTATTTTCGTTTAACACTTGAGTGATTAGAGTGAGCCCAGGATTTTCTCCTGGGTGCAAATAGTAGGGACTGGCTGGGTTAGTTGCTGGTTCAAATTGATCCATGGTGGAATAAAGAAACCACCAAGAGGGCCAAAGAAAAGTCAAGAACGATCAGAGGGATGAACGGAAGCAGAGCAGGCACTTAGATCTGCTCTGATACCATATTGAAACAAGCCCAGCACTGTGCACTTACAACATTGATGGCCCAATTCCTCTGCTGGCCCATGTGGCATATTAATCTGATAGTGGATTGCGTGCGTGGCATAATGCGGAAAGAGGGAAGATTGAAAGAGAGAGAAAAGCGATACAGAGAACGAGAGGCGATGGATGGAGAAGGGACCGGTGGCTCCCTCGACGGTGATCCGAGGCGGTGGTGGCCGGAGATCAAGAAGAAGAAAGTGTAGATCTGAAAAACGGTGAGTAACGTAAACTAATTCTTTCTTTATTCTGTTAATATTGTCAAAAACTGTATACAATGACATTAATTGAAAAAGGGGAAAGGAACCCTATATATATAGGGTTCCATGGAGGACAGATAACTGTTGAAAGACAGTTAAGAGAATCAACAGTGATTCTCAATAATTATATTCAAATAGATATGTCGTTCAAATTAAAGAACTAGGACATTAGATCAAAGTCATTCAACGTATATCTAAACAAATCATTCAATGAAACGACCAAAACACCAAATTAAAGTGCTTGATATATATATATATATATATATATATATATATATATTCCAAAATAAACTACTAACATGTTTAATAAAAAATGAAAGGATAATAATCTTCAAATTTTTTCTCTTTCACCTTTATATATTGTTCTACTTTCTCATTTATATTCAATGTGAGACTTGGACTCACACTTGAATTCCCAACACGCATAAGATTATTTGTTTTCAAAAGAGTTTATCATACATACGTTGATTTCATTAACACCAATTCATCAAACTAGCCGTTCGAAAAGAATTTTAACTTAGTCTGGAAAATATTTACCATTACAATTGATTTTATTATAATGGAATTTTATATCATACGTCGTCTGATAGAACATTAGATAAGGTCTTTAAAGGCATATAATATAGGACAAAAGCAAACTTGCCTAAGGATCCTTCGACTACACAAACACACATGTTAAAAAAAATTATGTAATATTAATTCATATTATTTAGAGTGTTTTTTATCATTAAAATCATTAGATGATTTTATAGATTGGGTAATTTGGGGTGGTTAATTAGATTATCTGATCTTAACGAGGTGATCTTCATACAACTTGCCAACATTATTATCTCATAAGAGTTGAAACACTTGCCCGTCAAGAGAGGAATCAGTTCTCGAACCAATTCTATGTGAATCATGCATGTGGGGAATCAATTCTGCTATGGATTAAACCGATTCTCATTGCTTTTAAAGTAGGGGCAATAACATTTCTGAAAATATCATTAGCTGAAACAATTGCTTCCATCTTATTAGTAATCTCTTTATCAACTTATTCCTTTTCTCCATCATAAAAACTTTCATCTAGTGCACCTCATTGTGTTTTTAAAGTTTTATTTTCTGTTTTCGTCATTTATTACAATTATTAACTTTATTTTTTCAAAATTATTCGTTAACATCCTTTTTAAAAATTAATTTAAACTAATCCAAAAATTATTTTATATTATTTTTAACAATAGTATAATTATTAAAATATTTTTTTATTTAACATGTTAATCAAATTATTCACAAACTTTATTTTTAAATTTATTGACTTTTACTTTCAAATTTTTTAAAAAAACAATATAAACTTTACTTTTAAATTTATTAAAAAATCTCTCTAAATTTATTTTTAAACAAAAAAACAATCTAAATATTACAATGTCACAAATTAATGTTGAAATAAATGAACGTTGGAAATCACTGTTTGGTTAACATTTGTCATAAAAAAGCATTCAACATGTAAGAGTTGAATTAAATAAGCTCAAATGAAAGGTTCACGAAGCATCTACCTTTAAAAGGATGGTACTAAAAATTTAACCGCATAGTTAACTGAACAAAGTCGATCTATAATCAATTGATATAATAAAAGCTTGTTCATCCAAGAAATTGATTTCACTTACAAAACCACAAGCTTAGGGGCATATGTAGCCACCTACCTTCGTGCAACTTAGAAATATAATCATATATTAATATGGTTGGCAAAGTACTTATCTATATTGGAATAACTCGAATAAACAATTAATAAAAAATGTGATATATTTTTCAATTATTTGTGTAATTAAATTTATGTTATTGATTATTTAAGCCTTTATTTTAGGAGGTCCAACACCATACAAATACATGACGAAATACTCATTTATTATTTTATATTTTAATATATATTTATTCTAATACAAAACTCTTTTTAATTTGACTATTTGTTCTGTATTATGATCTCTTCTTATTTCTTAACGGACAACTCAACTTTCATCTCTCAGAAAGATTAGCTCAATTTCTAAAGTTACTACACTTTTCAATTCATAGATACAACACTTCTTTCCAATAATATTATATTAAATTTAAGTTTTAAGTATATAATTGCATCTAAGCTTAATACTGAACGTAATGGTCTCTAACAGAAAGATGCAAATAAGCTAAAAAAGACAAAGACTATTTATTTCTTAACTAAACAATAATAAGATTCTATCGAGAAACTTATCGATAAATTGTCATAAGTTAAGTAGATATAAGATTTACTTATAATATATAATTAAGTGAAAATTTCATATTTTAAGTTGATTTTATAAAATTAAATATCTATTTTTTAATATATGATATCAAAATCATAAATTAAAATCTTTATAAAAAATATATATAAATAAAAATAGAATAAATTTTTAATAAATAAAATTATCATTAAAAATAACAATATCCTATGTCTAAATTAAAAATAAATATTTGAAACATTACACAAAATAATTTTCAAATATTTTAATTTATATAAATTAATTTTAACTAATAAATAGTTATTTTTAAATTTAAATATCAATACGATTGGATTGGATTTACATCCAATTTAATATAACTCAAATTTAATATTTTAAATTTTATATTTAATTATTTAATTTATTAAATTAATTCGATGTAGATTGTTTAAATTACAGGTTTATTTGATAGTTTTTCAAATTACAAAGTTATAATAATTATTTTGTTTAATAGATAATATAAATATAGTAAATTTTTAACTAAAAAATATTACATAAATAATCCATGAATATATATATATATATATATATATATATATATATATATATAAAAGGAAATTTTGTGTATACATTTGTTTTGGATGAGGAGTATAGAACTATTCCTTACTGGTTTTTCTGCGTTGCATTTGATTCCAGTTATTGTTATTATTAATTTTTTTTGTTTGATCTTTTAATCGAGCGGGATATACTTGTTAAAGACACTCTAATGCTTAAGTTAGTTAATGAATCCAATCGATTATCATAATACCGTATTAATTTCAAAATAAATGCAATCATCTACATTTTTACATTACCTCTATATTTATAGGTTTCAAAGTGGGCTTTTAATTAGGGTTGACCCAATTACGGTCAAAGAGTCCATAGATATGCTTTACTTTGCTAAACATGTTAGCTTTGTGAAGATGGTTTTATATTGGCCTTACCAACCGGTTAACTGGTGAAGGGGTTTGAGATGGTTCAATGTTGTGGGATAGTTGATCATTCGGGTACGTAGACCAGACGATTATATGGTGCACCATATAACTGTCCACGAACGGCTCTGCCTTTAGTGCAGTCAACAGGTTGTTGAGGATGAACTTCTGACTAACATCTCTCACCTGTCGAGTGGTATTGTTATATCGTTCCATATGAAGTCCTTTAACAATTCGTCCTTCCCTTGCTTAGTACTGATCATCGTAAGGTGTGTTAGACTTTGGATGTGACTCGAAGTATATTGCTTGCTAAAAAGAGATTGAACGGTGGCAAAATAGTCCAATGTGTTCGGGGGCAGGGTGTTGTACCATACCAACGCCTCTCCCTTTAATTATAAAGAGAACTCTCGACACCATAGTGGATCACTTGAAGAGTAGAACGTCATTGTGTTCATGAACGAGAAAAGATGATCGTTCGGGTCGGTAGACCCGTCATACTTCTCGAATGTAGGAGGTGTGGACTTCTCGGGCATCGGTGCTTCCATAAAGATTGTAGTGAAGGGTAACAAGCCTTCAGCCTACACGGTCAGGACATAAAGGGTCGTCTTAGTAGTCGCGGTGCTCATCTCCTTATCGATCCTGCTCAGTCCTTCAGCTTGACTATTGTTCTTCGAGGGTGTGGGGATGAGTGGCACCGAGTGTTGTGCCGATTGCTCTTGACAGTCGACGACGTGCTCAACCCTTAGTACGACTATCTCAGCTTCGTGCCTCCTTCGCATCTCCTGGATTTGTCTTTACATTTCCTCTATCGACTCCAAAGGATCTCGTTGTTTGCCTCATGTTTCTCGTGGTCACCATTGAGTTTGTTTGCTCATTCTGTGGCCCCATAGTGGGGCCAAAATATTTCGGATAATGGGGTCAAGAACTATTCCTCTACACTTAATTACTACTCTTTCTGCGTCGCCTTCAATTCTGATTATTGTTGTTATCAATACTCTTTGTTTTATCTTCAAGCCAAGTGGGGGTATACCTATCAAAGATACTTCGACGCTTCAGTTAATTAATGAATCTGATCGGTTATCACAGTACAATCTTAATTTCATAATAAATGCAATTACCTACTTCCTTACCTTACCTATGTATTTATAAGTTTTGAAGTAGGCTTTTAATTAGAGTTTTCTCAATTACGGTGCAAGAGTCCATAAGTATATTTTACTTTACTAAACATGTTGACTTTTTGAAAATGATTTTATATGTGCCTTATCGATCGTTTGGCCTCATATTGGTGACCGACCGATTACAAATTAAAGGATAATTGGTGAAAAGGTTTGATATAGTTCATTGTTGTGGGAGAGTTAACCATTCGGGTATGTAGACTAAACAGTTATATGGTGCAACATTTATTTTCTAATTTTATCCTTTAAATAATTTTTATAAACTAAAATAATTATTTTGTTAATTTTAGTTTTCAAGTAATTGTTTTTCTAAAGTGTAACCGTTTTTTTATTTGACTTTTTTTTTAAAATTTAACTATTTTTTAATTATAAAATTACCTAAAAAACAAAGAAATAAAATTTACAATAAAATTATGAAGGTTACTTATATTTAATTTTATAATTATAATAATAATAAAATAATAATAATTTTATTACTTTTTATTATCATAAAAAGAAAATAACATATACAACGCACGTGTTTTCATAATTTTAATGATGATTACAATCTATTACTTTATATAATTTATTATTAAATTTCAACAAAATATTATATTAAAATAAAAATTTAAAATATCTTTATAAATTTGGTTTAATTGCTTGAATGGTCTTTACAGGTAATATTATGTGCATTAATTAAGTCCATTTTTGTTTATTGCGTTTAAATTGTTAACGTTAGGGATGATAATAAAACTCGTAGGCGCGGGTATCTGCGGACAAAATTCGTTGCGGGTATTTAGTATTCGCGGGTAGCGGGTAATTTAATACCTACTCGTTAACGGGTTGGGTTCGGATATCACATTATTCGTACTCGCGGGTATTCGTTAACCGTTTAAAAAGCGAAATTCCAATTTTACCCATTACTTTTTTATGAAATTAGAAAATAAGTTAAAGTATTTGTTTTTAATTTTGCCTCTGTTACGGTGCAGAGGAAGTAAAGGGTCCAATCAAATTAATTTTCCTTTGGGCTCCCTTCTTATTCTTTCTTCTTCTATCTCAAACTTCCTTCCCTTCTTCTTTCTTCTTCTCTCTCAAACTTCCTTTCCCTTCTTCTTTCTACCACCTACCAACAACAAGAATCACCGTCTCCAACGACGTCGCAAGGACCTCACGTTGCCACTGTCGCAACATTTGTAGCTTCCTCTTCCACCATTCACGGTTCCGTCCACGGCCAGCGGTGGAGCCAGCCAGTAGTAGGTGATCTTGTTCGCAGAGCTTGAGAGACTGAACCACATCGGGAGTGGTCGATAACACGAGGAGACGACGACGAGAGGCAGATATGAGATGCTTTTGTGCAAATCTGAGATGCTTTGGTGCAGATCTGAGATCCTTTAGTGTAGATTTGAGATCTTTTGGTGCAGATCTCAGATCCTTAAGTGTAGATCTGAGATGTTTTTGTGCAGATCTGGAATGTTTTGGTGTAGATCTGAGTTTTGAAGTGAAGATTTAGGGTTTATAAGTTTTGGAAAAGAAAGGAAAATAGAGTTTGGGTCAGAATTTGGGCTTGGATAATAATACACATTGTTAACGGGTATCCAACGGATATCTGCAGGTTGGTAAAAATTCGCCGGTTTTTTTTTATGCGGGTACCCGACGAGTAGCGGGGCGGGTAACAAGTACATTTTTTTCATGCGGGTCGGGTTCGGGTATCACACTATCCGTGTCCGATCCGACCCATTGTCATCCCTAATTAATGTTGACCCTTAGTTATGCTGTGCTGGGTATTTTTATGTGTCATGACTAGGGAAGGCAAAAAATCTGTGGGCACAGATATCTGCGGGTAAAATCCACAGCAGGTAGTTACTATCTGCAAGTAGTTACTGTCCGCAGGTAGTTACTATCCATGAATATTTACTACCCGCGGGTAACGGGTAAATGGTATTTTAATACCCGCTTCTAAATGGGTCAGGTACGGGTAGTATACTACTCGACCCGCAGGTACTCGTTACCCGAAAAAATAATAAAAAATTAATTTATATATTTTTTAATTAAATTTAATTAAAAATAAATTTAAACTATATTTTATTAGGCTAAATTTAATTAAAATTAAGTTTTAATTTATATTTAATTTAATTTATATTATATTATATATATTTTTTGTAATTTTATTTAAATTTTATTTTAAAAATTGTATAAAATATGTTTTGTTTTATTTTTTGCGGGTATCCGCAGGTTTTAAAATACTCGCGGGTATTTTCTTAACGGGTACCCGCACGGATAACAGATACAATTTTATCCGGCGGATCGAGTTGTGGATAGGCACTATCTGTGTCCGACTCGACCAATTGTTTATGAAATTAGGGATAGAGAAGAAGAGTTCATGAATTTGGGGATTTCGAACATATAAGAAGAGAAGCTTAATTTGGGGTTTTAAACATAGAAGAAGAAAAACTCAATTGGGGATTTTGAACAGAGAAGAAGAAAAACACAATTGAGGATTTTGAATAGAGAAGAAGAGAAGTGAAATTGAGATTTCGAACAAAGAAGAAGAGAAACAAAATTGGGGTTAGGGTTTCCCGTCTTTGCCCAAAAAAGGAAAAGGGGAAGAAGGAAGAAGGAAAGGAAAATCACAATACTACAAAAGGTGTCTCATAGAGTCTTCTTCATCATCACGATATTAATCTTTGATGCAATCCTCTATGGCGTTCCATGGTAGCAAAAACAATATCATGAAGGTCCACATACGCAACATCTCAATCTAGTTCAAAGAGTAAGTGTAGCTCATTGGATATTGTTCAAAGAAGAAATTGTGAAGATGGTGTTGATCATGGTGGTCATATGAGTGTTTGCAAAAGTGAATTTTGGTTCAAATTGCTTCACTGTAAAAGAAAGAGAATGAAACAATATTACACGGAGATGATGATAAACTCATTCATTCTATGTCTATAAAAGTATGAGAAACAATGACTTGATTTGTTTTTTAGATAAATGTTTAATGTCTCAATAGGTCCCTATTTTTGTTCAGAATCTCAAATAGGACCCTTTCTTTTTTGACATCTCAATTGGGTCCTTATTTTTGTAAAATTGAATCAAATAGAACCTTTTTGTCAAATTGATCACACGGCGTTAAATAGGGTATGTTGACTGTGTAGTTTTTTGTTACATGGCATTAAAAAGTGACTGAACTTTTTTTTTTAATTTTCGAATTAAAAAATAGAGTTTAAAGTGAGGGGAAAGTTGGGAAAGCCCCATTTAGGAATTTAGGTCTTTTTATTTATAATTGAAAAAAAGAAATTGATTAGGGATACAAACTTTTTTAAAGTAGAATTAAGATTAATTAATGAAATGATTTTTTTATTTAATGCTAATTTCTATTCCTAATTAGTTTCTGCATCAGATTTGGTAAGTTTAAATAAAATTAAAATTTCCTTGTTTTTTGTTAATGGAGGGTCACTTTACAGAGATCCTAAACAAGGGTCTAAACTTTGGGTTCAACTTTGAACCATTCCTCAATCTCGTAGGCAACCGACCTGGAGAATCATCTATGACGCTACGATGGCGGCAAGTGCACGACGAGGGCGTCGCCAACGGTGCAGTGATGGCGCGATTCAAATAGAACCCTTATTTCCTCTATCCTTTAGCGCTTCCTCGTAGGGAGAGAAGGGTCAGGTTCAACAGAGATGTCGTGGCGGAGGTTTACTTTCTCCTCTCCGTTTTGGGTCGCGGCGCAAGAGGGAGGCTTCCTCCTCCTTTCCGTTTCTGTTTCGTCTTACAGGGGAAAGAGATCTTGGCGGTTTGCGGCGTAAGGGCAATGACGCCGTGATTTGGAGAAAGCAGCGGCAGTATCGAGTTTGGGTTTAGGGTTCCTGTTGTTCTCTGATTTTGGGGATTAGGGTTTGCTGAAATTGGGAAATTAGGGATTTCTAGTGTAATTGGTTTTTTATTCGAATTGAATTGGTGATTTGCGTATTGTTTCTGCCTATGGGTAGAGCATTTCTGGATTGTTTTGGGTTAGATTTCTCGTCGTAGCAAAGAGAGTGAGACTTTCTGTAATTGAATTTAATTAATTCTACTTTAAAAAAGTTTGTATCCCTAATCAATTTCTTTTTTTCAATTATAAATAAAAAGACCTAAATTCTTAAATGGGCTTTCCCAACTTTGCCCTCATTTTAAACTCTATTTTTTAATTTAAAAGTAAAAAAAAGTTCAGTCTCTTTTTAATGCCACGTAACAAAAAATTACACAGTCAACATGCCCTATTTAACGCCGATTAATTTGACAAAAATATCCTATTTGATTCAATTTTACAAAAATAAAGACCCAATTGATATGCTAAAGAAAAATGTTCTATTTGAGATTCTGAACAAAAATAAGGATGACATTAAACCTTAGATAAATTAGCTGCACCTACCAAGTTTAAATATTATGTGTTGTAGATGAAAGGAATCTCATGTCATAGGTGTAGGTGTTGTTGGGGAACTCCAATTCCACTCCGACTCCGACTCCGACGTGGTGGTGGTGGAGGCCCGAGGTGCTTCAAAACTTGGATAATCTTTTTCCTAAATCCTAATATCGAATTTTTATACTAAAAAACTTTCATGACTTACAGGTTGCAAATGTGTTTTGTCACATCATTATTAAGTCAATATGTTACTAGATAATTAACGTAATGAATTTGATTGATACACGTTAACTCAATTACAAATGAAATTGACACTTTTTAAAAAACGGAAACCAAGTAACACACTATCGTAAAAGTGAAGATTATCTAAGTAATTAAACCAATTTATAAATATTAAAATATAAATTTAAATTGAGTAAAATTTTTATAAAATTTTAAATTTCTATTCAAATTACATCATAATTATCTATTTCACTCAATTTTATTTATACATCAGATTATACATTCAAATTTACTTTTTTTTTACTGGATTTTATTCCTTCCCCTGGTTATTCTTTTTATTTTCAACTTTTATGAAAGCTTATCCACTCAGGTCTGTACATCCAAAGAAGTATTTTTCCTTGAGAAAGACAGTTAATTATTCACTTAGGGCCCTTGTGCCTTTCCTTGCACTCCACATTTACTTAATTCATTAACCATGAAACAAAACTCTCAGTACATATAGCCAAAATCAGTGCTAAAATGGTAGCAGCAGCGATGATCAGTGCGGCAGTGGTATTCGCCCTTTTGGTGGCGGCGATTTGGGTTGTGGAATCAGAGTACATAGAATACAATACGACGCAGAGGATAGTACCAGACAAAATAAACGTGCACTTGGTACCTCACTCCCACGACGATGTTGGCTGGCTCAAGACCGTCGATCAGTACTACGTTGGGGCCAACAACTCCATTCGGGTCTGTCTTTTCTTTTGTTATAATTTAGTATTATTAATTTTCTCTGCAAAGTTAGGAATTGTAATATGAACAATTAGTTGAGGTGAGTTGTGGTTGCAGGGTGCATGTGTGCAGAACGTGCTGGATTCTGTGATATCCTCGCTCTTGGAGGACAAGAATCGCAAGTTCATATATGTTGAGATGGTAATTGATCATATATGGTATTTCAGTTGCATTGCACTGCGGTGCTTTTATTTTGGATGAACTTTTTTGTAAAGAATTTTATAAGAGACGAATATAATGATAAATCTGAATGACTAAAATTAATTTGTTAAAAATAAATACTTGAGAAGTTATATGTGAGAAATTCTACGAATTAATATGAGCTGGTCCAAAGAGACTCATGTTTGGACAAATTTCTTTCTGAGTAATTCTAGATGATAAAAGTGAAAATGCGCTTTGTAAGTTAAAATTAGCTTATTTACAAGTAAAACCAAAATTAAAGAAGTTATATTAGAGAGATTTTACAAATTAGCTTATGTGTAAACTAATTTTAATTATGAAGAAACTCGAATACTTTTGTCCAACTACATCCTTATCAGGGTGCTTTTAGCGTCCATGCCATTTGTTGTTCAAAGTTCTCCTCCTTTAGAATTACAGGATTGATTATTAGCTGATGTCATGGGCATCTTTTTCCTGCATTGTAATTAGTTCTTTCTTTCATGAAGCATTAAAAGGAGTATATGTCTATGAATATATAAACTATATTTTGGGTTAATGATGAGGACTTTGCATAATGATTAAATATGTTTTTAACTAGAGACAGTTTTTTAAAAAAAGTATTAAAATTTATTTTAATAAGAAGTGATTAAAATATTAATTATACATATAAAGAAAAAAATACGATGGTTTGAGAGAATCTTTTAATTAGTTGCAAGCATAATGTGTGAAATACATCAACAAAGGAAAGAAGTGAGAAAGTATTAAGATTGCTTAACTGAGTGAGTGAGTTTTGAAGTTGTGTACAGGAATAAATAATAGTACCTTCCTGTGCTTTTTGTGATGTTTTATTTTTTTACATGATGGATTTTAAATGGCAAGAACTAAGTGATTAGTGGGTTTAATTGAGTTTTAATTTTTTTTATGGGTAGGCTTTTTTCCAAAGATGGTGGAGACAGCAAAGTAAAGTAATGAAAATTAAGGTCAAGGAGCTTGTCAACTCGGGTCAGTTGGAATTCATGTAATGTGTCTACCCTAAGTTATTCTTCCTGAAGCTAGTTAATAGCTACTTCTTTTCTAATTCATGTCTAATTTGGGAGAGTGTTTTTGCCTAATTTATAACTGGCATATATTATGTCAGTGACTTTTGAATCTGATTAGTAATTTCTTATTCTTGTGCTATTTTTTGTTTTGGTTCCTGATTCTGTTTTTGAAGAAATGGGGGTATGTGTATGCATGATGAGGCCACCCCGCATTACATTGATCTAATTGACCAGACCACGCTTGGGCATCAATTTATCAAAGAGGAATTTGGTAAGGTTCCAAGAGTTGGTTGGCAGATTGACCCATTTGGCCATTCTGCAGTTCAGGCTTACTTGCTTGGTGCTGAGGTATGTTCATCATAACTGAACCATTTGGACAATTATGTGTACTAATTACCAACATAATATGCTTTATTTCACTTCTGGTCACTTGAAAATTGTACTATTATGTTTAAAGTCATTCACACACAATCATATTGAAGTTGTTGCATGTCATTATGAATTTGCAAGTCCTATGTGATTGTATCTTTGGTGCAGCTAGGATTCGATTCTCTCTTTTTTGCTAGAATTGATTACCAAGATAGAGCCAAGCGATTGAAGGAGAAGACTCTTGAGGTTATTTGGCAAGGTTGCAAGTCTCTTGGTTCTTCTTCACAAGTTAGTTCCCTAATGATTATGTTTCTCCTTAGAAGTTAGAGTTTTTTCCCTTCATATAAGTACTTCAGAGGAATCATCCCTATGGGTACACTTCGTTGCAGATATTTACTGGGATATTTCCTAGGCATTATGATCCTCCTGATGGTTTTACATTTGAGATAAATGATGTTTCCCCTCCTATTCAGGTAGTCTTCGTTTATTTATTTAAAACTTACTTGAAGAATATGTTTAATTCTCTATTTGACCATTTGAAGGATGACATTCTACTATTTGACTATAATGTTCAAGAAAGGGTCAACGATTTTGTATATGCTGCCTTAGCTCAGGTGAGATCTGGCTGACAATTGAACCTCTTTTGCTTTTTTTTTTTTTTTTTTATATAAATCTCTATATTGATAGCTCAAATGCTAAATGGAGGTGTAAGAATGCAAGTTAAATTCTAGTTAGTAAACTAGGAATGTAGTAGATTTTGATTTGTTACCTTTCACATTGAAGGCCAAAATATGTGTTGGTGGGAAAGGTATTTTATGAACTTGTAATTTTAAAATTTCCAGATGATCTTTTTGACACCTAAAGTATGCGTCTTAAAGAAGGACTTGAAAGGGTTAGCTACAATGATAGGAAAGTTAATTCAAAATAATTTTATACAACAAGATACATATAAGGAACTCTACCCTCTAGAATAATAATTATGATTACTAGTATCTTACAATACCATATGTAATAATTACAATATCTCCTTATAACTTGATAGATACCATAAATAAGAAAGCATACTATAGCTGAATAATCACTTTATTAGTAAAGAAAACAAGATTGCATCAGTATGTTATCTTAGGGAAGAAAATATAGACCAGTAAAACAAGTAAAAAATATCACTAGACACTTAGAGAGTGCCTAGTCTCCTAATTCCCAACCAATTCCAGCCTCCCCCTCCCCCACTATCTTCCCACGCCTTATAGCCGTACAACATTGCTGCTTTCCTACTGTGCCAGCTTAGCAGTTTGTTACATGGAAAGATTCTGCTCATTCTCTCTTCTGTCATTTTGATCCCCTACTTTGCCATTTCTTCTCTGTTACCTTAGATATTTTTGTGTTTGGGCCTAACTATTTCCGGGTTCCTATCAACACTCCCCTCCACAAGACGCACCTTGCCCTCAATGTGCAAATCAGGAAAATGCTCCTTGATTGTTGATAGAGCTTCCCACGAATTTTCAAAATCTGGCAAATCCTTCCGAGTTCCTATCATAACTCAACAAAAACGACCAAAGAGTAGACAAAGATGTTGCCAAGTGGTTTGGACAATGGGAAGGTGGCATGTGGAGGACATGCACAAAAATCGGATGTGTGTAGATTGATCCTTGATGATGTTGGATGGTCGATTGTTAACTTGGCTTCATCATGTCCACTGAGGTGTACTTAACCCTGACTTCTTCCAATAGAACAACATTGGACGATGGTAAACGATGATGTTGATAGTGGTGATAACGCAGGAGAAGATAGAGCATGATTGTACCCTATGTGATAACAACTTGAATAAATAAGATAGAGGAAAATGGTGTATTCAACCCACATTGTTGTACTTTATTGATGTAAATATAGAGGTTACAAAAAGAGGTAAGGCATTTACCTCAAATCCTAACCCTAAAGTTGAGTACACACAAAAAGAGATAATAATAAAATAACATTACATCTCAACAACCATGTTCGTTTTCCCAAAGCAATAGGTTGGTCATCAAGGTTAGGTGCACAATTATTCAAGGAATTTTTCAAAGGTTCTTAACTAAAGTACAAACACTTTTCAATTTTATAAGGGAATATAACTGTCCTTGTTCCTTAACAATTCTAATCATCCTCCCCGTAGCAATATCCTGAAAAACACAATGAGAGAAAAAGAAAGTTACAAAACAATTTAGGTCATGAGCAAAATTTTGAGCTAAAACAAAAGAGTTGTAGCTAAGCTGACAATGTGTAAGATGCGGATGCAAAGCCCCTAAGATTGGGATATCTATACCAACTTGAAAAGGGCTAGCTATATAAGGGGAAAAAAGACTTTGATTGAATTGATTCAATGTAAATCAGTCCAATATATGCAGAGACCTCTACCCTCTAGAGTAATGATTACAATGATTTCTAGTATCTTAGAGTAGCACACTTTTAATAATTACAATATCTCCTTGTAACTCAACATATTTTCTCATCACTCAACGAAAGGCATGGATGATAAAGAATATGAATTACCTAAAAAGAATCCGGCTTCTATTAATTGTAACAATTTTCCTTTAACCTAAACATTTACCCATTTTAATTTTATAACATCCATCTTTTGTACTTTTGTTAGATGTAACCAAAGCAAATTTGTAGCCTTAAGTTAAAGTCTTAATACAATTTTGCAAGGTATCTTTTTTCAAGAATCTATAACACCACGGCCTTTGAAAAGCTTGACAAATCAGTATATTTCTGAGAGTAAACCTTTTATTTTTATTCATATATTTTAGTTGGTTTTGTGTTGTTTGAAATGGAGTATTTGTATATCATGGAAAATACAAAATAAATTTTCTACCTGTTTCTAGGCTAATGTGACCAAAACAAATCACATTATGTGGACAATGGGTACAGACTTCCGTTATCAATATGCTAATTCATGGTTTAGGCAGATGGATAAGTTCATTCACTATGTTAATCAGGTAATCTAGCTTGTGTTTTTGTCTAAAGTGTTTCTTTGGAGTTATTGTTTTATATCATTGATGAGACTTACTGATTTTTGCGCCTTGGAATTACAACTTATACTTGCACATCATGTTACATTCTCTCAGGATGGACGTGTCAATGCATTATATTCAACACCATCTATCTACACTGATGCAAAATATGCAGCTAATGAATATTGGCCCCTTAAAGTTGGTGATTTCTTCCCGTGAGTTTATGATACTTATGTTCTAAATTTATCTTTGAAATTAGAGGTAAGGAATGAGAAGGGAAGGGGTGGAAAGTACACAACCTTCTGTTTGGGAGCTTTTTAGTGAGGGAAAAGAAAGGTAAATAACTTATTTTAAATTAAATAACAGATATAAATGTCAGTTCCCATTCTTTTAACTTTAAGTCCTAATGAACAAAAGGAAGAAAGTAAACCTTCTTTCTATTGAATATAGTAAAACTAAATATAGGATTAATCTCTCTTGTATCCAAAACACACATACGATAATATATTTCTAATGAAGAATGATACAAGTATATATTATAACCAGACAAATATGGTAAATAGAAGATATTGTTAAAAACAATATCAACAATATATCAAACAATATCAAAAGTCTACGTTTCCTTAATTAACATAAAACGAAATATATCTAACACTTCCCCTCAAGCTAATGTATACAAATCGTATTGCAAATATAATCAATTCTCGGTCCCCTAAAAAATTTAGTGAAAATATCTATTAACTGATAATTTCAAGTCTTGATGTCTACATATACAATCTTTTTTTGAATGAAATGATAATCAATCTCAATGTGTTTGGTTCTTTCATGAAAGACAGGAATATAATTGATATGAAGAGTTGTCTGATTGTCACATATAAATGTTATTTGAGTGACATTTCCAAATTGTAACTCTCTAAGAAATTGCGTAAGCCAAACAAGTTCATAAGTGGCTGAGACCATAGCTCTATATTTTGCTTTTGCACTAGATGTTGTCACAAACCTTTGTTTCTTGCTCCTCTAAGAAATCAAGTTACTACCAATGGAGACACAATACCCGGAGGTAAATCTTCTATCTGAAGGAGATCCTGCCCAATCAACTTTTGTATGGTTATTGGAACCATATAACAAACTTTTTCTAGGAAATCCTTTAATGTACTTTAATATAAAGATGACTGCAATCCAATGATCTTCAAGATAACTTATCAAGACCAAAACTAAGATTATGAACAAAACATGTAGATCCAAAAACTTTAGTAGGTAAAGGATATAGAGGTGCATGAGGAAATAAAATAGAATGAGAAATTTTGTTATTTATAATCAAAGATGACATGAAGTTAATAAGATAACATGCAATAAGAATAGCAGCACCCGAAAAATGTTGAGGAACCTCACCATAAATTAAAAGTGTGCGAGTTGGTTCCACAAGATGTCTATTCTTGCGTTTAGCCACCCCATTTTGTGCAGGTGTATAAGAACATGAAATTTCATGAAGAATGTTATGAGAAGCCATAAAATGTTTAAAAGAATGGAAAATGTATTTGCAGCCATTATTTCTTTGCAAAGTTCGAATAAAAATCCCAAACTAAGTTTTAATTTCATTATAAAAGGATTGAAATATAGAAAATAACTCAACGATTTTTCATTAAAAACAACCAAGTTCATTTAGAATAATCATCAATAAAAGTAACAAAATACTAGAAACCTAAATTACACTTGACACGTTTAGGTCCCTAAATGTTATAGTGAACTAACACAAAAGGTGACGAAGCACGTTGTGAGACACTACAAGGATAGGAATTACGACTATGTTTCCTTAAGTGACATCACTCACACAACAAATTAGATAAATTGGACAAACTAGGAACAAGTTGCAGCAATTTGGCAAGACTATGATAACCTAATTGAGTTTGAAGAGATGGAAACTCCATAAGTGTGCCAACATGTGTTGAAGGGTAGAGATGATAAAGGCCATGATACTCACATCTGGTGCCAATTATCTTTCCCAAACTTTGCTCTTGTAAACAAATAGAACTTGTGGTAAAAGAAATTACACCATCAAGAGAACGAGTTGGACGACTAATAGATCATAAGTTAAAGGGGAACTCAAGGACATAAAGAACATTATCAATGGTTAAAGCTAGAAAAAGATTAACCGTACCCACACCATGAGACAAGACCATCAGATGAGACCCAAGACCCATCAATCATTGTAACCGTAGGTAAAGTATCCGGAGAGGATAAAGAACAAAACAAAGATTTCTTACCAATAATGTGATCTTTGGCACCTAAGTCAAGAACCCAAGGTCCAAGAGAAGAAATTTGAGTTAGGCCTGCGTTATCAGAGGAGGCAGTGGAAGAAGCCATGGAGAGAGAAAAACACTAAAAAACCAAGGTTCTCCAATCAAGGCAACAAGCACAGATCCTGAAAGAGGAGAAGGAGGCGACTTTTTCACAGTTGATTGCTGCCTAGATGAAATGATCCTATCTAAGAACGAGTACGCTTGTTTCTGAATTTGATTCCTCTCATAGCATAAACAAAGAAAATCGGACAAGAACGTGAAAATAAGATAGAGATAGAGATGCCAAAATCTAGCAGATTGACGAATCAGTGAAGATTCTTCCCCTCTTACCATGAGAAATACTTTTGATAGGAATGGTAATTTTTCTCTTCCTAAAATTTATACTCGGATTAGGTCGCACTCATGATTCGGGCCATGGAGAAATTTAAAGATTCTTCCTCTTTCCACGACTTTAGCATGTGTGGCTGCATATGTTTTACACATCTTTATTGTTTGGTACTGATCTAATTGAATCCATGATATTCTGATATGGAAAGGGAGCTCTGTTTTGTATTAAATATCCTACTTTAAATGTCATAACATGTAGCAAAATCCTTTTTCAATGTCATAACATGTAGCAAAATCCTTTTTCAATGAAAAGTACTCTGTAAATCATCTCATATCTCTTTGGCAAAAGAATGAAACATATAATTTCGACTTATTTCAGGAATCATGGAATGCCACATCCAAGTCATAATTAGTGAATCTTCATTGTCCCAAATTGGAAAATGAGTGTCGTCTAGTCTTGGCCCTCCTCCATCTTTGTGATCTAGTCTTGAATGTCCCTTGAGAATCTTTCGAATGTACTGGCTCCATTGTAAGAAATTCTGACGATCCAACCGATAGGCACCCACCACATTTGGAAGATCATTAGGACCCAAAGGAATAATTTTTACTTCAAACATGACTTGGAACACAATCAGAATCTCCGTTGACTCTATCCGAGATGACGGGTGGGCTACACCGAAAAAAAAGAGTCGAACGTAAAAAACCAGATCTACTCAAATTTGGGCCAAATGGGACCTCACCGACCCGTTGAACGAACTCAAGAGGCTTCGACGACCATTTTTGTGACGGCAGCGACGAGTGGATCTCGATGAAGGTAGGCACATGGGCTACCCGTGGAATGGACTCAAGAGGCTTCGACGACCTTTTCTGTGACGGCATCAACGAGTGGGTCTGGCTGGAGCTAGGCGAATGGGCTACATGCACTCGTGACGGTGGTGGCATATGGCGGCTTCTTTCCTGGAGCGATTTTCGGTGTGTATTCGCCAGAGTTAGATGCACATTTCTGCCATATCAACGACCCCAATCGGCTACCATGGCAGCTGCATTGGCCGGACAACAACGACGGTGACTACTGTTGCAGCGGAAACGGAGCTCCCAAGATCGAGAGTTTTGATACCATCTTGAGAAAGAGAATAACTTTTATTATTTTCATTCATCTCTATTACATTCTCTTTACCTATATTTTTAACAATCTATGTCAGAGCGGCTGCAGCAGAATGGTTAGCGTGGGATAACAAACCAAGAGTGGGGGGTGAATTGGTTTTTAATAAGAACGTGTGCCTTTTAAAATGTCTACTCAATTTAACTTAATAAGCAATTAATAATGATAAATAAAAAGAGTAAGGTTGAGAGAAATTTGTATAAATGATTTTATCCTGGTTCGGATCTTACCAATCCTACATCCAGTCGCTTATCTCAAAACAAGATAAATAGTTCACTACTCACAAAACAATTACAAATTACAATCACAAAGAAACAATTTGTAAAAGTTTAGAAAACACCTCTCTTGATACCACAAGAGATGAACCTGCACCTCCTTTGAGTCTTCACAAAGGATGAAACACTTCCTTCGAATACTTCACGAAGGATGATTTTCTCCTCTGAACACTTCGTCAGACGCACCAAGGATGAACTAGCTATTCCTTTGTCACCGCAGTAGCACTTCAACAGCTCCACAAACAAGAGTTTCTTTAGCTAAACAAGATCACACTATTCTCAAGAGTTTTTGAGTTCTAGAGCATAAGGGAAGAGTTATTTTTGAAGGAAAATGAGAGCCTATTTATAGCCTCAAGCAAAGACTCTTCCATTCTTCGTTTTCAGCCATTTAACGCTTTTAATCGATTAATATACTTGCTAATCAATTAAAATGAGTACAACGGCTACTTTAACGGCTAGAAAACTCCAACGGTCACCTTTAATCGATTAATCCACTTGTTAATCGATTAGCTAATCGATTAAAAAGTATTTTAATCGATTATTACGGAGGCAGTTTAAGTTTTCAGCTCTTATCAGGATTAATCGATTAACACTATGTTTAATCGATTAATACAGTGCGTTTTTGACTCTGAACATCAATTTTGAAATATGAAAGTACATGGTATCAAAACCACTAAGATCCTAAGTCTTAAACATTTAATTACAATTATTACAAAAGCTTTCTATAACAATACAAGTCTTCAAATGATCTTCTTGAATCTTGATTTCTCTTGACTTGATTTGGACATCATCAAAACTTCATCTTCATTATTTTGCTAACATTCTCTCCTTTTTGATGATGATCAAAAACTCCTTTGATTTAAAGCTTTTAGTAATAATCTGGATAAAAACACAACTTAAGGAAGAAAAGAACATTAGTGAATAAACACAAATAAATTATAAGCTTTAAACATTTTCTCCCCCTTTTTTATCATAATTAAAAAGTTGTGTTAATATATCTCCCCCTAAGATTATACTCCCCCTTAATAAAAAGCATGTATGCAAAAGATTTAAACAAACATTTAAACACACAATATTTTATTTAATTTAAACAAAGACACAATATTCAAAGCATACAATTTTAAATCATAAAGCAGCTTAAGACAAGAGAACCTAAATCTCATTACTATCCTGAAAGTGTTTTTCTAAACCGGAGATCCTCTCATCAATGTTCTTTAGATGAGTAGAAATTTCTTCATGGCGAGCATTTTGAAAGTTCATCATCTCATTTTGCAACCTTGCCATCTCGATCATTAGTCTAGATAAACTTTCCAGACTAAATTCTTCTGGCACATGAGATGGTCCCGCAACATTGGTTGGGTCAGACATTTGTGTATCTTCTTCATCTTCATCTTCATCTTCATTTGCTTGAGCACCAACATCATCAGAATGAATATATAAATTGCTTTGTTTGATGAAGCCCATTTGTCTCAGTGAGTTATCTCCAATTTTGTGATTTGGGAGGAAATGCTCAACGCGTTCACTGGAGACATCAACACCTTTGTATTCGCAGATGCGGGAGACTAAAAGCGGATAAGGGAGTGGAGCAGAATCCAACCGCTTTGCCTTGTACATGATGCTCTGTGTGAGATGAGGCCAATTAAAAGGAATACTTTGAAGTATTCCATACATGATCATGAGATCAACTTCAGAGCATTGCACATGATTGGATCGTCTTGGACACAGAAGCCACACAAGAAGATAATGTAGAAGACGCTCTTCCATCTTAAGACCACCAACAAGAAAAAGTCTATTATTCTGGTGCTGTTGGGGATGCCTAAAAAAAGAACAATATACCATGATTTTGTTAAATTGAGCAAAATCACTTGGTATAAGTTGAGAGTTTTCCAAAACTGGAATTTGAGCTACATTTGTCCAGAAATTAATGACTTGATCAACTAAGAAATAGTATTCAATAACAGCTTATCAGTATTATATACATGTGATAAGATCTATTAAATATGTGCAACTTCATTCTAACACTAACATAAATTTTTGTGAGAGTTGGATCTTGACAAATAGGAAGATTACCACCTTCATTTACTTCCCTTCCCATCTCTTCCTTCACTTTAAAGCTTCCACATAGTTTAAAGATCCAATTTTAAATTCAAGACACAACATTTTAGGTACGCAGATCACCCAAATGCTTATTGGACTGGATATTTTACAAGTAGGCCAGGTTTGAAGTTCTATGTGAGAGTGATGAGTTCTTACTATCAGGTAAAATTTTTGACCTATTTTACTTTATGAAGTAATTTGTTAAGTGCTTGTGAGCTAAAGGCTCAGTTTTCTTGTTTGGGCTTCTTTTATTGACATTTAGGCAGCACGACAATTGGAATATTTTAAAGGGAGGGATGAAACAGGGCCAAATACTGATGCATTAGCTGATGCTTTAGCAATTGCCCAACACCATGATGCAGTTAGTGGCACAGAAAGACAGCATGTTGCTTCTGATTATGCACTGCGACTCTCATTGGGATATGAAGAGGTGTACTTTAACAATTTTCTCCTTTAGTATTGATATCATAAACATAAACTTATGCATACAACTTTTTAATTTTCAGGCAGAAAGGTTGGTTGCATCTGCACTTGCTTCCTTGGTAAATCAAAGACTAAGTTCGCATAGGGTGAACCTAGTGACAAACCTCCAACAGGCAATGCACCACAGTCATGGCACAAGTTTCTATAATTTTTTATGGAAGAATCAATCATAAATTACCTACTATTTGGTACAGTTTGACTTGATAGTGAATTAAAAATCAAAGATGAATGATTTTTGTTAGATGTATTTTACTATATGGTCCTCGGCCGCCCATGTTAGGAAACAAGGTATGAATCCTAACTATCTTCCTCTCTCTCTCAAGTCAAAAGAATAGCACAAGCAATTGAATCAACGTATAGTATGGTATTCACATCAAGAAACAAGAATACAATGAGATATCAAAAGCTTAACATCCTTCACCAGGTACTCAGACCGGTTTGCACAAGCCAAGTTTCTAATTGTCTATTGAAAATATGAGAAATAAAGAAGATTGGGAGAAAATATCCCTTATGTGTTTAGACTACACATAGGGTAGTTTATTTATATTGTAAGATATGGGCCAATGCCCTTAATACAGAATAGACTAAGCCCAAATAACAGAAACACACATCTTAACATCTAACAGAAAACAATAAAAGAGCTCCTCTTATATAGACATTTGTCCCGCCCCCTTAACCGCTCAGCAGTTCCTTATTTCTCTATTCTTTTTCTCCTTTCCTATATTCTCTAAGTCCTAACATTACTCCCCCTTGAAGATCTACCTTGTCCCCAAGGTTGAACTGAAACTGCTCATGCAAAACTATCCTATTCCGCCAGCCGAGAAGGCCGAGAGCTCCATCCATTTCAGCTCCACTTCTACCACCTCCTCTTCTACGTCCTCCTCTTCATCCTCAGCCAATAACACTATTCGTAAACTCTTCTCAGGGCATTGGTGCCCTGGCCTGAAAGGTCCCCCACATCTGTAAAACCTCCCTTCTTCTCTTCGCTTCAGAAATTCTGGGTAGGGAAGGTTCCGCGAGTTTCTTCCTCTGTCATCACTTCCCCCAGGATTTCCTTCTCTCGCCGCACTACCCGTCGTGCTGTCTCTCCTCACCGATCCAACGCTCTCATTTGCGACAGTCCTCCCCGGGTTACTCCTTGCCGCTTCGGTTCTCGCCACCACTGCTCCGCCGTTGGTGGATCGCCCCCATAAAGGCGGGTTCTTGGCCCCAGACCACCCCAGCAAACCCAGGCCACGAAGCGCCTCCTCAATGTTGCGCGCGATCCTCATCGCCGTCATCAGATCACGTGGGTCATGGGGCCTCATTTGACACCTCAACTCCTCGTGCAGTCCCGCCAAAAAATAACCCAGCAACTGGTTATCGGAAAACTCCTTCGTCTGTCCGGTTAACGCTTCAAACTCCCTCATGTACTCCTCTATAGTGGACATTTGTCTGATCGCCGCCATTCTTTCAAAAATTCCGCCTTGGTGACGACTCTCGAAACGGATCAACAACGCCTCCTTGAGGCCCTCCCAGGTTCGGTTACTTGCCTTATCTTTCCAAAACTTGAACCAATATACGGCGCTTCCCTCCATGCTAATATGTGCCAGTTCAATCTTCTCCTCCTCTGCTACCTTTTGAATTCCGAAAAATTTCTCCGCTGTGCTGATCCAATTCAAGGGGTCAGGTCCCTCGAAAATGGGTAATTCCACCCTTCGTCTCCAATTAGGTAAATTCCCCGATCGCTCCCCCTCACCATCTCTGTCCCCATTATCCACGCGCTGGTTTCCACCATTATTGTTTACAGACCCTTGACTCCCATCGGAACCTTCCTCTGTTTGCTTGTTGCGCACCCCCATCAACCTTATCAGTTCTTGGATGTCCTTGCGCATTGCTATCGATTCTTGACGATTCGCTGTGGTCTCCGCCTTCAATCCGTCTACGACCATCTCAATGTGCTCCAATCGTCCCTCGACTACGTTCATTCTTCCTTCCATCGTTTTCGTTCTCACCGTACAGTTATCCGACAACTTCTTGGTCCAGCAGCTTCTTGATCCGGCAACTTCTTGATCCGGCAGTCCCCTCCCAAGCGGATCCAACACTTCTCTCCAAATGGGATCCGGCAGGTCGGACCACTTTGTTAGGAAACAAGGTATGAATCCTAACTATCTTCCTCTCTCTCTCAAGTCAAAAGAATAGCACAAGCAATTGAATCAACGTATAGTATGGTATTCACATCAAGAAACAAGAATACAATGAGATTTCAGGAGCTTAACCTCCTTCACCATGTACTCAGACCGGTCTTCACAAGCCAAGTTTCTAACTGTCTACTGAAAACAATAAAAGAGCTCCTCTTATATAGACATTTGTCCCGCCCCCTTAACCGCTCAGCAGTTCCTTATTTCTCTATTCTTTTTCTCCTTTCCTATACTCTCTAAGTCCTAACAGCCCATCTCTATGTTTTCCCTTGTGCTTGAGATACACAAGGATCCCATCATGAGACTCTATCATTTATCTCTAGGTGGTATCCAAAACTTGTTGAATCCAATCCCTCACAATGGACTCACTGTCCATAGGCGCCAAATTGTTTTTCTGAAAATTGTGTTTCTTTCTAATTTTTTGCATCCTCTCTTCACTGCAATTTTTTAACAGTTGTATTCCATCATTTTTGCTATTACCGCTTCTGTTGTCAGCTTTCTAACTAGCTACCTCACCATTGGAGTCACGTTGTCTAGGTGACCACTGTACCACCAAAGTTCTGGTCATCAAAGCTACCACATGCGACTAGATGCAAATGTTCTTTTCTCTCCAGCAGTCACTGGAAGCCGCAGGTAGTGGCACGTCTGGCCAATGTTTCAATCATGCCTAGTGGCCCCTAACTTGCGTTGGTGTTCCCTTGTCCAATTGGGTCTTGAATTGACTTTGTGATTAAGGGTTGATTTACATATCCCCTCTCTGTTGGGATTACATTATGGGGTATCTGATCGTTCTCACATTTAACTTTGTTTGGTCCACCTTGTAGCAATTTGTGCTAGTTATTCTCTAACACACTTTCACTTGAAGAGAAGACTTTTAATCACGTGAATTTAATTGAGTAACAAGGTTTTTTGAAAGTTTATTAATTTTTTGAACAACCATGTTATTTACAAGGACGCTATTTTTGTTATCCTACACAATGGGTATTGCTTGAGTGACCAACAAATGTTTAATAGTGTTTATTTTTGTCTCCGGCAAGTAGTGGTTTTGCCCTTCTACTTAATCTCCATCTCCATTAGGGTCTTCACCAAAAGTAGCATCTCATTCAGACGGTTAAGAAGTGAACCTTAAATCTAACTCAATCCCAAAAAAGCGGCTTGTAAGGTAGGATTTGCACTTACTTATTTATATTATGAATTGACCTTATCTCTAGTAAATGCAGAACTTCCATCACACCACCCTCATGCTGAGGTATATACATTAATGGGTGATCCGATAGCGAGTGGAACAATAGACCCCACAAACATCAAATTTCACTACAATAGGCTTTAACCTATGATTCTGATACCATGTTAAAAAGTGGACTTTAATCCTAACTCAATCTTATAAAACCAGCTTGTAAGGTGAGGTTTGCACCCTTTTATATATTGTGAATTGACCTTATCTATAGTCGATCTAGAACTTCCAACACAGACCAAGCTAGAGGAGCTTTGCTCGACATTTGTAGTTGGTCTGAACAAGCTAGCTACTTTTTCAAACTCAATTTTCAATACAAAGGTTTCTTTTCCCTATATTTTTCTTTTTATCTCTTAATTTGGTATCAGAGCTCCTTTTCTCTCCATTTTCCTCTTGATACTTATACAGAATCATGGTCAATCTAAACTTATACATTTAGTGGTACACATTTCTCTACATTAACCTTTCTTATCTGGTAAGGATTCCTATTTCTTTTGTCATATTATGTTCTTGATAAGTGATATAAATGAACGACAAAGGAGTTATTTATCCCAATGAAAATGTTTTTGGCTGCTTTTAACTGTTTTTTATTTCTGATATATCCTATTAACTATTATCAATCAGTCACTTATTTTTTTATTAACTTAGGCTTCCTAAATCTTCTTAGTTTAAGAACATTTGATATTATACTAAATTATGTGAATCTATTTTCAGTGTCCTCTTCTTAATATAAGTTACTGTCCTCCTTCAGAAACTACATTGGTTAATGGAAAGAGCTTGGTAAGGATAGTATTGATTTTTTGCATGACTATAATTAGATATGAAAATTTCTAATTGAAATGTTTCTCACAAATTTTATTCCCGTTTTAGGTCATTGTTGTTTATAATCCTCTTGCTTGGAAGAGGGAAGATGTAATTCGAATTCCTGTAAGTTCTACTGGTAGTTTGTTTATTTTATTTCTTGTTAGACTTGGGTTTGGGCTGTGAAAGGTGTATTCCATCACTTCAGAATCTGTGATTGCTGCCATGTTCCATTTACTTGGGTGTATCATTGGGTCATTTTGTTGTCTTGTAAAATATATTAATTCACTTATTCTTGCAAATTTTATTCTTTAGAGTTTTTTGTTTGCCTCTTGAAGGATCACAAAGTTTATTTATTGCGTGTTAGAAGGCTTAAAGATGATAAGAAAAACATACTTTTGTTTTGATAATTTCTTCAAGTTTGGTGGAATGAGCTAATTGAGGGACTATAGGCATTCATATACTGTTTCATTTATTCGTATTTCCCTCCCCTTGGATCTTTAATTGTATGCATTGATTCATTCTTTGACCAATAAGCAAGCTGAAAGAAACAGCATGTACATATACATCAGATAGGATATTCGAAACAAATTTCTTTGATTCAACTTTTAGTGATTATCATTCTGACTATTTATAAATTCTAACTATTCGATCACTTCAGACACTAATTTATGCTTTGTGTGACTGACTCCTGAACATATTTGCCAGATTTCCACTACACATGTTTTTGTTCAGGATTCGGATGGGAAGAAAATTGAGTCTCAGCTTCTGCCTCTGTCTAATGCTACTTTGACTATGAGAAAATATTATGTCAAAGCATATAGAGGAAAAGCTCCTGGGAGCAACGTACTCAAGTATTGGCTTGCATTTCCAGTGTCTGTACCTCCCCTTGGTTTCAGCACCTATACAGTGATAAGCTCTGATCAATCAAGTTAGTGATATATGTTCTTGCTTTCTTAACTTCGTTTATTTGTCTCTGGTCTGTTGTCTGTGTCAGTGTAGTGGGACTGAAAGATAATACTAATTAACTTCAACTTTATGACTCTTTGAATGACATAGATGATAGTTCAACAATCTCAAAGATTTCAAGTCCACAGGGAAGTACTAATAAAAGCATACAAGTTGGACAAGGGAATCTAATGCTACTTTATTCAGCAGATGAGGGAAAACTGACTCACTATGTTAACAGTAGAACCCTGGTAAGTTTCAATGAGCTTATTAGTTTTTCTATTTGTAGTCTTAATATGCTCCAAGATCAGATGTTATCTGGTAAGGGATGCCATTATTTTCTGAGTTCAATTTGCTTAAGGAATAAAGTTAGCAATGCTGAAGTTTCTTATTTTATTTTTGGTTGAAGGTTACAGCACCAGTTGAACAATCATACAGTTATTATTCTGGAAACGATGGGACTGAGAAGGATCCCCAGGTTACATATATACTGAAGCTTCTATATATTTGAATATCATTTCTATTAATTTTGTACTACATTGTTAGTGGGAAGAATTTTTTGGTTGATATAGTTGTCTTTGTTATTCTGCTCTGTGCAATATTATAAATCAGGTTGTCCTAGCCGGATGATGACATTTCTTTGTTAGGCATATTTTGGTATAGTATTTCGTTCGGTAAATGTAAAGAGCATCGTAACAGCCAAGAATTACATTTTTCACCTAACAGTATCGTAACTGGCCAATTTGCTTCAAAAATAGCAACAGTACCAAAGAAAGCCCCTGAAAATGACTGGGCTTTCAACAGATCAGAGAGATTCTCCTCTCCGTTGCTGAAAGGAGACTTGTTTTGCTCTTATAATCAAATCATCAGCATCTACACTTGATTGTTGCCACACCCTTTGTTTTCGGATGTGGTTGGTTTCTTTATTAGGATTTGGCCACCATACAAGTCTCATGATCCCACCAGTAGCTGTTGGCTCATTGGTAGGACTCTTTTTGGTAACAGGTTGCCCTATATGGTTGGTGGCTGCTTTTATATACTCATCATACCATGTAGTGAAAGGAGAAAAGAGAATTATGTTCTAAGGGGATGATTTGTATAGCATGGTCTCCCTATGCCATATGAAATACCGTGTTGAGAGTGTAGTATATGCAGCACAAAGTACACTCAAGTCGAGCCTATATGCTCTCATTAACCTAGCAAATAGAAACAATAAAAGAGCCAACATTTGTTTTCCGTTTTCAATGCAGGATAAATAGTGCATTTGTCAATCAGAAGATTGACTTAAGGTGTACATGTTTTCTCATTTTCTTTAGTTTCTTTTTCTGGCTTTTCCTTTACTCTGTCTTCTAGTTAGAACTATGATAAGATCACTTTCTTACTTTAATCTGTAACATTCTTAATGAACTTGGTTAAATATTTGTTAAAACTGCATACTAAATTTTTCTTAGGCTTCGGGGGCATATGTCTTTCGTCCAAATGGCTCGTTTCCCATTAAATCAGATAATCAGGTTATGGACTTTTCTTTTCAAACATTCAATGGTTGATGATTTTAATTTATGGTCAATCCAGACAATAATTTACATTTATTTTGTATGGTTTTCATTCAGGTATCTTTTACTGTCCTGCATGGTCCAATATTGGATGAAGTGCATCAACAGCTCAATCCATGGGTATCCCAGGTAAAATATGGTTAAAATAGCTATTATATGTATGAGAAATAGAGAAGATTGGGAGAAAATATCCCTTGTGTGTTTAGCATACACAAAGGGTAGTTTATTTATATTGTAAGATATGGGCCAATGCCCTTAATATAGAATAGACTAAGCCCAAATAACAAAAACACACATCTTAACATCTAACACTCCCCCTCAAGCTGGAGCATATAAATCATATGTTCCAAGCTTGTTACAAAGATAATCAATTCTAGGTCCTCGTAAGGACTTAGTGAATATGTCTGCCAACTGGTTGCTTGAGTTAACAAACTCAGTCTTGATATCTCCAGATATGATTTTTTCTCGAATGAAATGACAATCAACTTCAATGTGTTTGGTTCTCTCATGGAAGACAGGGTTAGAGTTAATATGGAGAGCAGCTTGATTATCACATATAAGTATCATGTGAGTGACATCTCCAAATTTCAATTCACTAAGCAATTGTTTCAGCCACACAAGCTCGCAAGTAGCTGATGCCATAGCTCTATATTCTGCTTCTGCACTGGACCTTGCCACAACACTTTGCTTCTTACTTTTCCAAGATATCAAGTTGCTACCAATAGAGACACAATATCCAGAAGTAGACCTCCTATCAGAAGGGGAACTAGTCCAATCAGCATCTGAATAACAAACGATTTTTGTATCGTTGTTAGGGCCATATAGCAAACCTTTTCCAGGTGATCTTTTAATATACTTCAGTATACGAACAACTGCATCCCAATGGTCTTCACATGGGGAGTTTAGAAATTGACTCACCACACTAACTGCGAAGGAAATGTCAGGACGCGTAACAGTAAGATAGTTTAATTTACCAACTAGTCTTCTGTACCGTTCAGGATCTGAGAAAGGCTCCCCCTGATTTGGTAGGAGTTTGATGTTAGGGTCCATAGGTGTCTCAACAGATTTACAGTTCATTAACCCTGTTTCCTCCAAGACGTCTAACGCATACTTCCTCTGAGATATGACAATACCATCATTGGATTGTGCTACTTCAATACCCAAAAAGTACCGGAGTTTGCCAAGATCTTTGGTTTGAAAATGATGACAAAGGTGTTGTTTCATCTAAGAGATGCCAAGATAGTCGCTTCCTATGAGAACAATATCATCGACATACACTATTAAGTAGATACATCCAGCACTCGAGTGGCGATAGAACACTGAATGATCCGCTTCACTGCAAGACATACCAAATTGTTGAACAACACAACTGAATTTACCAAACCAGGCCCGAGGAGATTGTTTTAGGCCATATAAGGATTTGCGAAGACGACATACCAATCCAGATGACTCCCCTTGAGCAACAAAGCCAGGCGGTTGCTCCATATAAATTTCTTCATGCAAATCACCATTGAGGAAAGCATTTTTGACATCAAGTTGGTAAAGAGGCCATTGTCGAAGAGCGGCCATGGCAATGAATAGGCGAACAAAGGTCATTTTTGCCACTGGAGAAAAAGTATCACCATAATCCAAACCAAAAATCTGTGTGTAGCCTTTGGCAACCAGTCGAGCTTTCAAACGATCAATTGTGCCATCAGGACCAACCTTGATAGCATACACCCACCTGCAACCAACAACAGACTTTCCAGATGGTAATTGGACAAGCTCCAGAGTTCCACTTTCCTGTAAAGCACTTAATTCATCTATCATAGCTTGACGCCAACCAGGATGAGTTAAGGCATCACCCACAGATTTGGGAATTAACACAGAAGAAATGGATGAGAGACAAGTATAAAAAGATGGAGATAATCTGTGGTAATTAAGAACAGTATAATGGGGGGAAGGGTTACGGGTAGAGCGTATACCTTTACGGAGGGAAATAGGCAAGTCAGACTCAGTTGCTGGAGCCGGAGGAGACACATGAGGCGGCACCGGAAGTGAGTCATGAGGGAGACAATTACGGCGACTATAAACCTGAAGGGGTGGAGGTGAAGGATGATCCTGTGGTGAATGAGAGTCTAAAGAAGGAGAAGACAAAAGGGGTGGAGCATCACCAGGAGGATCACAGATAAGAGGAATATCAACAGTAACAGGGAGAGGTACAGAACTAGAAGATAGATGTGAAAAGTAAAAAGAAGACTCATCAAAAGTGACATCAGGAGAGATAGAATGACGATTGAGGGAAGGGGAAAAACACTTATAGCCCTTTTGTGACCGTGGAAATCCTAAGAAGACACATTTGTGAGACCTAGGAGATAACTTATCAAGACCAGGACTAAAATCATGAACAAAACATGTAGACCCAAAAACTCGAAGAGGTAATGGATGCAGAGGGTCTTAAGGAAATAAGATAGAATGAGGGATGGACTTAACACGACTAGGTCCCCAAATGTCAGAATGAACCAATGAAAAGGACGACGACGCCCGTTGTGAGACACTACGAGGAAAGGAACTACGAGTATGCTTCCCTAACTGACAAGACTCACACGACAAACTGAATAATGTGGACAACCTCGGGACAAGTTGTTGTAGTTTGGCAAGACTAGGATGACCGAACTGAGCATGAAGAAGGGATGGTGACTCCATGACTACGCCAACATGTGGAGAAGGGCGGAGATGATAAAGGCCATGAGACTCACATCCTGTGCCAATCATGTGTTTCGAACTCCGGTCCTGCAACCAAACAGAATCTTTAGTAAATGAAATAACACAATTAAGAGTACGAGTTAAACGACTAATGGACAATAAGTTGAAGGGAGACCCAGGAACATAAAGTACATGATCAATGGATATGGATGGAAAAATATTAACAGTACCAATACCATGAGATGAGACTCTAGACCCATCAGCCATTGTTACCGAGGGTAAATTATCCGGACATGACAAGGAAGAAAACAAGGACTTGTTACCAGTAATATGATCGGTGGCGCCTGAGTCAAGGACCCAAGGTCCGAGGGAGTGAGTTAGACCAACAAAAGGTGTACCTGTACGTGCAACAGATGCAGATGTAGTGGAACCAGAGTGCTGATGATCCTCATACCATCTGAGAAATTCGTTAAAGATTGCAGGTTTATCTACGATATTAGATGAAGTAGGATGGTCTGCAGACGGTGATCGGGGAGGTGGATCAGAATTTGCCATTGCTACAAGTCGAGGAGGACGTCCATGGAGAGCATAACATCTATCAATCTTGTGGCCTAACTTGCCACAATGGTCACATTTTGGACGTCCTTTACTTGGCTTGCGAGACCGACTTCGATCATCACGTTGAGCAGCCATAATAGAGGAATCATCAGTGTGAGGGGATGTCTCAGTGACGGGTTTGCTCGGTATACGCAAAAGAGCAGAACAAGTAGAAGTAAAGTTGGGTATGACAGGAGAACCCAAAATCTGATCACGGACATGAGAAACATCATCAGAGAGTCCGTATAATGCCAACACCATGAAGAACTTTGATCGTTGTTCCAATTCTTCAGCAGGAGTGGAAGCAGGAGGTAATATATCATTAAAGTCATGAAGAAGGGCATGAATTTTACCCAAATATTCTGCCATGGGACCAGGATTGCGCGGACCAATAACAGTTAATAGGTCCTGACAAACACCATAAAGACGCTGAGTGTCATTTGTGTATAACAACTTCGCTCGTGCCCATACTTCTGAACATGTTTCATAGGATCGAAACATTTGTTTCAGTGAGGAGTGAATGGTGGACTTTATAACAATGCATAACTGAGCATCAATTTTCATCCAGCGGGAAGTGTCATCTATGGGAGCAGTAGTCACATTTTGAGTAAGATGATCTAAGTACCCCTGACTCTTCAACCAAAGTTTGATGTCGGACGCCCATGTTGCATAATTTGTGCCATCTAACTTGTCAATGGACAAGTGTACATTCACATAATTGGTATATATTGAGGGATCAGAAGATGAACCACCAATAGAGGTGTTTGTAGACGAGGAAGACGCCATGGAGAGGGAGAAACCCTAAAAATTCAAAGTGCTCCGATTGACGCAATGACCACAGATCCAGAAAGACGGCGAGGAGGCGATCACGGCGGTGCTGATCGGCGGCGGAAAGCTCCGGCGCGTGGAGGCGCGTGGGTGGTCCGTTCGCCGCGATCTTCGTACCACGGTGGTCGCCCGGCCGAGACGATTCCGATGATGTGGTCGCCGGTCGATTCTGGAACTTCGACGACGGCAACGGCGGCGGCGACAACAGCGGCAGTGATGGGTGCCGGAGACCGTGGAGTTGACTGGAACTATTCCTGTGCTCTAGATACCATATGAGAAATAGAGAAGATTGGGAGAAAATATCCCTTGTGTGTTTAGCATACACATAGGGTAGTTTATTTATATTGTAAGATATGGGCCAATGCCCTTAATATAGAATAGTCTAAGCCTAAATAACAAAAACACACATCTTAACATCTAACAATATGAATAATCTTTCATGTGCCCGTTCACACATCACTCCCAATGCCTGCAGCTTCCCCTGTCCCCTCAAATTTCAGTTAAATTAGAAGTTATATCTCTTGTAATTTTCTATTTCCTTACAGCTTAAGCATGGAAGTCTAATTTTTTTTTTGCATATACAGATTACAAGGGTATTCAAGGAAAAAGAGCATGCTGAAATTGAGTTCACAGTAGGTTACTTTTCACGTTATCAAACTGGAAGAGTAAAAATTGTTTCATTTCAATTATCAGAAACATTTGAGTTGTTGCATTTTAATTATATATATATGTAGGTTGGGCCTATACCAGTGGATGATGGCATTGGGAAAGAAATTACTACTCAATTTAAAACGACAATGAAGACCAACAAGACATTCTATACCGATTCTAATGGACGTGACTTCATTAAGAGGGTTTGTTTTGTTTTCTCCCCACCTAGTATTATAAATTATGCATACAAGTGATTATTAGATTATAGTATCAACTCTGCTGGCCTTTGTATTATGATAAACTATTCAAATTTTCTATTTGAGAATTCCAACACTTTTGCAAGTAGAAGATACAATATAATTAATAGGAAAACCCTGAGTTGAACCCATCTTGATAATGGGGATCTCACACATAGGATCCATGATGGGTGGGTGAAATTCGAAGGGACTTCATTTAGGCTTAACACTAATGACATCTGACAAAGTGCTGGCCTACCTGAAAGTGCTTTGCTTTGTCACCTGACGTGTTTATTGTCCTGTTCTAGTTTGGAAACAGGAAATCCTCTTATTTTAAATTGATCTGCGGCATACATTCTCTGAAATTAGATTATTTGGGATTTTTTGAGAGTTGAGTCTGTCTTAAGGGTTGCATCAGTTTCTCTTCATGAAAATTAGGGTTTCATCTGTCAATAACGGTTGCCATGCTCTCCTCTGTTCTCTGATGATTTTGGCTGGAAAGGAATGCTAGAATTTGCAGGAAAGCATGCTAGACAAAATCATGGACAGTGTTTTTTTATTTTTTTCTCAAACTTATTTATAGTGTTATCTTGAACACTTTTTTATCTCATCACTTCTTTATTAGATATGCAGAGTTTGGGAAGCCATGTTACTTGATTCAATCTCTAGTTTTCGATGTTTATTTTTTGTATTATTCTTGAGGGGATGGCTTGTTATCTAGCTTTGTTCCCTGTTTTCTTTAATGTATTTTCTTTTTCAATTAATACAAATTGTTTTGCAGATTCGAGATTTCAGGCAAGATTGGGATCTCCAAGTGAACCAACCCATAGCTGGAAATTATTATCCAGTATGTTTCATTTTATTGAAGACTCACTATCCGCTTTCCAATTTTTAACTTATATTATGTTTGTGTACTGTGGTACTTATAGAAACTTGATCAGAAAACTTAAGGAAGATGAAGTTTACAGAGATAAAAGAGACAACACAGTATCTTCTGGAAACAAATTCAACTCATGACCTTCTGTTAGTACTTTGGGCAGGGGTTGAGACTTTTGTGTGTATAACTTTTTTCTTGAGTGCCACATGGAGTACTGGGTGAAATTTTAGAATGAGGTGGAAGCTCCAGCTGATACGCTGCTGCCCCTAACTTGGCTAGAATTTTGTAAGGACCATAATAGCATGGACTCAACTTCTTGTTCAACTTTTTAGCCAAAACAAAGATCTCATCCTACATGGTTGTAGTTTGAGATACATCCAATTCCCCACCTCTAACTAAACATCTCTAGGATGATGGTCAACATATCTTTTCATTTGATCTTGGGCCTTCAACAGATTCTCTTGTAACCCCTTTAACAATGTGTCTCGTTGGTGAGTAATTTCTTCAACTCAAGAAATAATTGTGGTCCCTCTTAACAAGGCAGGAGGGTCTTGGTCATACAGTGCTCTAAAAGGAGACATTAACAAAGATGTATTATAATTTGTGTTGAACCAAAACTCTACCCAAGGAAAGTTTAAACTCTCTTGGTTTTGTACCTCTAAGAGCCTATTGAAAACCTTGGTTTGTCCATCCATTTGTGGATGATAAGCTGTGCTCACACGAGTTTGAGTTCCTAATGTAAGACCCTAGAAAATTTTTATTTAGTAGAATAATGAAAATGAGTTAAGTTCAAATTATAAATTTAAGAATGAGTAAAATAGCCAACTAGTTATATAGCTCATTTCTATAGAGTACTTGGGTAACATATGGGAGGTATTGGGTTCAACTCCCACCAACAACTTTTTATTTTAGACCTTTTTCAAAAATTTAATTTAGATGTGGAATTGGTGCAGTTACGTGAATGGCAATTGAATTGGGTGAGATTGAGTCAAATTGAATTTATAGGTGCTGAATTCCTTAGAAAAAAGAGCTATTAAAATAAGTATTGGAAGATTAATTAATTTGGGCTAGGAGAAGAGTAGTAAATGTGAAATGAGGCCTGAAGTAGTGATTAGGGTTTTCTTAAGTGCAAAAGCTTTGGGATAGTCTACATATTTTGGGACGGTGCCTTTTATGAGTCTGTAGGGCAAAAGGAAAAGAGAGAAAAATACTGAGTTAGAGAAAAGTGCTAAGTTTTTTGGAGTTAAGCGCAATACAGTTAGCAGAACAGTGAAGTATCAAGAGTTAGAGTGAAGTAACAATTCAGGTGAAGGGATCTGACAATTTTAATTGTTTTAGTTGTTTTAACTGTTTCAACATATTTTAACTTAAACTTGTTTTGTATCTTATTTGTGAAGATGAAACGAGTTTTGGGAGAAAGGAATTTCTTAATTTTTTGTAACTTTTTGTTTCAATTGAGGTTAAGAATTTTAAATCCTGAAGTTTGACTATACATGATGAATAAAGTTTAGTTTCCGTTGTTAAAAGGTTGGTATCGGAGTTAAGTAGTAGCTTTTTGTTAATTATCAATGACATCCTAGATGGGGTTACATTTTTGGTATTAATGCTAGGTTATGATTCTTTTGGAGGATGTTGGGGAGAGAGCTCGTGTGTTTCTGCTATGCATCTTATGTGGACTCTTTTTGTGTGTGATGTACTTGGTTTTCTTATTGGGTATTGTAATTTTATTCAGAGCTCTAAATTCAATAGAAAATTGTCATCCCTCATCTTTTTAATTGACTAAAATAATAGATCTAGCATGAGGACTTACACTTCGGCAAATGATGCCTTTTCCCAACATCTCTATCACCAATTTTTCAATCTGTCTTCTGGTAGTGGGGATATTTGTATGGCTTAATATTTGGTATTTGAGAGTCCGATTTAAAACCAAATCCATGGTCTTGCCTCCTTTGAAGAGATAGAGAGTACTAAGAGCTTTAAAAACATGAGAATATTTGTCAATGACCCTGTGCAACCACTCTACAACCCTGGTACGCCACGTTGTTGTATCTAATATTTGCTTCCATTCCAAAACGTACCCCTCTCCCTCATCTTGCAAAACCCTTCTAATTGTTTTTATAGAAACTGTAGGTTTGATCTATTTAGGTTCGGCTTTCAACAACTTTTTCTCTCAATTAATTTTTAATTGGAGGGTTAAGGTATCAAAATTTTCCTTACAAGAAAATATTTTGCCGTACTGTCAACTCCTTTAACTCTAGTAGTAATCATTTACACATACCTCTACACACATTATTATGGCCATCACCAATGTCAACCGAATATTTTCTGGTAGAAATAAAGCAGTGAGTTGCTCCACAATCAAATAATGCCACCACCTTATGAGCTGACAACTTCTGAGATCTTCTAGTTGAGTCCTGCTATACTGTTCAGTGATAGTTGTTTCCTGCTGCACCTCCTCAGTAATTATTCCTCTGTATCCAACTCTTCCTCATCTTGTTGTCCTTTTAATAGCATCATAATATTGAGTGGCTTGTTATTTAACTCAATGAAAAGTATTACAGAAAGAATAACTCTTGTTCCTCCAGGGTTCAAGATCCTCCCACATTCTTTTCCTTCCTTTTTCTTCTGACCCCAAACTTATTTATACAAACCTCTCTTATTCTTGAACTAACTCTATTGACATGGTTACTTATTCCCAACTATTTGTAATTACATCAAATAGCTCTATTCCCGTTTTCCTTTATTTCTTCTCTCAAACCTTTGTAGTAGGAGGTTGTATCCTATCAGGTACTTTTTTATGAATGGATTCGTTTACTATCTACGGTAAGTTTTCCTTTCCCTGAGTGAATGAATTTTTTTTGCATTTTTTTTTCTTTTCACGTTTTTATTTAAAAGCCAAGCATTGTGTTAAGAGAAATGAAACTTCTGTATTATGAACTGAAAGAATATACATTCACTTATAGACTTTGTTTACAGAGATCTACATTCTACATCAAGCATAGGGCTGGATGGAGATGGTTGCCACCGCACAAGAAGCAGTTGATCTTCTTTTCCCAAACTTGACCATCTAGTTCGACAAGATTTAGTCAATATATTCCTTAGTCAGAAAGCATATATATGGGAGACAACGAATCAAACAGATTATGTGCTTTGATAATATTTTTAATTTGATATCACCACAACAAACAATAATTCTCATTGAGTTTTTCTATGATCTGATGAAACAATATTGTCAACCATTGGAATTGGAGAAGAGAATCATCATTGGGGAAAGGTTGCATTGAGCTAGAGTCCTGCAAATTGGACCTTCTTGATTTGTAGTGGAAGCCATCTAAAAGGTGGACCAAAGAGCCCATGATACCATGTTGAGAGAAAATAAAATTGTTAACTATGAATTGAAAGATTTTACATTCACTCATTGACTTTGTTTACAAATATCTACATTTATAACGGTCCAGTTATAAGTTAGTTGTAGTTTCCTAACCAAAGAAGCTACACTAACTAGAGTAAAGAACAAGTTGTAGTTAATACTAACTAACTAACCAATATACAGAGTTTTACACTCACATTGATCTTTGCTCTCTGCTTCACTTGCAAGACATGCTTTTTTTTTTTATTTCTTAAGCTTGTTGATTTGTTTGAAATAGATATTTCTGCATTATAGACCATCTGCTTTGTTCTTCGAATAGATATTAATAAATATTATGGCTTTTCACTATTCCTTCAGGTTAATTTAGGAATATATATTCAAGATAGTAGTGTGGAATTCTCAGTGTTGGTGGACCGCTCAGTTGGAGGTTCCAGCTTGGAGGATGGCCAAATGGAGGTGATGCTGCATAGGTGGGTTATATTGGCCAAGTTCAATAATGAAATAATGAATAATGATTGACATTTACTCGTTTTTGTGATTTGGTTTTATATTTTGTTAGGAGGTTGATTCATGATGATGCAAGAGGTGTAGGTGAGGTACTCAATGAAACAGTTTGCATTGCTGATAAGTGCGAGGGCTTAACGGTTAAGTAAATCTTTCCAACAATTCGTCTACAACTGCTTGCACAATGATTTCTGTTTGTGTTCATTTGTGAGGGGAAATTTTTGATGCTCTGATAAGGTCTCGATGTATTGACTTTTGTTGTTGAGAGATGCATGTTGTCTTACTAAGTGCAAGCACGTGATTTTATTTAGTTGATCTCTCCATACATACCATTTTTTTGTGTGTGGATCCTGGTCTGCTTGCAATGAACATTTAAGATATTTATAAAATTTGCTCTTGTTGTGAGAGAAATGGATGGAAGAGAGTCTGAAAAGTGGTTGTATGGACTACATATCAGACTCCATCTTATGTAGACTGATGACAATAAATACGAATAATTATAAGGATATTTTAATCCTATATTCATTATATGATAGGCCCATAAAATCATATAATAAATCTGATTTTAACCATATATTTTCCTCTAATTATAAAGAGCCAAATTAAATAAGGAAATAAATAAAAATATAAAAGAAAAATAAACCCTAAGAGATCATCTAAGATACTCTAAAATATTTTAAGATAATATTTGAAGATATTTCTTACAGTTCTAACCATATTCTCTAAATATTTGGCATTGTGTTTCCATTTCCTCACTGCCTGGACTATGGCCATTAGTTCCCATTCATAGACAGACTTTTGTTGGGCTCTGTCCGATGATAAGGCTTGACTCCAAAAAGCGAGAGGCCTCCCCTCTTGTAATAACACAACCCCTAGACCATTGCTAGAAGCATCTGTTTCTAGGGTGAATGATTTTGTAAAATCAGGGACTGCCAAAACTGGTAACTGAGAAATCGCTTTCTTCAATTCATCAAAAGCATTTTGAGCCTATGTTGTCCAATGAAAGCGCTCTTTATATAATAATTGCGTTGTAGAATATACTTGAAGCTTCTAGAGTATTCTAACATATCTAAAAACAAAAAGTTTCATTTTTACAAAATAGATTGTCTATTTTATGGTCTGCAATTCCTTCCCCTAGCTTCTTTATTCCTGCTCATGTTCCTCTCTCTTGAGAAATTTTGTGGTCCTAGTCACTAATCCATTTGAAATTTGGCTCCCATCATATCACCAACTTACAATTTACTAATAGTACAAGTTTGTATGTTTACAGATTCAAGGAAAACTTTACCTTAGAATTGACAATAAAGGTGAAGGTGCCAAGTGGCGTCGCACAGTTGGCCAGGAATTATATTCACCGCTGCTTTTGGCCTTCACAGAACAGGTAAAAAGAAGGGAGACCCCCGAGAAGGTGGTAGCTTAATCATTTGATTAACTGTCTTCCACTCGTTATGCAGGATGGGGATAATTGGTTACATTTTGCTACATCAACATTTTCAGGCATAGATTCTTCCTACAGTTTACCAAACAACGTTGCTCTTTTAACCCTCCAGGTGTGCAAGGAAGATTGGGAACATTGAGAGATAAAATAGAATGAGTTTAAGATTCCCTCTAAGATTTTACATTGTCTTTATCTTTGATAAGTATCTATTGTTTTTATGTACTTCCGCAGGAATTTAAAAATGGAAAAGTACTCGTAAGATTGGCTCACCTTTACGAGGTATAGTAATTTCTTTTACTTATGTACTGATAATAATGAAAGATTTAAACTGTCCCTTACAAAATGATCTTCTAAGGATTGCTTGCAATCTTATATTCTTAACCATGATTGGAATTATTTTCTGACACGTATATGTTTTACTTGCTCTTAACCTATGCTATGAATATGCAAAATGTATACATTTCAATCAAAGTAATGGAAATAATATTTTTTACGTCACTGTTAGGGATCAATAACAGTTGTCAATGCTACCATAGACTAAGCTTAACCACGCAAAGACATTAGTAATCTAGCTATGAATGATTTCTGATATCAATTGGAATCTTTAGGAAGTACGACAACTTTTCCATTATTTTTATTAGTCCTGAGTATCACATATTTTGCTCTGTATTCAAACATCACAACCTATATTCATGAATTGTTGTTTGGTGCCTGTTTACATATAAAGATCGGAGAGGACAATAATTACTCAATAATGGCTAGTGTGGAATTGAAAAAGTTGTTTCCTAACAAGAAGGTAAGAGCGATAACTAACTACTCCAGGTTATGTTTTCAGATATCATGTACCATGTATAGGTTTCCTTTTAACAACTCATCCTTTTCAGATAAATAAAGTAACAGAGATGAGTTTGTCTGCTAATCAAGAAAGAGCTGAAATGGAAAAGAGGAAGTTAAATTGGAAGGTAGAAGGTTCCACTGAAGAACCTGAGGTGGTGAGGGGAGGACCTGTTGATCCTATAAACTTGGTGGTTGAACTTGCTCCAATGGAGATCCGGACATTCTTCATTGACTTTAATCCTCTCCACACAGTTTCTGAAGCTGAAAATCATATGGCAAATTATCGAAGCATCCAATAAAGTAGCATCTACGCATTGTGTCTGGTTGCAATCCGATGATGTTCCATTGGAATGTATGTTTTCTTGTAAATATAAGTAAAACTTTGCGTGGTTTGTGTCTGGTGACTATTAAAACGAGGCTTTTTTTACAAAAAATTATAACCGTTGCTATTGTAAAATCAAATTATTATTATGAAAAGTTTGGATGATAGTTCTATGTCACATTGAATCCATACCTAAGTTCATCCCTTAGAGATAGCAAGTTCCATGAAAAGGATAATCCACATAGCTTTAGCGTACAAGACACAATGGATACTAATAAAAGAGAAACAACCAATAACTTATTGTATGCACGTATTTTCCTCATACACTCCCATTTTTTAAAAATTGCTAAATTTTGTCCTTTTAGTTTTATAACCAATTCAACCTCCTAAATCTCCTTTAATCTTCATTGGTCCCCTGTGATCTCTTGCTTTGGACATTGAATTGCACACTCTAGATTGGATTGTTGAACAATATTACGAAAAAAAAAATTGCTTTACATAATCTAGAAGTCCTTTTTGAATTACATAATGCTTAAAAAAGGTGCTATACAATTCAAAATATGAAGAAATGATTATCCTATAACGAAATTAATATCCTGTGTCTATTTCCTGTGTTTCAATTAGTGTGTTTAATCAAAATAACTATATCTAGACCATTTATTCACTAATATCAATACAAATTCTAACATCCCATTTGTCTTTCATAAACAATTATAGTGGTATCGTCTTATAACAATATAATTTACCACACTCTCAATTCATAGAAAAACTTTGTAACATAAAGATGTTTACATTCTTCTCTAACTGAAATTTTTACAAAACAATATTAAATAAAATTTACATCATAAAATTTACTTCATGTTTCCCTTGACATTCACATGACACATTTTCATATGGAGAACAAATTTTCAATGGTGTAAAAGAACACATTTACAAGCAAGAAAAGTGAAGGAGGAGGTTCCATTGAAATAAAGTGATAAAAATCAAGAAATAACTAAATATCCAAGTCTGTATTATTTAGAATATTATACAATAAAATATTATTAAGTTGATAACTCTACAGCAACAAGGCAACCTCATAGTATTAGACTTCTCTAGAGGATCACTCTCCTCCTAATCGACTCACAACTTCCTACTTTGTACACTCTCCTTTCTCTCTCCTATAACATAATTCTCCATCCTCGGATTCTTGACACGTCATTTCCCATCTTAACTAACTTCTCACTCTTTCATTTCCTAACCCCACTTTCTTTCTTCTGACATAAACATTCCATATTTTGGGCCTAATTGTTTCTTCTATAATTGTTCTTTGCTGAGTAACAGGTTCATGTTCACTTTTCACCTTATGATCCTTATTAGGAGTCCTATCATTACTCTTCCCCTACAACAACAGCCTTGTCCTCAAGGCTGAAAGGAGGAAATTGATTCTATAGTAGCACCTCATCTTCCCAAGTTGTCTCCTCCACTATTCTCCCCTTCCATTTCACTAGCCATTGTTTGATGATGTTACCACCCTCCAGAATCTCCCTTGCTACTAACACTGCCTCAGGCTCTTCCTTATCTTCCTCCTCAAAGACTCAACTATGTTGGTAAAGTTGGTTCTACTGCATGGTTTCCAATAGCCTTTTTCAGTTGGGAAATGTGAAAAATTGGATGTACTTTGGCTTATTTCCAGCAACTGCATAAAAAAGGCCCGTAATACCGAAGTTCCAGCTTTTGATTAATACGTCGAGCAATGGTTAGTTGTCTGTGTGGTCGCAATTTAATAAACACCCACTGTCCTACCTCCAACTGCATGAATCTACCCTTTTTGTCTGCAAATTTCTTCATTTGTTGTTGAGCTTGGAACAAGTGATATTTCAATTGTCGAATATCTTCATCTTTATCAACCAAGTCAACAACTACAGCTTCCACATGTGTTTCTCCCTATGTAAAGCGCACTAATGTAGGTGGTGTTCTCCTATAAACGATTTCGAAAGGAGTCTTTCCTATCTATCCATGAAAAGTAGTATTATACCATAATTTTTCCCAGGGTACCCAATATGATCAATATTTGGATTGTTTCGACATAAAACATCGTAAATAAGCTTCTAAACATCGGTTTACTACTTTCGTTTGACCACCGGTCTCAAGATGATAAGAAGAACTCATTTTCAAAGTTGTTCCCTGTAATCGAAATAATTCCTGCCAGAAGAGGCTCATAAACAAAGGGTCTCGATCACTAACAATCGACTATGGAATGTCATGAAGTCTTACAATTTCCTTAGGAAACAATTAAGCAATCTTCCTTGCAGTGTAAGGATGTTTCATCAAAATAAAGTGGCCATATTTAGACACCCGATCCACCACTATAAATATAGCTTGAAACCCTTTCGATTTTGGTAAACTCGTAGTGAAGTCTAGGGAAATATCTTCCCAAATCCTATCTAGAATAGGCAACTACTAAAGTAATCCTATTGGAGACGTTACTTCATGTTTATGTCGTTGGCACACATCACACGCTTTAACAAATTCTTGAACCGTCTTCTTCATACTATCCAATATAAATTTCCTATGATGCGTTTGTAGGTTCTTAAAAAACCTGAGTGAACCACTGCTAGCAAAGAATGAAACTCAATTAAAATGATAGGAATTACATCTGACTTAGCTGACAATACTAAGCATCCTTTGAAAAATAATACTCCTTGTTACAAACTAAAATCTACAATAGATGAGTCCTCCTGTTGCAACTTCTGCACCACTTGCAACAGATATCGCTTTGATTAGAAATTAATTGCCTTTAGTGTACATAAAATATGTCAGCTTAGCTTCTATGAGTAGCTCACTCTATATTTATTGAGAAGGTAAATAACACAATAAGAAACATTTCATATTTTGCTTAAAATCATTTAGTATCAAATTTATTTTTCAACATATAAGTCGAAATTCAAGATTTGAAACAAGTGACATTTGACTTCGAAGACCCACGTCGAAAACATGAGGATCCCAAATAAATCAAAAACAGCACTCCTCATCTGAAAGTGCATATCTTTAAACAAAATTTGATCGGCGACAGAATCTGTGGTTCCTTGAATGATATAGGCATCAGTTTTCTATAGAAATTTTCATGCAGAATTAATCCGAGTTTGGATCCCCTTTTTTGAAGTTATACCACTAAAGTAACCCCAAAATAAACTACTAATTCATGCATCAATCATTAAAAGTGCTAACTCCTAAAAATGAAAAAGGAAGACTTAGGAAAGAACCAATGTGACTGGTTTGGCCAATATACATTTCATTCTGCAACAATTATAATGTCTAAGTCCCAATGAGTAAACATTAAAATATTAAACAAATACGAAAAAGAGAATCCATAAGCCCTTAGCGACATATAAGGAAGTCTTTCCCGGAACAAATCCATGGCTAGAGAACTGTTTCTGAGGCAAATCCCTGATTCTACAAGCACCTGCAACAAAAGTTTCGACATGTTATGTTTTTGCAAAAGCACATGATTCCTATTCACACATTTATTCCATGAATTTCGTTGAGAGCTACGCAACTATGAATTGAGATTGTTTTAAGAACAGTAAGGTTAATTATTAGTCATGAATCATTATCCTTAAACAAGAAAGTGCATACTTTCACATATCAGCAATTGACTTGAGGGTATGTAAGATATATGATGATTGGAAACATTAGAAATGTTTGAGTGATTTGAATGCTTCATAAACTGATAATTTTAAGGCTTTTATATGATATTTAGAGACATGATGGCATGTAGTTTCCAGAGCAGTTATCAATAAAATATTTCAGTTATATGATGGCACACACACATCACTGCACCCAAACAATGCGGGATATTTGTCGTATTGGAAGGCCCGCTTGTCCCACATCGAGAACCTTTCAAAAATTATAACAGTTTATATACTTCAGAGAAATAACCATGGTCACGACCTTACTTGAACAGGATCTGTTCTATAGGCTTGTACTTCTGTATCCTTAAGTTCTAAGGAGACAGGAACTGAAATCTGGTGGATGAACAATGACTCTGTGATCAGAGCGTGATTAACGGCTAGATGATCTTCTCTTCGGATTAGTGAAATCTCCAGCTGCAGAGGATCGTTCCTTGTCAGCAATGGCTTAGGATGGTCACAGAGTTGTCTGACAGATTCTCTCTTGTTTTAATTTTAAGCATCGATTTTGCATTACATAGTCTAGAAGTCTTTTCTGAATTATATAATGCCCAAAAACACAAGTGGACTAAACAATTAACCTTTAAAATATGAATAAATGAATATCCTATGTCTACTTCCTCTGTTTCAATTTATGTCTTTAAAAAACATTTATTATTGATAATATTAAGGTTTAATTAAGAAAAATATTCAATTTTTTTATTTGATATAAGTTTCAATATTGTTTAAAATCAAAAATTAACTTTTAATTTTTTTTCGCTCAATGACACTTTTATTAAATTGACGTTAGTAAGTGTCACGTATTACTGAACTTTTATTTATTTTTTAATCTCTTATCTCCTTCCTCTTTCTCCCCACACTATCCTTTAGACTCCTTTTACGTCTGATTCCCCCATATCATGATAAAGAGGTGAAGGGTTCAAAACTCACTGATTATGGTTGGGTATTGTCCACGCTAGCTACAATCTTTCTTTCATAGTTAGCTACCGTTTCATAACCTCATCAATCTAAAACTAAACAAAACACAGAAACACAAATTATAAGATAGAAAAAATTGTTTCAAAGATAAATTACAAACAATTAAATAAGCCATCACAAAGAAAAAAGGTGGATAGTTGATATTTACGCAAAAATTGGTGAACACAAATTGCTAATCATTCTTTGTCTGTTTGTGTTACAGAATCTCTCATTGATTAACAATAACTTAGTTTTTACGATTTCATTGAGCACACAACCCTATCCATCCCTTACTTGATTTATAATATTTTGTTAATTGATAAATATATCTACTTTATCTTCATAAATCAAGTCTAAATATTAATAGGTTTCTTGCTCAAATTATTCAAGTATAATATTAACGGTCCGCTGGATGATCGGTTGGTTATTGTTTTCTGTACCTTATAATTGTTAACTACACTATAATATTATAATTTATGGAACTTTTTGGTTTCAACTCTATATTTTGAACATAAATTCTTTTCGTTGTGATTTTAACGCTTAGAAACACCAATTTATAAAAAAAACTCAAAACTCAAGTGTATAATCTCAAACAAAGATAATGCATGATGAAATCATTCAATTAATGTAATTAAATTTGCAAATTGCCTAAACTAAGATATGAATGCAATTACATTTTATTCACACATCAACCATGCTTTGTACTTCTATGCTTATGTTTTAAGTAGTTTCTGATAACTTACTTGGTTGTTTATGGTATTTCAATGCATGATCAATGGTGTTTTATGTTGGTATGAAATGTAAAAGTGAATGAATATGTATATGGTGTATATGAGAATGAAAATGATGTATATGAATATTGTGATGAGTAGTTTGTGAATGAACTAAATGGTATTAATGGATGTAATTTCATGATCCTCGTGGAGGGGTTACATGGTAGTGTCTTGTAGTGTTGTTTGTATGAATGACTGGAGTTAATCCAACGGTTTATCCTGAAGCTCTCAATAACCCAAATCTCAGGTAGAGATTGATTGTTATGTGGTGAAAAGTAGTAGGAAGTCCTAGTCTATGTTCACCGATTAAGGATATAGGTGTTGACGGACTAACCTTGTGGATGACATAGGTTGGTGTTTGTATTTGGATTTAAATGGGTATTGTTGAAGGCCATCACAAGTGCATGAATCATGGTAGCTCGACATTCATACTGTATTTGGATGGTCAAGTCTAAGTCTGTGACATGTTTAGGATGAATGTTTATCTTATGCGTGTAATATAATGTATGATGGAACTTTCTTTGAATAAAATGAATTGTTTATCTACTAGCTTACCCTTGCATTTATGTTGTATGTCTTTTTATATGTTTTCTCTTTTGCGATGATCACTTAAATGGTGTAAGTTTAGGAAGAACATCTTTCAGGAGATTCAACGTTTGGTTGAGAGAAAAGCAACATAATAGATAATCTTTGATCCATCAATGATAGGATTTCTTGTTCTAGTAACTTCAAATTCCTTGTAAGTTCTCATCTATATGTTTTATTTTTATAGTTTTATATTACTAATTTGGAATGTTAATAATAATTTTTAGGAAGAAAAACTCAATTATTTAAAATCTATTAACATTTTAAAATAATCAAATATATCATTAAAATAATTACAACTTTTAAACTATTTTCTAAACAGCATGATAATAAATTTCTTTGCACTTCTTGATGAAACAATATAATATTTTCTTAATTTTTTTTAACATGTTATTAAAATAAATAAAAAATCTAAATGTTCTAAATCATGATTTATAAAGCAATTAAAATGAGTTTGATCCGACAGGTTAGTTCTATAAATTTATAAAATGAACATGGTTAAATAAAACAAAATGTATGACATCAATAATAATTATATCTAAAAGTATAAAAATAGTTTTATTTCATGAAAAATATATGTGATAAGTTATGCATCAAATCACTATATTAAACTTAAAATTATTTTAATTAATATAAATTAAATTTTAAAATTGTTTTAAAGTAGACCAATGTAATCGGTTAATATAATCCAAGATGAAGTAAAAAAACTATAAACTACATCAGACATGGATTAAGTGTGGGGCCGACATTTCATACTTCAAATTATTCCTGAGTCAGCAAATGGATAAGAAATTATACAAGTTTGGGATATGTCTGAAACCCCACATTTACTTTTGTTTTAGAAAAAAAAAATAAAGAGAGGAAATAATTTATAAATATCTAACACATTGATCACCATATAAAATATATTTAGAAAGAAAAATATTTTAAAATATATAATATGATAAAAAAGAAAGTCGAAAAAAAAATAATTAATATATATATATATATATAAAATAAAAATATACGTGTATTATGATCTAAATTTTAAAAAAAATCACTTGTCTTTATCTAAATTGGGTCAGTTATCCTAAAACCTAATTAATTATTAAATTAAAAAATACAATGGAAAATGCTTTGTAGTGATTATGTCAGACGAATGAAGACAATGCTAACAACTGATGGAGGAGACTTCCATTTATTTTGACAGACGATTTGATTACGGATAAAATATATTTTAATACATGTTTTGAACTCATTATTTTGTTATTAATATGTGATTCCACATGGTGTTCTTTATTTAGTAATTCTTTTAAAACAATTATTATTTAATTAACCTTGGAAATAACTTTTTTAAAATAAGCAAGTATTTCTTTAGATTTCATCAGCACCAAACTATATTAATAAGGGCCATTATTTTCTTTAGTAGTTTTTTTAATAGCATGATTATTAAGTCTTGTTATACAAATTGATAAAGAATGTTAAAAAACTTTACTCATTATATATGTCAATTCATCATTTTTGTTTTAAGAGTGTTAACAGTGTTTTTTAAGACTTTTTTTTTATCAATTGTTATGAAAATGTGAAGGAATTTAAACAATCTTATCCGAAATACATTTAATTTTAAAATGATGTACTTTCTCTGTCATTTATTTTGGCTAGATTAGAAGCGAAGTCAGCGTAAGAATAGATGATTACCAAGACGAGATCTTGATTACCATTAAGTAACAACAAAAAGAAAAAGTAAAAAATCTAAGAGCCGATAAAATCACCAGTGTGTGCTGGTAACCTTCGAACACAACACATGGAAGTGACTCTGACGAGCTTGCTTCATCACCGCTGTGCATGATCACCTAGTGGAAGGTGTTCCATCTTCCATTTTCGCAGACAAATTAAGAAAAATTATATTTTTTCACCTTTTCTTTGGCGTCTGAGACGGTTTTCCTTTCATGGGTGAATCCACCATTCCTCATTTTCAGCATCTAATGGCGAAAAAATTGCTCTTTTTGTTGACCCTTTTGGAAATACTGCTCTGTGGGCAATCCAAGTTTATGGTGTACAACACATCACAGGGTATAGTCCCTGACAAGCTCAATGTTCATCTGGTAGCTCATACCCATGACGATGTTGGTTGGTTGAAGACAGTTGATCAGTACTATGTTGGTTCTAACAATTCAATTCAGGTGTTGATTTAATTCTCTTTCTTTGGCTAAACTTGTGAACAATGGTGTCTGAAGATTGCAAGTTGAGGGTCTTGTTTGTTATGTTGCAATGTGCAGGGCGCTTGTGTGCAGAATGTGTTGGACTCTATGGTGCACGCGCTGTTGGCTGACAAGAACAGAAAGTTTATCTATGTTGAGATGGTAAGTTGGCTTCTTTTAAATCCCTTATATGTTGTTTTCTTGAGTTTCTTTGTTGGATCAAAGTGCTACTGCTCGTGACAAGAGGAAATTTTGAAGTTGCTTTTTTGGGCTAAAAGTAGTGCTGTGATGTTCCAAGACACAATCCGGCAAAGCATTTCATTTCCTTTATGTAGTTCATGCCTTCCTCTGCAACCTTTTTTTACCAGATTCATGATTTATATTTCACATCCTTCTTGTGGCAACAGATTAATGTTGCTCCTACAACAAGCTTGAATTACCTAGACTGTTAATGCTCGTGACATTGACAAATAGGAATACTAGGAAAATGAGGAAAACTATGTTTTTGAAAATATGGACTACTTTTAAGGCTTTCTTTAAATGCTAATGTGAAATGCTCTCTCTTGGGATCAACTCGGTGTGGCTGTGTGATAGGACTAACTAGCTAATGAAATTGATAGATAGGAATATCAAGAAAATTTGAGGATTTGTCTAACACCAAGGCGTCAACTCCATATATATTTAAATTCCTTCTACATTTCCTGTTTTTGTTCCTACCCTGTCAATGTTTATATGCTCGAACGTAGCATGCAACTATATGTTCATTTTACGTGTTGGCTGTTTCTTCTTAATTCTTTCACTTTCATCAATGCAGGCATTTTTCAAGAGATGGTGGAGAGATCAAAGTGAAGCTGTTCAGGATGTTGTTAAGAAACTTGTTAGTTCGGGTCAACTAGAGTTCATGTAAATACCTTTCTGACAACAGATTTCAATGTGATTAAGAACAAAGTCATTCTTCAATTGTAAAATGAAAGCCATCATTTACTGTGAAAACAACCTGATTAAGAATTCCTTTGTGAGGGTTCCAATATCTATGGGCAATTATCTATCCATTATGGTATTCTTCAATCGTCTTTTATTTAGGGATTGATGCTATTTCTTTCCTTTATTTTCTCCTTGTTACAGAAATGGCGCCATGTCTATGCATGATGAGGCAGTTACACATTACATAGACATGATTGATCAGACTGCACTTGGTCATCAATTTCTGAAAGAGGAATTTGGTGTGACTCCTAGAATTGGTTGGCAAATTGATCCTTTTGGACACTCTGCTGTGCAGGCCTACCTGTTGGGAGCTGAAGTATGGCATAGATCTTCAAGCAATGAATCTTATCATGACTCTCAAATTTAGAAAGAATATGTTTCTCTTGTATTTCAATAATGAGGGCAATGGACCTATAAATACATAAGCTTGGTAGTTATTTTGGGAAATATAGATAGCTAATTCTAAGGAAACAAATCCCTATAACTATGGGATTGTTTTTAAATACATAATCCTAGCATTAATACCAATATACACATGCAATAAAGAATAAAATTATAGCAGGAATGAAATAAAAACTTTCTAAAATACATAATGAGCAAAGCATGATTTTGATAATGACTAATGAATATATTTTGAAGAAGATATATGTCAGAATTATTATTTGCTGTGTGGGTTATCAATTGGTTCTACTTTGTATGCAGGTTGGCTTTGACTCACTTTTCTTTGGTCGGATAGACTACCAAGATAGGGCTAACCGCAAAAAGGAGAAGAGTCTTGAGGTTATCTGGCAGGGTAGTAAGAGCCTTGGCTCTTCAGCCCAGGTGAATATCAAGAAATATATTTCTTTTCTCTTTAAATATTTTATGGTTGTCTTTGTTAGAGATTCTACATTGACTAGGAATAAGGTCGAATTATATTGTATATAAGTAGGGTGCAATTCTCACTTTGCAATACGGTTTTGTGAGGTTAAATTAGACATAAGTTCACTTACTAAGAGTCTTTGTATTTGTTGGAGATCTCACATCGACTAGAGATAAGATAAGTTTATAATACATAAATGGGTGCAAACCTCAAGCTAGTTTTGTGGCGTTGAGTTAGGCTTAAAGTCCACTTCTTAACATGGTATTAGAACCATGTGTTAAAGCCTATGTTAGCAAGAATTTGTTATTTGTTCGGCTTATTATGCCACTTACTATTCGGAAATTTGTTTATTTGTTAGGCCTATCGTGTCACCTGGTATCGGGTAGCTATTGAACCATTCATTAATGTCTAGTACCACGTTCAAGATGTGAGAGAGATGTGTTGGAGATCCTATATTGACTAGAGATAAGAGAAGTTTATAGTATATAAATGGGTGCAAACCTTATCTTATAAGACGGTTTTGTGGGATTTTACGAGGTTGAATTGGACATAAATTTACTTACAAAGAGTCTTTTTATTTTTATGATTGGTTTCTCTTAAATTAAATGTTTCCTTTTATTATGTTGAGTATCCTTTTTGTTCTTCTAGATTTTTGCTGGAGCGTTCCCTGAAAATTATGAGCCACCTGCTGGATTTTACTTTGAAGTTAATGATAACTCAGCGATAGTTCAAGTAATATTATAAGAACTTGTTAATTTTGTTATCACATATATAACTATTTTAGTTCTTTGTTATGCTAAACTTTGTTTACTTCTTCCTTAAGGATAACATGGAATTGTTTGATTACAATGTCCAAGAACGAGTGAATGACTTTGTTGCAGCTGCATTATCACAAGTAAGTTGAGCGTGTTTATCTTCAGACTTCTTAAAAATGTTATTTGACTTGAGATGCAAGAATATGGTTAGAAATTAAAAATTGAATTGAGTGATTGAGAGGTGTTGGGTCTTTCGAAGAGAATTCACCAAGGAGATTCAATGAGCCATCGGGTAAGATATTAATGTAAGTGTTAGAAGTCTGATAGGATATAAGGTAATAGATAATGTTAGGGGTTGGAAGGTATACAAGAGAAAAAGAAAGTATAGGAGAGAAGAAGAAGGGCACCGAACGGTGGAAGGCGGGGAGAGGTCGAGCTGAACGGTGGAAGGCGGGGAGAGGTCGAGCCGAACGGTGGAAGGCGGGAAGAGGTCGAGCCGAACGGCTGAAGGCAGTGAGAGCTCGAGCCGAACAGTGGAAAGAAGTGAAGAACTGGAACCGATTGATTGAAGAGTTACTATCCTAACTGTTGTAGCAGTTAGGATGGACGGGAAATATTTATAGTAAATAGAGCTATATTATAGGGAAATATTCAGTATAAGATATTTATAGTAAATAGAGCTATATTATAGATATTTATAGTAAATAGAGCTATATTATAGGGAAATATTCAGTATAAGATATTTATAGTAAATAGAGCTATATTCTAGAGAAATATTCAGTATAAGATGGCTGGAAATATTTAATATAAATAGAGCTAGATTCTATTGTTAGGGTTATGCTTTTGATTATTGAGGTTGTTAACAGACGACTATAGTCCTATGAGGGAGGTTATGCTCTCAACTATCTTGTTTAGAGAATTCTATTACCATTAATAAGAGAAATTCATTCTTTCATTATCCTTTCTGCCTACTGTGATCTTGGTTAATTAGGTTTCCTACTCAGAAACCTAACAAAGTCCCACATCGACTAGAGATATGTTGGGTACAAACAAAAGTCCCACATCGGATAAAATAAGAGATGGACATGAGTTTATATACATATAAGATACCTCAATTGGTAAGAGGCCTTTTGGAGTGGTACCAAAAGCAAATCTGTGAGGGCTTGACCCAAAGCGGACAATATCTTACCAGTGTGGAGATCTATGTGTATGTGTGTGTGTTGAACCTCCCTACAAATGGTATCAGAGCCCATGGTTCAGGTTTGGTGACAGGATGTCCCTCCATGATCAGGTAGTGTTGTGACCATGGATTGTGAAAGAGAAGTGATGACCATGGTGTACTCAAGGATAAGAAAAGGAATTTCGCTGTAGGGATGAGTTCATTCTTCTCATTACACACCACTGTCATGCCACCCTTCTTGGGCTCTATTTGCACCGGACTTTTCCAAGTGCTATCAGAAATAGGATAAATGATTTTGGCCTCAAGAAGCTTTAGAACCTCTTTCCTCACCTCCTCTTTCATGATGGGATTGAGCCGTCTTTGAGGTTGGGCCACTAGTTTGAAATCCTCTTCCATAAAGATTCTATGCATGCAATAAGTGGGACTTATCCCCTTCAAATCAGAGATAGACCATCCCACAACTCCTTTGTTGCTTTTTAGGACCTCTATCAGCTTCTTCTCTTCATCAGATGATAAGGAGCTGCTGATAATTACTGGTTTGTTGTTACCCTCTTCTAGAAAAACATACTTTAAGTGAGAGGGTAACATCTTCAGCTCCACCTTTTTCTCTTCAATAATGGTATCAGTCTTCAGATCTTCAATCTTCACCTCCTGAGTTGGAGTCTCCTTCAGCACATCAAGATCTGTCAAACACTCTTCAAGAATTCTCTTATCTTCTTCATTGAGAGATTCATGCGCATTAATGAGGGTCTTCACAAGAGGGGATGAAATATGTATCTCTCTTTCCACCTTCATGCAAGCTTCATCAAGCACATCAACTTGAAAACACTCTCCCTCATCATTGGAGTGGGACATGGCTTCAAAGACATTAAAATTCACCTCTTCATCTTGCACCCTCACCTTGAGCTTGCCATCATCAACATCAACAAGCACTCTTGCCATCTTCATAAACGACCTTCCAAGAATGAGGGGTACATCCACATCCGCCTCCATCTCCATGATAACGAAATCCACCGGGAACACAAATTTATCAACTTTAACAAGAACATCCTCCACCACACCATGTGGATACTTGATGGATCTGTCAGCCAATTGTAGAGTCATCCGAGTGGGCTTGAGTTCTAGCTCTCCAATCTTCTTGAATAAGGAAAGAGGCATTAAATTGATGCTAGCACCCAAGTCAATCAAAGTTTTCCCAATAGCTAGCTTCCCTATAGTGCAAGGGATGGTGAAGCTACCTGGATCCTTGAATTTTGGAGGGAGGAGCTTCTGGATAATGGCACTACAGTTGCCTTGCACTTCAATGGTCTCTTCCTCAATGTATTTCCTCTTTTTAGTGAGGAGTTACTTAATGAACTTTGCATAGACCGACATTTGTTGCAGTGCTTCTGAGAAGGGTATTTTTATCTCCAATTGCTTGAAGATATCCATAAACCGCCCAAATTGTTTCTCCTTCTCCTTTCTTGAGTAGATTTGTGGATAGGGAAGAGGCTTCTCAAATTCTTTTTCTTTTCTTTTTCTTCTCTCATCCCCCTCTTCTTTCTTCTTCTCTTCTCCAACACTCTCTTTTTCTTCTCCCTCATTCTTTTCTTCTCTCTCATTCTCATCTTTTCTCTCATTTTCATCTTTTCTATCAGCACCCTCTTTTAAGTTCTTTTTCTCTCCCCTCACTAACACCTTACCACTTCTCGTGGTGATCACCTTGCATTCTTCCTTGGGGTTAGCTTCCGTATTGGCTCCAAAATTCTTCTCAGACTTCTCCTCTAGCTTCTTGGCCAGTTGGCCAACTTGAATCTCCAAATTTCTGATGGAAGCTTCGGTACTTTTGTGGTTGGTGATGGACACTTGCATGAATTGTTGGAGAGTGTCCTCCAACTTAGAGGTCCTGTCTGATAGAGAAGGGTGTGGTTGGTATTGTTGTTGTGGTGGTTTGTTTGATGGCCCAGCTTGTCCTTGGCCCATGCTTGGGTGCGGTCTCCACCCTTGGTTGTAGTTACTTTGCTGGTTTTGATTACCCATGTAGTTCACATCTTCTTGGGTATTAGCCTGTGCACTGACCATTTATATGTTCTCCACCACACAACTCACAACCTTGATGTTGGGCCTGTGACACACTTTGGAGCTCTTTTGGCAATTGAGAGAGTTTGTTCATGAGAGCTTCAAGCTGTTGGGTCATTATCTTGTTTTGAGCTAACAAGGCGTCCTGAGATTGTAGTTGAAAAACACCTTTTTGTTGAGCCCTTTCATTCTGCAATTCACTGTCATTTGCAGCCATGTTTTCAATTAGCTCATGGGCTTCTTCTGGTGTCTTCCATCGGATATTTCCTCCAGCCGAGGCATCCAACATCAATTTGGTTTGGGATCTCAATCCTCTCAAAAACATATTCAGGACTGTAGGCTCATCAAACCCATGAGTGGGTGTCTTTCTCAATAGCCCCTTGAATCTATCCCAAGCTTGGCTTAAGGTCTCACTAACATCCTGCTGAAAAGATGATATTTCCTGTTTCCCCTTGTTAACTTTGGATTTTGGGAAGTATTTGTTGCAGAATTTGGCCACCACATCCTCCCATGTAGTGAAGCTGTTTTCAGGAAAGGAATTGAGCCATGCCTTGGCATTGCCTCCCAATGAGAATGGAAACAGGCTGAGCCTTATAGCTTCATCAGGTACATCATGGATCTTCACCGTGTTGCATATCTCAAGGAAGTTGGTTATGTGATTGAATGGACTCTCATGTGATAGGCCGTGAAATTGATTACTCTGCACCAAGTGGATGAGAGCAGGCTTCATCTCCATGTTTGTGGCATTGACCCGTGGCCGAGCAATGCTATTAAAGTGGAGAGGTCCTGAGAACGTAGAGTAGTCCTCCAAGGTTGTCTAGCTTGCCCATCACCATTACCATTCCGATTGTGAGCCATATCCTCCACTTCCTGATCAGATGTAGGGATGAAGGGTTGCTCAAGAGTCACAGGTATGGGAAAAGTTTCTCTTGAAGCCCTGTTCTATCTTCTTCTTCTGCTATTGTTTCTTCGGGCTGTCTTTTCAACTTCAGGATCTAAGAGAAGAGGTTCAGAAGATGATGTGCTTCTAGTACGGATTTTTCCCTGCATACACTAGAGACAACGGTACTAGAGCACCAAGTTAGCCTCAAAAATAATAAAGACAAAAATTATTCACAGTAAAAAGAATATAAGAATAAAGCCTGAATTGGTTAAAAATTACTCAAGAGTAAAGTGTTAACGCTGAGTCCCTGGCAACGGCGCCAAAAACTTGTTAACTCATTGGCAAACGTACCAAATCGTTTTAAGTAATAAACCGGTAAGACCGAATATCGTATCCTAAGAGACTCGTATGACACTTTACAATCGTATAATTATCTAACTAATTTAGACTAAAGAATAATTCAATTTAATGTGAATTCAGTGCAATGAAAATAAACATAATCTATAAGTGATAGATTGAACTTCTTGGGGTTAAAACACTTGGAAATGAAACGATTAGAGATGATATGGAATGGAGACGTCGGAGAATGATTTTACCTACTACACACTTATGCAAATGCACATTACTACTTCTTCATTTAATTGCTCATGCCAATCTACTAAGTTACTCAAACCCAATCCCTTGGTAGAGAGAGCCTAGATTCACTCATTAAATTCCAATCCCTTGGTAACCTAACAAGTTCATCTGCATTAAGAATAGAGGTTTAAGACAACTAAAGGTCCAAGCTCTATCCCTAGACACAATTTCCTTTAGGTGTTTATTCCGGTTCAAGGTTCACACAATACTTCCCAATATCAAGCAAACCAAAGAATCATGCTATGGTTGATCAAGTTACAACAAGCTTTAAGAGAAGGAAATAAACACTCACAATAAATGAAAGAAGCTTATATTCATTAAACACAAGTGCATTTACAAGAAAGTTTCGTAGTTACATCATTCCCCAACAAAATGAACTTAGCTCTCCATAGTCATGGAGAGCTTGAGCTTACAATGGAAGAAAATGGAAGAGATGGAGACGCAAGGAGGAAGAATGGAGAGTTCCCACTACTCAAAACCAGCTCCCAGAGGTCCAAAATGGTGTTTTCGTGCTTTAGCAGCCAAGAAGATGGCACCCTCGTTGAATGGAAGCCTTAAATAGGTCTAGGGTGTCATGTCAGCAAAAGTTGCACCCAGCCCCCCTGTTCTGGGGCGCCCAGGTGCGAGGGTTGTGCAGGAGCTACATGAAGAATGACGCTCGGCCCCCTGTCTGGGGCGCCCTGGCGTGAAACTTGTAGTGAAATGCGAATTGAATGGGGCTCAGCCCCCCTCCTGAGACGCCCTGGCGTGAGAAATCTTCCATGATCCTTCAAAACACTTGCTTTTTGCAGCTTTTCCAAGGCTCCCACTCTTGGTAGTTTAGATGCTCTTCCAAAGCACACAAATTGCCTACAAAACTTGAGGAATTAGTGATGAAAACTCCTATGTATAACCTAAGCTAAACTTATTCACAAAGTTAGATAAAAGAGAGGATTAAGCATGTTTCAAGTTTCAAGAGAGTTGATTTGAGTCAAACTGTACCTATAGTGCTTGATCGTCAGGTTCAACATGATCATCCCAACTCCTTCTCCTTTGTTCGTGGGTTTCTAATGACCCAACAAGTACATCCATCCGAGTCGGTTGGCCACCTTCTCCACCCGAGTTATGTACTCGGTTATATGCTCTTTGGACTCCATCTTCAACTGTTCAAACTCTCCTCTGAGAGCTTGTAGTTCAAACTCTCCTCTGAGAGCTTGTATTCGGACTTGTCTAACGTGTTTATCACCTTTATATACAACCTCCAATATCTCACGCTTTCTTTGCTGATTTGGCATTCACTATTGGGGAGGAAGTTCACCGGGGAGACACAATACCAATGAGATATGAGCCCAACTAAATTAGGGATCGACACCACTCTCTACCCAAAACCTTAAGGCAATGGGTTAATGAGTCTTTCACCTTTATAAGGTGCTCTACTTTCTCATTTCTATCCAATGTGGGATTTAGACCCACACTTGGATTCCAAACATGTTCCATACTACCTTAACTATGTTCAATAAATCACACCTAAACAAGCCAAGAAAAATTTGTGAACATTGCTTTCACTATTGAGTTTTAAACGTCACTTATGTAGACTCTTTAGATGATACGAGTCTAAGAGGAAGTTAAAGTCTGGATGCAAGCAGACAATCTGATGTCATCAAACGCTTTTGTAAAAGATAAAAGCACTAATGAAGATGTACTGATGAAGTCAGACTCACTTGAACCATTAGATGATCTGGAAGAGTTAGACGAACTAGGAACCTTAAAAGGGTTTTACCGAGTCAATCCTCAAAGTTTTCAAAAGGATATTAAACTGTAAACAAGAACTCAACCATGACCTTAAATTTAAAGCAAATGGAAAAAACAGAAAAAGATGATATTAGTATGTAATAATCTATCATATTTTCTTATAGTTGGTGCTTTTAAAAGATGTTTCCAACCTTCTTTAATGGAAATCCATTTCAACCAAACTGACATGTTCTTAACTTGAAGCTTGAATATGAATTTGAATTTTGCTATTGAGTTTTTTGGAATAGCGGGAACTTTAATTGCTTTTATTCAGGATCATCTTAATCGCTATCTTACACTATTTTATTATTAGGCAAACATAACTCGAACAAATCATATAATGTGGACAATGGGAACTGATTTTAAGTATCAATATGCACATACATGGTTCCGGCAGCTGGACAAACTCATTCATTATGTAAACAAGGTAACTCACTCGTATACATGAATTTATTTGTTTGTGGTTTGACTTCATGTGCTTATTCTTGTTATTATGAACTCTGATTGTTAAGTATTTTTCAACTTTAGGATGGACGCGTTAATGCTCTTTACTCTACGCCATCCATATATACTGATGCAAAATTTGCTACCAATGAGTACTGGCCAATCAAGACTGATGATTTCTTCCCGTGAGTTAATTTGTAGCTGTTTCATAATCCATTTTGCTTAATTATTATATATTTGTATGGTATGACGTTTCTCCTCATATATTCATGAACAAAATACCAGTTATGCAGATCGTGCAAATGGTTACTGGACAGGATACTTTACCAGTAGACCAGCTATCAAACGCTATGTCAGATTAATGAGTGGCTATTACTTGGTATGATTTGTATATTTATAGTTTACAAGGTAATAATCATCCGTAGTCCACCAGTGTTTGGATATTTACTTTCTACAAAAAAATTATTAGGCTGCAAGACAACTAGAATTTTTTAGGGGGAGAATGAATTCAGGGCCAAATACAGACTCATTAGCTGATGCTTTAGCAATTGCTCAACACCATGATGCAGTCACTGGCACAGAAAAGCAGCATGTTGCCAATGATTATTCCAAACGGCTGGCAATAGGCTACAAGGAGGTGCAGTTTCAGAGTCTGTTTCAAGTTACTGTGTATAACCATTTGTTAGTGAATCGTCTAGTGGCATATTGCTTTTTGGCAGGCAGAGGAATTGGTTTCATCATCACTGGCTTGCTTGGTTGAATCACCATTGCTTTCTAGATGTCAAAACCCAGTTACAAAGTTTCAACAAGTAAAAGATCTAGAATCTTTTTAAGTTTGTTCACTATTTGTATTATTTGCTGAAATGGCTTGCTTCTTCCTTGTCTTAAATTTTTTTTTTCAAAATTTTAGCTGTTGATAAATGATTTCTTATCCTTTATTATTCCTTGGCTCAATTACCGTTTGGTGTATGACATGTCAAACCTGATTTTGTTTATTTTTAATGGATTATATTCCTTTCTTCATCTTTTTGATAAGATATTTCCCTATGTAATCAAATCATATCATATTTCTCTATTTGCTGTAATCAATAATTTGTTTTAACATGTTAATATATACAGTTTGTCCATCCGATCTTTGTTGTTATATTTTGATGTAGTTCAATTTACGTTATTATATAATGACATGTGAGCTTTGTGCCTTCCCCTTTATCACAAAAAAGATTATAATAACTATTAGATATGATAGTTTTTTATTATCATATTTAAGTTCGAGTTTTTTATATTTTCAATATACTTTTTCCTTTTTCATATTTTCCAGTGTCCACTTTTGAACATAAGTTATTGTCCTGCATCAGAAGTTGATCTGGTTCGAGGGAAGAATTTGGTAAATTCATCACATATTTTGTTATCCTTTCATTAGTTATATTGTTTTATATTTATTTCTTAAATTCTATCTTCTCACGAGTTTTTTCCATGCTTAGCTCATTGTGGTTTACAACTCTCTTGGTTGGAGGAGGAATGAAGTCATTCGATTTCCGGTGAGTGATGTCACTCTAGTATTTGTTGATTGTTCTAAATTCAGTATATGGTGGAACATAGAGAAATTAAAACTAATATGATGAAAATAATCATAATCTTTATCTTTTTTGTTCTTCTAGTGGTCTTCAATCATGAAATATTAATGTATCTTCAATATGTTAGAAAGTTCTTGGAGAAACTGATATGATATTTTATTATTTTTATCTGTGTGAAGCTGAATACAAAAGGGAGCATTTATAATGGCTACCCTTGAAAGCAGAAACCAAAATTGCCCAAAACAAACTCACCAAATTTATATTTTTTTAGTCTATTACATCCTAATAAAAGTTAGATGTAAAATACACCAACTGACTATGTTAGTTGTCAAATGAGCTGACATAATCAGTTACCAACTAAGCGTGTATGTTGGGAAGTCTGATATGGCCTGCCTCAATTCTTGGAGTGAAGCTTATATAACTATTAGAAAACTTCAATTGATAAGAAATAGTTTTAAGTTGAAATTTGACATGGTATCAAAGCTTATTGATAACAATTAGTTTTGATAGGCTGCCATGGTTTGACAAGCATCTATAGAGGGGCGATGTTGGGAATGTCCAACATTGTCTGTCCCAATTCTTGGAGTATGGTTTATATATGTATTGGGAAAGTTCGCATAATCCAAATTGGCTTTAAGTTGAATCTGCCAATATATAGCTAACAAAGCCTGCTGGTGGGTGCACTTGGCTACTAACTTCCTAATAGATTTTTATTTAGGGCAGCTATTATGATGTTAAAGGTTTTTCGAGATTGATGTTTTAATGCACTTAGACATATATAATATTTGCTAAAATGGGCCTGTAACTTTCTCTGCAACTATTATAGTACTTACCCGTTGTGTGTGTAGATGTAACTAATGTTGCAACCATCTTCAGGTTACTGAGGCCAATGTTAGAGTTCAGGACTCTAACGGTTCAGAAATAGAATCCCAACTTCTTCCTCTGGCTGAGAAATATTTAGACTTAAGAAACTACTATGCGAGGGCATATATGGGTCAGGCTCCACTTAAGACACCTAAGTATTGGCTTGCATTTACAGTTTCTGTACCCCCACTTGGTTTTAGCACCTACACTGTCTCAACTGCGAAAAGAACAGGTTCAAATATATATTGCTTTAGTATTTAATTTACAAGAGTTAATTTCCATGCTCATAACAAATAAATGATTTCTATTTGATTTCAGGATCAACTAGATCGTCAGTAGCTACATATAAAAGTAGTGAAAAGTCTAAATTTGAAGTAGGTCAAGGAAATTTGAAGCTTACATTTTCTACTGATCAAGAGAAGTGTACCAATTATGTTAATATAAGAAACCTGGTTTGTGATACTTCACTTTGCACCACATGATTCCCTTTTCACTAGAACACCTTTATCTGTGCAATCATGCCTCTGTATTTTGTGATGTTCTCTTTCCTGGTTTCATGTTTTCATATATTCTATAGCTTCGAATTTTACGTGGATAGAAAAATGTAAAAGCAAAAGAAGTAGAACTTGATTAAAAATGTTATTTTTTGACATGTAAGGTTGAGGAACAGGTTAAACTAAGTTACCTCTACTATTCTGGATACAATGGAACCAATCAAAAGGATCCGCAGGTAGATAAACATTTTGACCATAGATATCAATGTCATACGGGTTCAATATATTTTTAATTTCTGTAAATATAGAAATGTTCACTTTTAGTACCCAAAAGCTGTCTCCTTTTTTCCCTTGTTTATGGAAATAGGGACCATACATGACACATTTCCACAAAAGAGGGACCAAAGAGTGGATAATTTTTTCAGGAATTAAAAGTGAACATAATCCTATTTTCAAATGCTAAACTAAAAACATATTTATCCCTTTAAGTCTCTCGCAATTCTATTTTGGATATAACTTCATAATTTAATTCCCCTCACAGAATTCCGGGGCCTATGTCTTCCGTCCAAATGGCACATTTCCAATAAACCATGAAAAAAAGGTTTGAAGTCCTTCCTGCTATATTCTAACCCAACAAACGAATTCCCATAACAAGTGTCACATTCACTTGAATTTTCAGGCTCTATTAACTGTTTTGAATGGACCGTTACTAGATGAAGTTCATCAACAAATCAATCCATGGATATATCAGGTATTTTGCTTGTTACATCTTTAACAGCATCTTCATATTATTTTCTTAGTAATAATAATAAACTTCTTTCCCATTTAGTTACATGAAATTGTGGTCACATAATAATTTGAATAAAATGTGGTGTGTAAAGAGGAAGACGGGATCTGCATGTTAACTTCTTGGCAATCTTAATATGATAGTTCTTAATTATTTATATAGACAATACAATTGATTTTATTATAGTTTTTCCTCTATATGATAATTATGGCTTCACCTTACTTTCAAAACTTTAGGTGCAACAGGTCTTGATATTTTACATTATGCAATTTACTTCAATGTTCTTTTACTTTAAGTAAACAAAAAGAGTAAATAAAGCTTAGAGAATACCCTTAGTGCCATACTGGTAATTTATTTGGCAGTCTCAATTGTTGCAAAATAATAAATGAATTTTGCCATAAATAGCCTGGAGACAGTCTTATCCATCGGCCCAAACACTTAATAAAGTAGGTCCCACTTCATGAATGAGGGCTAGCGAAGTGGAACCAATCCCATTATCAGTACCTGTTCTACTTCAGTTTCTATTTGCCCCAGCTCCTAATTTTTTCTATAATTATAGTAATAAATGTTGATGAATGAGACTTTTTATCTTCTTTTTACCTGACATTAGAAATTAACATGCTTCAAATATGTCCGCAGATTACCAGACTATACAAAGGAAAAGAGCATGTTGAAGTGGAGTTTATCGTAAGCTTTAAATAATTGGTTATTATATTTACATTTGTGTCATTCTCCTAGTCATGTTACAATTTGTCTGTGACAGCTTGATTTCCTTTGTAGTCTGGTAAATACCGTGATAACTATTGAGATATATTCTTATATGGATTTTATGGATAATGTTGGAAGCTTATTTGAACTTATGGTATGTGGAATATCAGGTTGGCCCTATACCGATTGAAGATGGAACTGGTAAAGAAGTTGCCACTCAGATTTCAACTACTATGGAAACCAACAAAACATTTTACACGGATTCTAACGGGCGAGATTTTATCAAAAGGGTATGCAGATCAGACTAATGTTCCTTGTAATACTACATCTAAGTAATTTAGATCATACATAATTGTTGGCACCAGATGTTACCTTGCTTACGTTTTCATTATTTTCTTTTGTTGAAATTCTTTGGTTTAAGGTATAGAGAGAGGGAATGGAGAAAATGAAGATTGATACTAATAATTCGAATTGAAAAAGGAAACAGATCATAAAATACTAAAGTTCGTGGAAACTGAGAAAATAAAGAATTTGATCCTTAGAGATATATTTTTAAGATACTCTAAGGTATTCTGAAGATATAATATCAACAAGATACTCTGCTAGATGACCTTGGTTGTGGGAGTCTAAGAGAAGAAACAAGGGAGTCTATCAGGCAATAAAATAACTGATTGTGTTATTTCTAGAACTGATATTGACTTGATGTGATATGTTTGCAGATACTCAAATATTCTGAAAGATGTAATATTGATATTCTAAGATATTCCAACATCTTTCTATTTCCAGATGCTGGGTTTTGTTGCAAAATATAATTCTCTCATGGAAGTCAAGAAATGGAAACAACATATCTTTTTATTTGATCTTAAATTTGTTGATGGCATATAGAAGTATCTGCAAAAAAAATTCATTTCTTTTCCTTCAGTTGTAAAGTAAATTTTTGAAACTCATCTCACTGCAGATACGGGATTACAGAACTGACTGGGATCTGGAAGTGAACCAACCCGCTGCTGGAAATTACTATCCTGTATGTGAACTCTTATACAACATTTCTGTTATATTCATCATTGGTGTTCAAGACCTAGTTTCCCCCTCGTTCCTGCAGGGATGCTATTGCTGAAACTGTTGTGCTTGCAAACTGTTGTTTGTTCTTGTATGTTAAAATATGAAACTTCTAATAATAAACTGCATTTTTTTAACTTATTTGGCTTATTGAAATCATTATTTCATGAGCTTTGTAAGTCATCCACATGCAAATCCATTTTAGAATTGATTGCAGAGATGTATGCCCAACTACACTTCAGAATTCAGACTGCTTTCTTTATGGCACAGGAGTTTGATAAATTCCACAAGTTATATCCATTCTTTAGGTTCTTAATATTATATATTTTATCCTTCAGATTAATCTTGGGATATACGTGGAGGATAATAAAACAGAATTCTCAGTTTTGGTGGACAGATCTATTGGAGGATCCAGCTTACAAGATGGACAAATAGAGCTGATGGTCCACAGGTATGTGTTGTTCTTCAAATGATGTGTTAAATAGATTGATATTATACTGGAGTTACTTGAAATTATAATTGAACTACTCTTATTTAGAACTTTGCAAGGCCTTGTTTCTTGGAAATGTGGTCTTTTTCCACCTATGGTAAAGTGTGTAAGCATATAGAAGGGAGCAAAGCTTTTAATAATTAAAATGTTTTGGAAGAAAGGAGGGGAAGATTTCTTAGATGTACAATTTAGTTAGTGATTTGGTACTTTAGTGAAGCATAATGCAACTTTTTTTAGATAACTTATCTGCTTCAGCTTTTGAAGTGTGGGCATGTTGGTTGAGTCTTCATCATTTGAGAGGTGGGGATAAATTGCTTAATTCAGCATCACGATCTCCAATTTTTCACACTAGAGTTTGGATTGCTTCTTTCGGAGTGATAGGATTAACTCATGAGTACAAATTTTGGTCATCTGAGATCTGACATGACTTTTTGTGCTCTAAAGTTTTCACAAGAACTGTGAAAAGTATTTTTTTTTGGTGTTAAAATCTATAATTTTCTGTCATTTATGTCATTTTTTTCTTATGAAGAATAAATGATGTTATTCTTACTAGTTTGACCTTGCCATCAATAATTGTTTACTTATCTTTTTAATTAGTGAATTACATTTCTTACTAGCGTACTACATAGTATGTTAGGTTTTCTTCAATACTTCTTTTTGAAAAAAACAATGCTATTAAATTTATTGGTATTTATAAAGGAAATATGCAATCGATTTAAAGTATTTGGCATTTTGATGAACAAAAAAACATCTGTCATGGTGTGTTGTTTTTACAATTTGAAGTTTTCATGAATTCCAACCGTACCTGTATAATGTATTGGTGCCTTAGTGGGTGAGGAGGGTCTACTTAGCGGGGGATATGCAATGGTCAAGAGACCTCTCATTGCTTTTGATTGCTTCCCCCATCTCCCACCCCTTACCCATGCAACCAGCAGCAACCCCTTTTTTTTAAGTCTTGTTTTGATGGTGTCTATTTTCACTGTTTGATTCTGTCATTGTATTTTTGTCATTTTTAAAGGATTATAATTTCTTTCTTCTCATAAACAGGAGATTACTACTTGATGATTCAAAAGGTGTTGCAGAGGCTCTAAATGAAACAGATTGTGTTGGTGGTGATTGCAGGGGTCTAACTGTAAGAATTTCATGCATATTTTTATGTTATTTAGTTGTTTGTTTCTTTTATTAATGTTAGATGTGTATTTTGCGTATATATTCTCATTTTATCAGCTGACAATTTCTCTCAAATGGGTCTTAAAATGCTGATGGCAGAAAAAGGTTTGACAAATCAATGTCAATCCACTTTTTCTAAAGCTGACTAAAATGTCAATGCATAATTTTGCATTTAGTGTCAAAATCCCATGACCTGCATTTAATATTTTCTTATACAATTTTAATTACATAATTAAGAGATTTAATCACATTCCATAGTTAAGAGGATTAATAGGCTGACGCTATATTTTATATCTATTGTATAGGATCATTGTTCCTGAATAGTAGGAATAGATTATATCCAATATAACTTGGGATTTTCAGTTATTAAGCAATTGCTCCTCAATGAATAATATCATAACAGTTTTCTGATTGGTATCAAAGTCACAGCCTATCCTATTCAAGTTCTTTGGAATTATTATGCCACTGTTATCGGGCATCTTGTTAGACCACTCACAAATATATAATCCTATGTTCGAGATGTTCATTCCTCATAATGAGGAGATGTGTTAAAGATCCCACATTGGTAGGAGTAAGACTAAAGTATAATGAGTGGGATGAATGTTATCTTACAAACTGGTTTTGTGAGGTTGAATTAGACATAAATTTGATAAAAATATGTTTAGGCAAAAAGCTCGTGTATTGAAGATAAGGATAATTCATTCTCTACAAAAAGACCTCATTCTTCCAAAATTAAGTCCCATTAACACCTCATCATCTATTGAAACTAATACTTCACCATCTACTGAGTGTAGTCAGTCATGTTGCTTCACCAAAAATAACTGGAGAGAAAACTCATTGTTACCCATCCACTGTAGGTATACTCGTGAAGGAGAAGTTCTGTTATTCAATCACCACAAGTCCATGAATATGAATCTATACCTAAAATACCTGACATTAATGAAGAATAGAATATGCTAGCCATTGAAGTTTGGGACCTTCCAATTGCAGTAAGGAAAGGTGTCTGAGGATGTACTCAAAAGCCAAGGTACCCATTGTCACACTTTGTGTCTTATGACAAACTATCCCGTAGTCACCAAAGCTTTCTTGGTCATCTAAATACTGTCACTGTTCCAAAAACTATGGATGAGGCACTGAATAGTAATAATCGAAAAAATGCTATGAAGGTTGAAATGATTGATCTAGAAAAGAACAAAACTTGGGAATTGGTGGATCTACCTAAATCCAAGGCAGATGGGACATTAGAAAGATATAAGGCTAGGCTTATGGCTAAAAAGATATAAGGCTAGGCTTATAGCAAAGAGTACTCAAACATATGGGACTTACTATCTTGAAACTTTTTTACTTGTCCTAAAAATGAATATAGTTAGAATTTATTGTCTCTAGCAGCTAACTATGAATAACTATAAATAGAGTTTGCAACAATTTGACGTTACAAAGGCCTTTCTACATGTCAATCTTGAGAAAGAACTTTACATGGAGGTTCCACCTGGGTTTAAAGTCGAGGAAGGAAAGATGTGTAAGCCCTGGAAGGCACTCTATCGATTGAAACAATCTCTTAGAGCATGGTTTGACAGGTTTATTATAGTAATGAAGATCATGGGGTACAAGCAAAGGCCAAGTGACCGTACATTGTTTATTAAGCATTCAACTTCAGCAGAATTACCTCACTAATTGTGTATGCAGATGATATAGTTCTAACCTGAAATGATCAGGTAGGAATGGAAGCCTTAAAAAAATGTTTGATAACAGAATTTGAAATCAAGGAGTTAGGTAGATTGAAATATTTCTTGGGCATTGAAGTGGCTCGTTCCCATCATGGTATTTTCATCTCCAAACAAAAATATTTGCTGTATTTATTGGTTAAAACTGATAAATTAGGATGCAAACGAATAGAGACACCTATTTAATAAAATCACAAACTTGGTGAAACAATTGAAGATGTAGCTGTGGATAGACAATCTAATCAAAGACTGGTCAGGAAATGGATCTACTTATCTCACACTAGGCCCGACCGACATTGCCCATTCTCTAGGAGTTCTAAGTGAGTTCATTCATAATTCAAAAGGAGACTCATCTCAAAATTGTTTATCACATTCTACAGTATTTGAAAAAACTCCTGGTAAAGGAATTTTATTTACAAAGGGGAATGAGATTATCTTAGAAGCCTACACAAATTCTCACTATGCAAGTTCTATAGATGATAGATGATCTACCTTTGGATATTGCACTTCTCTTACAGGAAATTTAGTCAATTGGAGAAGCAAAAGAAAAAATGTTGTGGCAAGGTCAAGTAGGGTTTACAGCCATGGCCTTAGGAATTTGATAAATACTATGGTTAAAGATAATTTTAGAAGACCTGAATATTGATTGTATTATGATATCAAGTTAGGAATAAATATTGCACATAATCCAGTGCAACATGATAGAACTAGGCATGTTGAAGTCGATCAACACATCATGAAAGGAGAAATTGGGTAATAGCACAACCATTTGTATCCTTTGGAAATCAACTTGCAGATGTATTGACAAAAAGGGTAAGTGGTGTTACATTTCAGTCTAGTGTTGGCAAATTGGGAATGAATGACATCCACTCACCAACTTGAGGGGGGTGTCAAAATTCTATGATTTGT